>NC_143576.1:121301450-121612950 GCF_048544385.1 Mastigoproctus giganteus | reverse complement strand
AACATTGGAACGATGCTCAAGCGACGCATAAAATCGATCAACACATTAAGAGGTGCAAATAACAGCAGCTGTTTCGTCAAGTCAGATGTGAGTACCTCGAAAAGAACAAATAAAACTTATCAGTACACAGCTAGATGGCCCCGTTCCCAGCATCACAAAAGATATTAAACTTCAGTTGCTTAACGAGAAACAACAGAACTTCGCTAAATACACTCGGTGGACAATTCATAAGGTCCTCCCTCCTTTCGACCTCCAATTCTGTTTTCTGAGGGACCTCATGTACACATTGAATAATATACATTGACACAGAAATACAGGATGGTAGTACAATATTACATCAACTTTTTAATAAAGATAATTCGGTCAAGTGAGAGCAGAAGCAGACTTTTAAGTGTAATTCAGAAACGGAATAAGGTATGAAAACATTTGCATAACAGATATATAAGTTACCGGGAATCAATAACAGTAATAATCGTATGGGTGGTTATTAGCATTCCCTCTCATGTCCACCCAACGCGAAAACATAGTGCTCTACTGGCCACAATTGTATGTCTAAAAATATAAATAGCCTTCGTTTGTAACTTGTTCAACTCGTGTTCTTAGCCTACGTTCCGTTAATGACCGGAGGAATTATTAAAATGCCTCTTTAGTTAACTGAGGCACCGTTAGTCAATCTTAAGAGTAGGGGGAGGGGTCCCTCGTATATGTTATTTCGTGTTTTTCAGCCCACAAAGCACGCAAATCAGCCTATGAACACCGATTTAAAATAAAAATAAATACATTTTTTTATACTTGGGGACGACCATAGAAGGTTCGAGAAGTTCGCACAGGATAGAATACATGAGAATCACCAGATTTAGTAATCACTCTGGCTTGGACCACAGACATTCAAGCGCGTTTATTTCTGTACCCTCGCAATTGACCACTCGTCTACGGAAACGATACGCACTGAAAAGGCAACTAGCATACCATGTATGAAGTAGAACATCACGATCTAAGTTGATGAAGCAATAAAAACTTCGAAAACAACAACGATTTTGTGAAAGAGAAAGTCGGAGCACCAGAAAAGAACATGGAACCATGCGCCCGACGCAGACTACCTTACTGAACAAGGTAAAGAATGGGTTCAATGTGCAATCCAGTAAAATTCAACCCTTGACCTCAACCCACTGAGGAGAGGAACAAAAGTATGTATAGTAAGCTCCTGTTATAACACTTCCTCAATTAGTGCTATCCTGCTTGTGTTGATTTTTTTCAAGGTCTAAGAAGGAATGAATCCGCTAATAAGCCCTCAGATGAAAAAGACTAAATTGTAAAAATCGTTTATGTTGCAGTTTTAAGTCAAGGTGGAAAGGCCACTCATTACAACTCAGTGTCTGAAAAGTAAAAAAGAAAGCTCAGGAAAGTGTGCGAATGCACACTTTGCTGAGCTTTCTTTTTTAAATTCAACTTTCCTTGCTGGTACATAATTAGTGTTTTTTATATGTATTTGTAAGTGTTCAACATGACATCAATGAATTTCATTAATGATAAGAGTATTATTATCTTCTTTCTTCTTCTCATGGGTTTTTTACATCCCCGTAAGGGATACTGATACCTGGTGCATGCGCCAGTTATGTTCCGCTATTATATTGTTGTTGGTCACCTATCAGAAGAACTTTCTGACAGGTGAACACCTGTCAGATGTTTACCTGTTCAGGTGTACATATAGAATCGTGGCTTTCTGAAGTTCCTTGTAGTTGTTCCTCTAGGAGGCCTATTGCTATTAGGTTCTTATGTGAGCTCTTTGGCACCATGCTGGTAGTTCCCACGGTGATCGGGATGCCCGTTATTTATTCCATATGTCACATATCTTTAACTTCCTGTCTGAGATCTGTGTATTTCCTGTAGTTCCTAGTATCGATTACCTGATCTTGGATGACGAGCATTAATGCTTTGTCTTTGGGGATAGCCTCCCGTTGATGAGTCGTGCTTTGGAAGGCTTCTTTTCCCTGTGGCGAGCACTATAATGACAGAGGTCATTATAGTGCTTGCCATGGAGTGCATTCTTCGTCCATCTTTCTGTCTTCGTTTCTTCCGTCTGGCTGGGTGGACTCTACTCGTTTAGGTCGAGCAGGGTGTGCGGCTTGTCTGTTTTCTTCATGGCCTAGTAGATTGGTGTTGTGGTTTTCTGGAAGTATTCCTTCAGGTTCTCGATCACTTTATTCTTTTGTTGGATGAGGTCATTGGCAGCTCATACATAAACGTAACGTTCACTAATGACAAACTCCGTAACTCCATCCAAAACTGGCAGAAACATACCTCCCGGACAACAGCGATCACAACCAGATCACCTTCACAGTCAGATATACCACCAATGTCGGACGGCAGTCTCAATACGAAGCTAGTAGATTCAACACCAAGAGAGCAGGCTGGTATGCATTTGAAAAATATATCAAGTATTTTACAATCGAGATAATCTGGAAAGAATGAGCAGCCTTTCAGCAGAAGAACAAGCCACTGCTTTCCAACACATGGCATTTTCGGCTTGCATCACATCAGTACCCCGAAGTAAGAGGAAAACTGTTCCGCTGTCTTTCTTTGGAGACTGTCTCCGACTTTTCGAACCGACCCCTCTGCCAAAGGCCTGAACGCGAGTGATTTTACCCTGTGCCACACACCATGCAGTATGATTATTACTTCTCATCATCATCCATCTATGGAGGTGGACTGTTTAGCTTCGGCTTACGTTCAGAGGTAGTGTTATTTCTTGAGAGCGACACCAGATAGCGCCACTCTCTGCCTCAGCCGTCACTTCGACCTTGGGAAGGTAGGTCAGCTAAAGCGACTTTTGCGATGGTTTGTTTTTATGATTAATCTTCTTCTTATGTTAACAACGCATTATCCCGTTTATACAGCAATACTCAAAAGTTTAGTTTAATTAATAAAATATTTTTGTTATTATTTTTTTTTAATTTGAAGGTGCCAGAAGAGCAAGCGTAATACATAAGTGTGCAGGTTTTGAACAACCACATAAACCACTGCCTCATAAACACTACAAAAAAAAAAAACGAGTCCAATGTCCATCTATAACATATTGTAAAAATATGGAAATCATTCCCCAAATTGGTGGAGGAAAGTATTTATTAGAGCGTTTATTAGAGCCCCTTAGAACTAGTCGGCCAAAAAGTGCTGTAGTGGGGGTTTACTGAACGTAAAAAAACCTAATTTGCGTAGAAACTTCCTAAGCCAAAAAAAAGTAACGTTTCGGAGGAGGGAGGGGGGGAAAATGTTGCTATTTCTTGAGCTCTCCTTTCAAGGTTCTCATAGGTTCATACATCTTCAGCGATATTATAAAACTGTACTAGTAGGCTTGATACAAACTTCGACGACTTCCTCCTCTAAGCTATATCATTATATCCCTAGATAAACATGAAACAACGTCTGAAACCCAGAAATCTAGCATATCGGGGAAAATGACCCGTCTCCTTTCGTAAATGGAAGGTTTTATAGTCACTGCATGTTTCTGGAGTGAAGTAGCAGACACCAAAATAGAACTTCTGTATGCAGATTTCCGTGTAATTCTCAATATACATTCTTGAACAATTGCCTTATCAATGCTTGACTCTATCTATTGCTTCCTCATCTACATTTCCTCAAGATATTCCACAAAAAGGGATCTCATTTGAAGGATAAACATTTCGCTCGTAAGGTTAAGGGCCGCATAAACTAGTTGATGGTCGGGTTGGCTTTTACGTACACATTCGACAGAGTTCAGACTACAAGAGCAGCTGAAGAATTATTCGTATGCAGCAACAAGAAGAGCGAGAGCGAGCCACTAAGCACTGTCCTCTAAAATCTTGGCGTAATTCCAAATGTTGTTCCCTACGGCAGTGGAGGGGATTTTTATAGAGTTCCAGAAGTTACTTTCAGCAAGTCATAGTTAATGTCTGTCGTTAGTGATAAATCTTGCAGTTATTTCCGTGATTTGTGAACGCCACGGTTATTGTAGTTTAAACTAGTCTAACGCTCTACGTCAAAGTCTTTTACTCCCTCTCCCACCCCTTTTGGTTTGAAACTACAAATGTTATATGGCAGCTTAAACCACATTTTTCTGCTGTCATTTCCAGAGGACCCCACGTCAAGCACTCTTTTATGGAAAGAAAATTATGAGTGAAGGAGAAGAATGGAGAATGCCGGGATGAAGTAGGGGGGAGATGTACAAACATACCGACACATTAGAATGTAATGTTCTGTGAACGTATAAAAACCACTCGCCATTAATTTCCGGTGCACTGAACAAATAATGTGATATATGGTTGGAAATGTCCTTCAGAACAGCTCTTCCTTTAATTTGCTTAGACAAACGAAGAATATTCTGGGTATTTATTTGTTTTTCAATAAATACACTGGGCATATCGCGATGTCCAGTATATCTGATTTTTTAATAATTCCTGTATATTTATACAAAGTTAAGCGAAGGACGATTCGAGTGCAAAGGTCTGCATAGCATCTATGTATTATCTGTGTAGCTACGTACAGATCGAAACATGGTACCTTTATTGAATCTCATTCTTCTGAAATGGTTCAGTTGAATAATGCCTGCTAAAAATTTACTGAACTGAAAGTTGGGTAAGAACCAGCCACAAATAGTATATATCCATCTCATCATGAAAACGGTTGCGTAGAAGTGCGTAAAATCTTTAGTTGGACCTTGGATTGGAGAGGTTTTAACATCTCGCCAATCCATAGAGGTGGAGCTAAGAGTGAGAAGGGTAACTACAGAGGGTTTAATTTAACATCAACGACAGAGAAGTTTATGGAATCCATGGTCAAAGGTGCTCTATACGATCATCTTGAGAAATATTGTACAGTATATTAAGTAGGTCACAAATTGGCTTTGACCAACCTGATGAATTACATACTACGATGTAGTCAAGCATGATTTAGGTTTAAGAAATTACTTATATTATTATATAATTGTGTAAAATACTTTAGCAAAGTATTTGACACGATTCCACAGGGTAGGTTTCTGCACAAACTGTACTGTAATTTGATTACAGGCAATATTCTAAGATGAATTGAGGGACGGCTGAAGGATAGGAGACAAAGGGGGCCAGAGTTATACGCGGGTTTCCTCAAGGTCTTGGAGCCTCATCTAAAGAAAGACATTGAGCTTCTTAAGAGGGTCCAAAGACTGGCTACTTGGCTGGTGAAAACAGAAAAGGTTCGTCCATATTACACTTACATGAATCATTACTACACAATTTGTATTTTTCACCATTTTCTTTTATTTACCGACGTCCTTTGGTTTTTAAAACGATTTCCCGCTGCTTGTTTTTCCATTAATGTTTTGAAAAATAGCTGCTCTAATATTTTAGAACAAACGAACGGTCTTTTTTTTAAGAAAAATAAAGATACTCTGGAGATTGGCTAGATTTAAGAAAAATAAAGATAATCTCGAGATACATATCTCTAGATTGGCTTTGAACAATGCATAGTTGAGCAACTTCAAATGCAGTTTTAACATTGCTGAATACAGAAATAATTTGTTTCTTATTCTTCCAATCCACTTTTACCAACCGTAGATGTTAAAACTAAATCTTGGATGTTTGATATAATTAGATATAAAGGTTATCATGCAGTGTAACCTGCTGAAATTCTAAAGAAATATTGTTAAATTTGCACTCTGTAAGAAAATCCATTGAGACCTAGTAATCTTCGTTTTCCATCATAAAAAAGAATAAACTTAGCCTCCAGTACTGCTGTTGCTTTTATATACAAACTCAAAATACCAAACTTTTTCATCTAGCACCGAGAAAGTCATCATTTCCAAGATGTTATAAAGTCATTCCATCTCATCGTGACATACAAAACCCGATTCTGCTTCATTCGCACGTTATTTAATATTCAACTGTTGGGTGAAAATATCGGATATAAATGTTAGGTTTAATTCGTATTTATTGAGCGAGATATGTAGGGCAGAAATGTGTTTAGGGAGCTTCAGGCTATGAAATATTAATGCAAAGGTGGATGACTGCAGCACATTAACCGTGCAGACATCGAGAGGTAAAAGCAACGAAACGTTCCAAGCCTATGAATTTAGAACAGGTTTAAGACTGTCGTGAATGTGTGTAACCAAAATATCAATTGTAAACTGAATGAAAATTAGATGCACGCGCTAAATAAATAATTATTGATGCAAAAGGCAGGAGCATTTATCACGTCTCTTAGAACAGTTCGCGAAAGAAATAGAAATTGGTTGTATTAGTAATGCTAAAAGATGCAAAGACTCGGATTTTTTCTGCATTGGCCAAAATAAATTAAAATACAAATAAAATAAAACAAAACAGAATATTCTTTATTATTCCATCCAATTTCATTTTGAACTTAACCACATCCACTGCTTCTGCCACGTTGAGAAGCAATTTATTTCAGTGTTCGACAACCCGCTACCCATAGGTGAATTTCATTAGGTCCGACTTCTGTTATTTTCTGAGATCTTATATTGTGCCCCATCGTTTTTTTCTCATACATGAGGAAGAACAGAACTTACTTATTCATTTTATATAACCCCTTCAGCTCCTCATACACCTCAATCTTATACCCCCCCCCCCTTAGATGTCCAGTTGTCAAGCTTTGCAGTCCACGACTTTTGCCGTTCTTCTATGCACATCGACCGGAACTCATCACTAATCTGGCCATCCTTCTCTGAAACCTCTCCTGAAGAAATAGAAGAAATCTGTACCTTTTTTTTTTTTAAGTGCGATCTCCATACCTGAATACCATGTTCAAAATGAGGCCTAATCATTGTCCTCTATAAGAGGATAATGACGTCCTTTCTCCATCCTAGCAAAGATCCACGATTCATATGAGAGACAGGGCCCCGTGTACTTTCTTCTTCGAAAAATTTTATTTATTTCAAATTTAATCGTAACACCTATGTTATTTTCGTCTCTCTCTCTCTCTCTCTCTCTCTCTCTCTCTCTCTCTCTCTATATATATATATATATATATATATTATGCAATCGATTCGAGTCTTTGTGAACAGCAACGTAGCTTGGCTCGAATCGTTGACCATCCTTCCGCCTCCAGATCATCAGCACGCTCTTTGCCATTTTCCCTTGGATTTCCTCACCACAATCACTTATAAAAAATAGAAATGAGAAGGAACCCAACACCGAGCCCTGAAGCACCCCTCTTGTTACAGTAGTTGGTCATTATGACAGTCCTCTTTCTCCTATCTTTTAGCTAACCTGTGATTTAGGCGTAGGTCTTGTCAGTAACCCCAACTCCTTCCAGTTTATACAGCAGCCTTCCATGTTTTGACTTCCCCTTAACGACCCATGCTGGGAGCTATTCAGGATATCATTCTTGTCGAAATGGACTTGACTCCTTTACCTCCAACTCCTTCAGTTTATACAGCAGCTTCCATGTATAGTATATTCACTTAATATCTCTTTAGCACTACCCTTGCGGGTTGGAAAGACATTAGGTCTTCTCTTGTCCAAGGGAATCCTCCCAGAGTTGACACTCTGGTTAATATTCCCAAAGGTTTGACACACTCATATGCAGCCTTCTAAATTACAACTGAATATATACACCATCTTCTCCCTGGAGTCTTGCCCTCCTTTAATCTCAGCACTTTTTAGCAAACGTTTCTTTGAGATCATTATCTAATATCACTTAGTTTATAGCGATCTGATTCCTCATCATTCTCTAGAGTTTGCGCATATATGCCAACGCGCCTAAAAATGGCATTAGAAATTCCAGTCCATTAAGAGATGCATTATTGTTATTCCTTTATACAAGGCACGGAACTATTCATCTGCCACGGAAAGCAGTATTAAGATGTTTCCTAACCTCAAGACTACCTCTTGAGATGGCTAAATAGAATTACATCTAAGCCTTTACTATTTCAAGAACTACTTTATACTCCAACTTACAGTTCACACCCTGAAGATAAATGACAATCACAAAAAAATATCTTGACACTTGTCAAATTCTTAACGGGAAGGCTGGATTCACCGAAAGCTGGAGATTGGGTTGAGAACCAGAGACAAGTTGCTAGGAATGAATCGCAATTCAGAAGCACAATAACACCGCTACACAGCTGAGAAATATTCTTTCTAGCAAATACTACAAAGATGTCCAGTTACATTAATATCAACCCTGAAAAATTCTGTACAAGACAATTATATAGAAAAAAAAGTCTTAGAAAATTCATATCTAAAAATCCATTTGTAAATTCCTATATCTGTAACATCCAGAAGGACATCCCCCTATCGTACGAAGGAACGGTTAGAGGTGAGAATACTATACGGATCACTGTACGTTTATAATATCTTATAAAATTTTTAAATAATGTTAAATAATACAATTTTAAATCGTATAATATATTTTAATCATGCTCATATTTATCACATCTCATAGTCAGTCAGTATAGTTCAAGATTAAATCTGGAAATTATGATTTAAAATATACAGGCTGAAGACTTCAGGCACCCTGTCAATAGCTGATAAGGGCGCGTGAAAACAGGATGAAATAAACTAATGATAATAAGAAGAGAATGTATATAGCCAAACAGAATCAAAATTCAAGAAACCAAATTTTCCATGTAGTTAATGGCGTCCATTTTCTAATTCCTTTAAGATGGTTTATTAAGGTAAGCTCCCTCCATCTTGTTTTACGGTGGTGGCTCAAGATAAATGTATCCCTTAGAATGTCGTGAGATCTGCCTTTACATGTATTGCAGATTTTGCTTAGATTGGGCTTAATTCTGTTTAAGGAATTTCTCGAACTTTTCGCAATAAAATTTCAGTTAAGTTTAATTTGAATAAAAAACATCACACAGTGTAGATCCGCTTTTAATTAACTAATACGTTGTAAGACTCACCATAAATTACATGGTACAAGTGTCAGGAATCCTGCAGAAATTAATCCATGCATTGTAGTCAATTACCAGGAGCAGTACTTTTTCATTCAGGTACATTAATTTTCTATGATGGTATTGATACATCATTTGGGTGGATAAAATCCATCAAAATAGCAGGATATTAAAAATATAAAATAAATTTCGATGGATCTATCCATCGAAATCGTACCGTATTTTGGCAGATGTCAGATCGATAATTTCCTAAGACATTTATGACTTAAAATGTGAGTATGAAAGATGTCCAATGATGTAAATTGAAAAGGAATTTTATATTCATTTAAAGGGGTTTCAGGTTGGAACATAACATTAAAATGGCAGAATTTAACCAAGAAAAATTAAAATGAATATTCCTAGTGGCTTTTCAACTGTCATAAGAACGCTATCACCAAATCGATCCTTGGTGTTCTAGCACCAATTTCAGTTTATCTTTTGCCTGATATAGCAAAAGGACACAAGTCGTGCTGTTATCAATTAACTGCCTTAAATATTGAAAACCAACGTCATGCTTCTCTAACGATTCTTGCAAAATATACTTGCTGATGTATCAAATTCGTACAAATCAATTCTTCTTAATTTTTGTAAATCTTTTTGAATTTGCGAATATTTAAAAAAAATCAATGCACGAATTCAAAGTGAGATCATCATTGGAAGAGAAAATGACAGGGATCACTTAGACGTGGAGCAATGAGACTTTAACGTTTAACCTAATGGCAAGAAAATCAGTCTTGAAGACAACACAAGATCGATTCCTCTATCAATGAACAAATCTCTCAACGGTTAAGTAATTGGTCAATTTCCTCATCAGTTGCAACCGTCTCTTTCAGCCAACCTAAATCACCTTCTATCTTTCACTAAACTCTCTAAAACTCCCATGCCTTCGGTAAATGTCACATTTTCCAGGTGACTAACGATATGTGATCTCCATCTGCAACTGACACGTCCGTCAGCTGCTGACGGCATTGCACTTTTATCGCGTCATCTTAAGTATTAGTTGCTCATTCACAGGGATCGAATAGGCCATCCTGTTCGCTGAGCTGTTAGACGATAGCGCAGTGTAAGACTTTAATGACAGTTTTATTTAGCCTAATGGCTATCTAAAATGAATTTAAAACAATGGAAGCCACAAATTTCGTCTTTATTTTGTACCAAATATGACATTTTCGAAGGTAGCCAAGCGCATGTCATTTTTTATCACTTCAGTATCTCTTCATAAGACAGTACTGAGTCACTGCCAATGATCACAATGCATTACTGTTACCGATATTCGGTCTTTCCTTCTCCCTACACATATTTACTTATTTTCCATCATTTGCCACTTCTAAATCAAATGATAAAAAAAAAGTTTGTCTGTTTAGCGAAATAATTTTTAAGATTTCTTAGTCTTTAGCACGCATTTACAGTTATTTTCTTTCGCTAACTCTCGACGACAACCCAAAAATAAAATGTGGGAAACCAGAAAGGTTTGATCAAATTACTTGGTCTTCGTTTCCCCAAGATTCCTTCTATTAAATTGCGAGTCGTTTTCCATACGAATGATTAATCGACAACGTTTTCTGGAAAGTCCAACTCCTCCTTCTCGACTCTAAGGCAGCATTGTGTTCTGAAACAGGAAACTAATTGATGTGGATAAAACTCTTCAAAATTCGCTCTCCCAACAAGGAAATGCCTTCGTCGCACTACGAGGTCTTACTCCACATTAACAATAAGAGTCCGAAGCGTATTCAGTTCTCCCCTGTGAAATTTGCATTAAACATGAAACGAATTTGACACGGAGGGCTGATTATTCCGTCCGCTGTATCTCTTGAAATATTAACCCAAACTGGTGTGTTGCATCTACATAATCTGGACACCACACGAATCAATGCAGAAGTAACTGCCTCCGTTTGAGAGGGAATAGTTTAGATTGACGCGACAGATGGAAATACGAGAATACTGATAGCGGACGAGTAGTTTGTCTTTTGTTTCCCTCAAACACTTTTAATTATGAGGGGGGGAAAGACCCTTAAAACTGCTCGAAGGCAGCGAAATGAGTGGTTCTAACGAAAATACCCGGTTAACTTTTGTATAAAGTATAATTATGCCAACAGAGAGCATTCCACGCGGAAGACTTTAATGCGAGGCAGTTAAGGTTCACAAAGAACAGCGTTACATCAGATGCCTTAAGACTGTTATGACGTCACATCCTTCGCTGTTTGTGTGGCGGTAATTTGAGAAGTTAAGCCAAAAAGGTAATCGTTACCTCCGGGGTTCGCAATTCACTTTCATTTTCGGGACGCACTCCCATTTTGAGGCTGTAATCAGAAGTCCATTCGTCTCCCATGTAAAAGGTAAATAGCTTCGTCTTCTGTATGAACAGTAGGCAATTCTCAGCCTTGGCTTTCTCTTCGGTGACTTTACGAAGGAAGAGAGAGAGAGAGAAAGAAAAAAAAAGGCAGTTTATCACATAACTGACAGTTGTGTCTCCCCGTGGATCCATTAGATGTTTCGGGCACAAGTTTTCTTCCTTCTAAAGAATGTCTGCGAGGGTATAAGATGGCCCGTGGAGACGGTGTGTAGTGATTAGTGACGTGTGCTGAAGATATATTTCTTTTCCGAAACATAGTCGCTGTTGCAGAAGGGAAGGAAGTGGAGAATGCAGAGGATGATGTGGACAACTAAATCCTCTCTAATCACGAGAAAATATATGTTTCCTTTGCTTGCAGTTTATTTACTATGCATTGGGTTGAAGTTTAGACACTCGATCATTCGGCACTTCATGGGCTCTCTCTCTCTCTCTGTATTAAGCGCCAGAACAACTATGGCTACGAGACTACAATACATTGTAAATTTCGCGTATTCTGTTGGATCGATTTGCATTTTTGCTGGGTGCAACACCGAGTTTCAGAGTGAAAAACTTTTGCAGCCCTTGCCGAGACATACACTGAGTGGATAGAAATCATTGGCGAAAGGTGAGCAGGCCCACCTTTCGGCCGGATAAGGGCAGTCATACGGCGAGGCATTAAGTCCACTAGTTCACGAAAGCGTTCCACAGGTATTTCCCTCCATGCTTGCTGCACCGCTGTCCGTAATTCCGTTGCATTCTTGGGTGGAGGATCCAAAGCTCGAATGGACTTTTCCACACCATCCCAAAGATGCTCCATAGGCTTCATGTCCGGTGAAAAGGGAGGCAATTCCATGATGGAAGCTGCGGAATGCTCTTCGAACCATGTTCTAGTCATCACAGCTCTGTGGGGAGACGCATTGTCCTGCTGGAAGAGTCCATTGCCGTGTGGATGAACGATGAACATGAAGGGATGCAGATAGTCTGCAAAGATAGACACATAACCGTGACCGTTCAGAGATGCGTCTAGACTTACCAGTGGTTCCAACGTGTACTAGTTGAACACTCCCCAGGCCATTACCGACCGTCCACTTTCCTGAACAGTTCCTTGTTGACACGACGGGTGCATAGCTTCGTGCGGTTTCCGCCAGATACGCACTTTCTCCTCCGCTCCAAATAACTGGAAACGGGACTCATCGGACCAAGAGATTCATCTCCAATCATTCAAGGTTCAACTTCGATGTCCTTTCGCACAGTTGTGGAGTAGAGTCCTGTGTCATGGTGTTAGCAATGTATTCTGGTGGGTCGGCGGCTCCCATAAGTCTTGCGGCTAATGGTCGCCCGATGGTCTTGGTGGAGACGTTTCTGGCATCTCTCTCGTTTAAGTTGGCGGTGATTTGTGCCGCTGTCGCTCTGCAGTTGGCTGAAACAATGCGAGACAGATGTCGTCGGCCACTTTCATTCATCGTTTGCTCCACCCACAACGCTGTCCACGATGAGATGTTATTCCGGAAATTAATCCTACGAAATGCAGCTCTATTTCCTTTGCAGCTTCGAGGAAAACTAAAGCTTTAATTAATCAATGTTACATCAAGGAGATGCCGATTTCCAGAGTTGACGAAGTTAAAAATCTGAGAGTTACTTTTACCGTTGCATGCGGGTTTGATAAACATGTTAGAAATATTTTAAACCAAGCGAAAAAACAAATTGGCTTCATTAAACGCCAGACGTACAGATTTCAAGATCCTCAGTTCTCTGTGCTCCTATTCAAAACAACTGTACTCCCTATAGTGGAGTTTGCTTCTCCTATATGGAACCCACACTATGCATGCTTGATACAGCAAATAGAATCGCTCCAGATGAACTTTATCCACTATCTTTCCCGACGTAACCCCATGTTTTACCACAGGATCTTCTACCGGAATCTCTGTTCCTACTTCAAGCTTCAATCTCTGGAAACTCGGCGAGCTGTTCTTGATTTAAAACTGTTGTACCATATCTTCGCTGATTCAACCTGCCTGCCGGATCTTCTATGCCATATTGATTTTCACGCTCCAGCGGTGGCTACTAGACAGAAGGCTACATTCCACATCGGTAACTCTAGATTAGATTAGAGATATCCAGGAACTCCTTCTTCAAAAGAACATTGGCACTCATGAACAAGTTTGACTTGGATATGGCTGTGAACAAGAAGAAGTTTCACAGAACTATTTGGAGTAGGTTGACTGGTTTACGGATGAGTTCTGGGCTAAAGATGTCCTCATTAATTGTGATCTCCTACAGCAACCTGCTCTGTGATTTTTCATGGCGCTGGATTTGACGTCATGAATACCTTTTATTTCAGTGAATTGGACTTTTCCCGTTTGAATGAACTTTCATTGTACAAAGTGTATTATTCTACTATTTATTTTTATGTTTTGTACAATCTTTGTTCAGCTTTTTTTTTTTCTGCTCTGTTATACACTTTAACTGGGCGCATGCATGTTGTGGATATTATATGTTAAAATAAACAAATAAATAAATGGTGTATTCTCGATACACTCTTGATACTGTCGAACGAGAGAAATGAGATTACTTTGCACTTCGAGGGGTTAGCAGACAATCCGTCCAGAGGTAGCCACAGAGACAATTTATTGAGGGCGCATTGAAGCTGTTGAGAATCATTTGTCTCCTTCACTGCTGAGTAGATCTTAAGATCATCTGCATATAGAGAAACTTGAATATTGGAGGTGCAGATGAAAGAAGGAAGATCATTTATGAAAACAATGAAAAGTAGAGGACCTAGGGGAGAGCCTTGAGGTACTCCACTTAGTGATATAAAACGGTCTGAGTTCACTTGATTGATGATAACGCTCAAGGAACGATGCGTAATATAGCTGCGTAGCCATGAGAGCAAAGGGTCACGGATACCATATAGCTTAAGTTTTTCCATAAGTTTTTCGTGCGGGACTTTATCAAATGCCTTAGATATATCTGTGCAGACTGCATCAACTTGAAGGTGGTTATCAAGGACTTCAGAGGTGTATTGGCAAAAAGGAAGAAAACTTGTGGCTACAGACTTGCCAATGCAGAAACTATGTTTGTTCTGATCAATGAAAGGCTTGAAGAATTCGAAGATGCTTGTGTACTGCCGCATCGAAGAGTTTAGCCAGACTGTTTTGCAACAATATGGGTCTGTAATCAGTTACATCGTTTTATAGCCTTTCTTGAAAACTGGAACTATATTGACCTCCTTAAAGTGCTTAGGATACTTCCCTTGCCTGAGAGACAAGTTGACGATCCGCAGTATGAGGGATTTTAAGGTAGCGATAGTCTTTTTCCAAAATAGGCCAGGAATGTTATCTGGACCTCTAGTATAGTCATTTCTCGATCTTTTTAATGCTGACTTTAAATCTTCATCTGTGATAAAGATGTTGATGAGAATATCATCTTTAACAGGTGTGAAGTCAGGAAATGAGGCAGGTCTCAATATATCGTTTGTTTTGGATTCTGGAAAAATGTTTGGCAAACTCTTCAGCAATACTGAATTCGTCCTATAAGAGAATTCCATTTGGATTATGCAGTTGTAACTTTCTGCTGGTTATATTCTTATGCTTCATGAAATTCCAGAATGGTTTAATATCTCTGTGAGTAAGCAGACTATCCTGAATTGATTCTGTATGCATATTGTAAGATTTTGATATGAGGGTTTTCACTTCTTTGCGAAGTTGGCTGAATATTTCGTAGTATCGACTGTCACCTGATTGCTTATACTTGTTTCTGTAGAATTCTTTCGAGTTAATTTTATGTATTAGTTCGTTGTTATACCAGTGTGGGTAGGTAGAACGTGCCATTAGATGGGATTGAGGAAAATGTCAGATATAGCTGAGTGGACACAGTTGTTCAGGTTATTGGTGAGCACATCGATGTCATTAACAGCATCAAAGAGTTGCTTATCCATATTGCTGAGAGCTAGGTTGAGCAGAGGCCAGTCAGCCATTCTGAAATTTGAATCGTGGAGAACGGGAGCTGCATTTGAGGTTATGAGATATCACAGTGATGTCAAAAGTAATTGGCAAATGATCCGAGTAGAATATAGGATTGTATTTGCGAACCTCAATATCAGTAGAGGAGAATACTAGGTCAAGGTAGGTAAATTTCCTGATTGTAAAATTGCAAACTTGTTCAAGACCATAGCTGTGAAGCATATTAAAGAGAGCTCTAGTCTGCAGTGATGGAGAGGAAGATCCTAAATTGGGCAGTTGACAGTTAGTCACCCAAAACCATTGCTATGTCAGCAGATTGAATTAGCGGGAAGATAGAGTCCACCACGTGACCTTCAGTACTTAATAGTGACCTTCAGTACTTAGAAAAGTACTGAAGGTCACTATTAATTAAGTGAGGTGGAAAATAAAGTAATATTAATAAAACTTTTAACGTGCCAAGATGGAGAAGGTAATATAATGTTTTATATTTGTGAAATTTGATGCAATATCAGAGTATGTGGTTAGAATGGATAACAGCTACTCCACCTCCACGAGATCCTCTGTCCCATCTATAATCTCCTGATCATCAATGTCTATGGAGAGCCAGGTTTCAGTGACTAGGTAAATGTCGTAAATATGTGAGCCTTGTATTGCTCTAAAGTGGTTTAGGTTGCTAACTATACTCCTGCAATTCTGGAGGTAAACACTGAACAGTGTTTACCTCCAGAATTGCAGGAACATCGGGTGGAAAAGACCTGAGTTCAAGTCCCATCGATGACGTAAGGAATTTTTATAAGCCTCTTTGACAACGTGGCTGAGTTAGTCGGTCTCGGTCGTGGGTATCATGGTTTTTGATCCCAGAAAGTCAGGTTTTTCGTCCAGCAAAAAATCGGTACAGAAAATCGACGTCAGAATACAGGAAATTCACAGACACGGAGTAATATAGCCTTAGTCGCTGATGCTCCTAAAACCCTACAACAACAACAACAACAACTAACTCGGCCACTTTGGGAAAAATCCATAAAAATTCCTGGATGCCATTCGCGTCTTTGATGTAATTGGAACCTAAGACTTTTCTACTCGGTATGGAGTGGACGGTGAATATAACCACTGTACTACCGTGAAGGCATCAAAAGGTATGATCTCTTGATTGAAACGTGGTATTGCGATTTGACTGAATACAGATGTCGGTACTGGTGTACTACGGGACAATTTATTCGTCATCGGGGTCTGACACTCGTTTGGAGAGGTCTGTTTCCCGTCGATAACCTGGGGAATTTCTCAAATATTGTTCAATCGAGACTGTGATCGCAGTTGGATTGAGTACGGTGCCTCCCCTCTCCATGAGTTATTCAGTGTTTTTTAGCCTCATAAGGTGCAAATTGCCATGAACACACACTTCTACAAATAAACAAACAAAAGAACTCTCCGATATGAGCGACAACTTCGGTGTCGTTAAACAATAATTTGTATTTATATTTTATCTCCATACCGGTCAATATTTTATCTCAGTACCCTTCGTGGTTAGCACAGAATTATTGCGGTTCTCTTCCATGATCTTCCGAGTTTCTTCTCAAATTTATTATTATTTGTTATTATTATTACTATTACCTTATTATTATTGTTGCTTCTATATTATTTCTCCCTGATTGGAGGCTCCACCTCGTGACGGGTATTGCTACCAAGTACACAGGGTAGTTGTTGTTATGTCTGGTGTTGTTGTTCGTCGAGGAACTCTCTGACTATCCTACAGGTGTTCAGGATTGCGACTTTCTGGAGTTCCTTGTAGGTGTTCGCTGGTAGACCTATTGCTGCTAGGCTGTTATGTAGGGTCTTTGGCACCATACCGGTGGTTGACACGATGATCGGGATGGTCGTTATTTGGTGCATATGCCACATCTCTTTGATCTCCTGTCTTAGGTTCGTATACTTCCTGGTTTTTTCCCATGGGTTTTCTTTATTATTCTTATAATTATTGTTATTACAAATTTATTATTATTATTTGTGATTCTCGTTTTTATGTTACCCCTTAACTTTGTCAAGCTCCTGGCCCTGGCGGGCACCTTGCATCTTTGCTGTATATTGACGATATATGTAATGTAGTTACCACGTACGCAGTATGGTACAATAAAGATTTCTGCTTCTTCTATTACGGTGTATTATTGATCTCCGATTGACGTGTAAGTAATTGAATTAATTGGGATGAAATTCCTCCTCTTTAACTCGATAGTTCTTAAGGCTTTTATGTAGTTTTTAGCAGAATAAAGAATGTATTGTGTTAATTATAATGATTATTTGATATGCTTTTATTATTCATTAACGGCGTATAACATAATAAACAAGTAATACAGGATGAGCCAAAAAATTAGAAACACTTGTGCTATTTCAAATGTATTTGTATTTCTTATTGAGAGAACTTGTTTTAGGCCCAGTCGAAGAGCACCTTTTGTCTTGATTGATACTCACTAAAATTCTTTTCAACGGCTTAATTTGTTCATGGTGAACTTATAACACACAATTCAAATCTAAGATACGCCCTCAACTTAATAAACAATTGCTCGTTGCAATCCAGAATGGAAATCTGCTTGTTTACTTCGCCAGATTAATCGAGAACTATAACTAAACATAGTTGACGACATCGAAGGACAAAAACTGTTTAGTGGTAAATGACAAGAAGGTGGAAGTCGAATCATCCTGCTGGCAGAAGTTTGGCAATAAGCTGACTAAAACTATTGGACTAAAACTATTCGTATCACTCACGTATTCTAAGTGTCAGTACAGTTCGCTCCCCATGTGGCACACCCCCCGTGGACACTCCTGTCACTATAATATCATTTAGTGGCGTTACGATGGCAACGGTGCACACATGCCCATTAGGGGCCGATAAGTGATAGAAAGCCTGTTTTAAGACACATGAGGAAGCGTGACCTACTTTCTTATTTACTTGTGCCCCTGGTGAGAGATAAAGAGTGCAGCGAGCAACAGGTCCGGGAGGAAGGGAGAGAAAGGAATGAAGGGAGTAATAACCGCTGCAGTCATAGAGGCTCTTTATGGAATTATCGATCCGTATATCATCTGGGCTGCCTCCTCATCTTAAGAGGATTTGTAAGAGAGAAACTAGGGCCGTAAATAAGTTGGAGTTATATATGACAGGAAATGGTTCCTTACCAAGAATTACCCTCTCTCGCGTACTGGAAGGAGTAATCTTATTCAAATACTCAACGATTATCTCGTTAATCCGGTTGCTTCGTTTTAACTAGTTCTATGTGGCGAACTTTAACTAATTTTATGATTATACGAGTTTTTTTTAAATAAAAGAGGTATTCTTGTCAGAGTATCTTTTATTAAGGGAGAGGCATGGGGGGGGATTATCCCCAGATATCCTTCTATTTAATTTTTTTTGATTTCCATAGAAGCGTATACTTCTCCCAGAGACGTTAAGATGTGCCAGAGGATCATCAGCATGTCAGGAGCATAAGTACATTGAAAGGGTGGGCTCTCTATAACGGTAAGGACTATTTTTATAATAGGGATGATAATATTTAGTAATGACAATAATTATGTGCAGTACAACAATGATAATGAACAGAATAAAAAAAATTAAAAGGTAATTTAAAAACATACGTATGAGTGCACAATAACCTCAGCAGCTCCCCAGTGGATAAGGCCTTTGAGCATCATTTGTGCGGAGTTGGAGCACACCATTTATACTTCGGGTTGAGATAAATTAATTTTATTTGTATTTGAACCGTACTGCCGTCTCAAACCCACCCCACATTTCGCAAATCTGACTGCAATTCACAAAAACTCTAGATTCTAGGGTGTGTAAAGCGGGTATTAGCAGAACGTTAAAGACGCATTTATTTACAAAAAAATTAGAAAATTACATACAAGCGTACCAGTTTCCATATATTTGAACCATACTACAGTGCACTACACTTTCTCTCTCATCAACTATTCTCAATTTACAAGTATTAACATCAGTTGTATGAATCCTTGTTGATTACTCAATCATTCTCTTACATTACCAATTTTTATCACTTACATCAGTAAACTCATTTCAACTCTTAGTACTCTTTTGTATATTGGTTTCTAGCCTTTAACACATGAAGTGTATTACAACTGGTATCCTCTTACCTCAATAATGTTCACTAGAAATCACCCATTCTACCTTAATTACTCTCTAGTCATCATCTTAGTCATCCCTCTTTACTCATGAGGTTTCTCTATTAATAAAATTTCTTTCTCTTTATACCTCAGCTGGTATGTTATCTTGTGTTGGCACCTGGCCTAATTTAATGATATAGGTTAACATATTCTTACAGTACTACCCCTATAAATATATATAATTTCTTTACTAATTCCGTTATACTATTACTAATTTGCTTATTACAACAGGAATGTTCTGTTTTTTTTAAAAAGGACTATCAATCAATTCCTTACAGAGCTATATTATGGGACCTTGAGTTCAGGGTTCAATAAAAAAAACAGGAACAGACTTACGTTCCGAAATGGCCGCTACTTCCAATTCCCTTGCGCTCAGGCTTTCTTCCATTTCTTGGGCAATCTGCTTCCATAGTGGCGGATGGGCTTTCATTCTTTTCTTGGCTTACATATACGCACAACTGGCCATTATCACTGTCTTCCGATGCCGGACCAGGCTTTCTTTCTTTCACCTTTACCTTAAACTTAACGACCACCTTTCGGCCTATCACTGCCTTCCGATGCCGGACAAGGCTTTCTTTCTCTCACGTTTTTTTTTTTTTGTTTTTTCTTCTTCATCTTGCTACCACGAGATGAGAACTCTGGCCACAAAAAAATTTACTTCCACTTCGACCTCGCATACTCACGACCTTCTCTTCTCTTCTCTTTTCGACCACAGAGAAGTCGGATAAAGAGTGGACACTTGCTCAATTACTTCCTCCAAACTTTACTCTTTCCCTCAAGTTTGGAACAACCCCCCCTAAGGACTCCAACCAATCCCTATACTGTTTAATTTTTCATTCATTCCTATTCTAAAACAACTCACCCCAGCCGTCTCTCAAACCAACCGTTCTCTAGAAATTTCTTTCTTTTTTTTTTCACATGGCAGTATGGCCCTTTCATGTTACCGGTCACATCCTAAACATTCCGTTTCGTGTTCACACTTTCTTTCTAAATATGATCAACTTGCCAATATATATCAGCCACCCTGACGCTGTTTCTTTTTGATGCAAACACTAATATTCTGTTTACTTAGTAATGGTGGCTTAGATCAAAAGAGACGCTTCGTAATCCCATTTTATGGTCCTATTGTTCTTGCCCTCAAACCCTTTCACGTCTGTTCTCAAATGGCCCACCTTTCTTAGTCAGTGCGCTGTCTCTGTTTGTTCTCTTGTATTATTTAAATTACTTGTTTACCTTTAGCCACTATTTCAATTCACACGTCTAAAACTGTTCATTCCTAAATCCAGTGTTCTTCCAACTTTAACCTTATTTACATTAAAACTAAATATCCAAACTTAATACTCGGTCATCAATGCTAATTCTCACTTTCCATTGCCCTTCCTGGATCTATTTTAGCAAAACAAATATTTCTATTTTAATTTGTAAGATCTACATCTTACAACGTCATCCTTAGTCGAAGATGGGCTTCCGAATTCGTATAACGCTAACCGAACATGAGGAGGTGGGCTTGATACAGAACTGTTGTCCGGTAGGCTTTGTTTACACAAAAATCTTTTCACTGTTGATCTGAAGCTGGTTGAAGGGAGTCAAGCATGCTGTATGGGAACAGCTTCTAGAGAGTTTTCAGACGCTTTCCAGCTATGAAAGATGGCGAATCGCTGCATTGTAAGGATTTCTATGGATAGATGGCCAAGTGAGGATTTCCACAATGGAGGCAACCACCGTCCTATGTGATTACGTCTTTATAAATAGAATTCCAGGGATCCTTCCTATGGAAGCGTACAGGCTACTTTTTGAAATGGTAACGGGCTTCGTAGGGAGTGGTTTAGCCAACGGAGAATCCAGTATTCTATTCATGGGAGGCATTTAAGCTGAGTCAGCGACAGAAGACCATATCACAGAACTATATACAGATACCGGGATACTCGTCTCACAAAATTGAGGAGTGATGAGTGGAAAATTCCTAACCCGGCAACTATTATTTCTTTTTCTATACAGTTTGTATGGAAAAAAATTCGTAGATTAAATGTAAGATTCATGAACGTGGTGTCACTTTTAAAGATTAATGACATTTATGGGAGAAGAGTAATAAATATTACACAATTTTAACATATGATATATTGTTATTGATGCCTAACAAATGTTTATATTTTTGTTAAACATCATTATTGTAACATTTCTGATAGTAAAATGAAACATTTCTCTTGTGCGGTCAATTCAAAATTGATGTATCCAGACGTTTCTCATTTGTGCGATCAGAATAACTTGAGATATTCTTATCCTGGAGTCAAAGGAATTGGCCTCAGCATACGCATGCTCAATACGACGTGTCCGATTTTGTTATCCGAAAGTATCTGGTGGTGGTTAATTATAGAGATAAATTGCATGGCTAAATAGAGAGTTACTTCCATCTCATAATGTTAAACTTAATCTATCTAAACCCTCGGAGGCACCGAACATGATTAAGTGGCAGAGTTGTGAGATTACAGTCGAACAAGAGAGAGTGCAAAAGGTCGTTATCAACTCATTCGATGCGGCATTTTGCTTTTAAGGTTAATTCCAGATACCTTAGATCAATCATTTCGTGGCTATACTATGAATACATTATATAGTGCCATGTAATTCATTACCAACGGGATTTATAAAATATTCATTTCTCTGGGCTGTTTGTCCTTCGGTAATACGCAGCATTAGTAACTCTCTTCTCTGTGCCTCAGACCACAATAGTTTCGCGCTAACACAGTGTAAACTGTCTTGATTTCGTGCTTGCAATACATCCATAAATACTGGAATGTTATAGAAGTAGTATTGGGGAGGTAGTGCGCCCCTACATCCCGAATATTCAGACAATGATCCTGCTTATCTAACAAGCGTGGGTGACCTCAGATTTTGTCCTAATAAAGTATTATTTTACTTCAAAGAATATTGCCTTTGGTGTCAATGTAAGTAAATAAACCAAGTTAAAGAAAACATTTTATTAAAGCCAACTGAATGGGAGTTTATTTTCGGTTATCTTTCTGTCATGCGGATTGAGCAAACAGCAAACGCTTAAAATCGGTTTAACAGATTTAACTAATAATACACACCATTGTGCACTTGAGTAATGACTCTCTGATAGTTAGAATTGTGTGTAGTGTTGTTGACAGCCATGATGAATCAGTAATATTTCTGTTCTGTTGTTTCTCGTATACAGCCACAGTCTGAAATTCGCTAAGGAAAAAGTTTTCATAACATCACAAGTTATGCATATTGATATAAAAATCTCGTATTATGTTGTCTGCGTCAGCATCATAACAAATAACCTAAGCCTTTTTTTAGCAGTGTAGTAGCTGTGTGATACTTAATTCCTGTCTGGGTTGAGTCTAGTGTTCAGACTGGAAGTTTTTCTTTGCTATCGATGATGGAAGAAATTTGTATTGAAAAGGGATGATCAAGCTGATCTGTCTAGGATATAGGATGTCCTTCAAAAAATACGTCATTTAATATAAGCATGATATAATTTTATGTAAATATAATTATACGACGATTATATTTATATATAATTCTTAGCTTGATCGATGCTTATTTAACACAACCCAAAACAATCAATAAGGAGGGCTGGGCGACGACAAAATGGTTATCAACTCCAGAAAACGTTGAAATAATCTAATAGTTCAAATTCAGCGATCTGTTCCATTAAATAAAAAGTAAATGATGATAAAATTCATTTCCCTAGATTCCAGTGACTTTTATACTTTCTAAATTGAAAGCTTGCTTTCCTTAAAAAGGTATCTGTGGTGTGGCCATACCATTCTTACATAAAATCCTGCATTAAAATCTTTGTCTGATTGATTGATAGAAATAGTCGCTTAGCAACACGAGGAAACTGACGAATGTATGACGTCAGTTGTACTGCAAAAAAAAAAGTATCGGACGGCTAATATACAGGAAATGTTATGCATATTGTGTTATATATGTGAGGAAAAATATCATGCAAATAACATTAGGTTGTTGTAAAACATAAGGTAATCCCCCATTAGGACCTTAGTATTGTAACGAAAAGAGAAGGCATAATAATTCAAGAAGAGCGCACAAAGTATTTTTTAAATAGTTGTTTAGTTTGGTATTCGTGTCCTTAAAATTAAATGATTCCTTAAATGTGCATAAAATAAAGGCGCGGTTACCTTTGTAATTGCAATGATTCACCATTAAGATTCCTGAATTGCTTATTCTTTCTTACTATTGTATGATTCCTTACACTGTTTGTTATTAGTGGTACCTTTTAAAATACCTTTTAAATTAGCGCAGAAATGACAATTCTTTCTTGCTGCATCGTCTAATAAACAGCGAGATTCCTTTATCTAGATTCAATCATCTTTAACTGTAAGCCTGCACTCATTTCATAAAGTCCTTCGAGAATCAGCAGTGAAGAGTGATTATTGTCTCTTTTGTTCTATAAAGCAAACTGTTTAATTATAAGCGATAATAATTTATTCCAATTGTCTGCTCCTTGTCTGCCCCTGTAAAACACGCATTTCCGCATTGCTCCTACGTACTTAAAGGAAATAACACAATGGGAGTATTTCTGCCGAGATAATCTTATAAGTTTGTTTCCAGATAATTCCATTCAGAAACCGTATATTTATTTACCCACATAAAATCGAATATAAGCACATAGCATTGAATTGTGGGTACAATAGCAACACTGGATATTTTAATCCAAAAATAAATTGTAATTTCAAAACATCCCTTTAAATTTTTATAAAACACTTTTAAATTCATTTAAAAATGACTTCCAAATAATAATCAAAAGCCATTTATTGTGTGTGTGACACATTTTAAAATACATAAAATACCAAGGAGTAAATGTATGTACTCAAATATGATGAATAGTAATTGTCATAAGCATCGATATATCGCGCTTGAGAAAGACAAAATTATTAAACAGTTTAATATGGACCATGTCACTTTTAAAACCCACTGAATATTTCTTTGATTAACATTAAAATTTTTCTTGATAAAGAAGCAAATAATAGACTGGGCCCACCCTTAAATATTATTTACCAATATCAACGCCTATTTATTTTTATTTTTTATTTTTTATTTTTTTGCTGCGACACTGTATCTAATAAACTTGACATAAATAATGATAATTTTGTTCTTACTGATGGTTTCAGCTTCTGAATCATTTAATGTTTGCTTTTGTCGTTATTAACACAACCTTAATTAATAACTATACTAAAACCAGTCAGTATTATCCCAATATTATCCGTATTATCATTATTATGTCATCAGTATTATATCATCAATATAATATCATTATTATGTCATCAGTATTATATCATCAATATAATATCATTATTATATTATCAGTATTATCCTTTCATAGCATAAACAAAAACTGTAATAAATTAAAAGTACTTTATTGAATTAATTGATCTAGATAACAGCTTCGCTAACTTATTTTCCCATTTATTTCTCAGTTTAAGTCCTAATAAAGTATAAAAAAGGCTTTAGACCGAACAAAAAACTGTCATTCTGATGATAATATAAAATATTCTATATCACGAAAAAATCGACCAAAGAAAGTCAAAATTAGGAATTTGTTGTCGTGAATAGCATCCTGGTTTTCAGGTTTCAGAGTTAAGCTAAAGATTCTCGTAATATGCAGAAAACGAAATTAGCTAACGAGATGAATTATTTCAGAACATTAAATTTTAATTGCTTTGCAACGTTCATGGAATAAGTTTTCATTGCACTATGTTGCGTGTATTAAAGTCCTTTGAGAAGAATTTCGTTCGCGGTAGCTCTTTCGTGAATATTCCACCCAGCAGTACACAAAACATCAGATTACCTTGGGAATAATAAATCCGCTTAATGAATAGTCATTAGGTTAGAAAACGAAATCAGAGGGAAATCCTTTCTTTATCATAAATGCGTACGCAGAGAAGGTTTAAGAAAAGAGAACCTTCTACGAGCATTAAAACTAAATTGTAATACAAAAGGTTTCCAGAAAAGTACGAAACTCTCTAAAGGAATCTTATAAATAATAACTCATATGTACTGGAAAAAAAATGCAATTTCAATGTAATCATAGGGTTAAAAATTATTTGATATTGTCAGTATTTTCTCAAAAATTCAAATTGTTTCAGAGTAATTGCAATATTACGTGGGAAGCCAGTCCTTCTGGGTTGCCTCCCCTCCATAAATTTGGGTTTTGCATCTAGCAAAACAGGCAAATCGACCACAGAATACGTCCAAATTTATGATTACACTGTTGGTGAGTGAAACAGACCCCCCCTCCCAAGGGTTAGTGGGTTGACGGTTTACGGTCATATTATTCATGGGCAGATCAGTTACTTCTCTGATAGAGGAATTTATTGTAGCTTAAACACAGAGCGTACAGATAAAGCAGAAATATATGAGCTTTCGGCTATATGGTAGCCTTCGTCAGAAGGCTATATGGTAGCCTTCTGACGAAGGCTACCATATAGCCGAAAGCTCATATATTTCTGCTTTATCTGTACGCTCTGTGTTTAAGCTACAATAAATTCCTCAATGAATCCAGAGCGCGTAGGCCTGTTTCGTTATACTTCTCTGATAGCTTAATATGACACCTTTTTTGATCCAGGTGTTTTTTCTTATAAAGGATTCCTACTGTGTAGAAATCCCAAGTATCATCTTCATCCGAGATAATGCACGTAAAACCATTCTAAAATCGCCAGTTCTGCATCTGTGCAAAAGCAAATATTTAATTTGTAGAGTGAACCGAACATGTACTTGCTTATTATAGCAAGTTCAGTTTCGCCTTCTTGCCTTCTTCGCAGACATTTTCACCAACGCTATTCTTCTCGACTGATGTCTATATTCCCTCTATATACTCCTGTTGAATTACAGCAATAACCTTTCATTTATTGATCTTCTCACTCTGCTATTGGTATTCATCTCTCTATCACTTCCGTGTTTTTCAAGCTTTTCTTGATATTCTCACAAGTGGAAACAGTCCAATCGCTGCCAAAATTCAAATATTGTTTATGGTTAACAAGTTTTAATTTTTTTCTGTCTTTCTTATTGGTCCTTGGCCTGGTCGTGTAATAAGTTTATACTGAGTGACCGCTTTATTAACCTACTTAAATAGTGAATGGGTCTCCCTTTATTCCTCAGAACTGTCCAGATGCGTTTGTCATGGTCTCAATGAGGTGTCGGATGCGTGAAGCAGGGATGCTGGCCCTTTTTTACTCAATGAGTTTTGTTTCTAAATCAGTTTTGATGTATTAGTTCTTTAATGTTAATGAATGAAAAGAGAAATGGAGTGCAGTGGTCCGTGGTTAGGAAACTGACAAATGCATAAGGGTTGAAATATAACAAATTATCCGAAATCATGCTTGGTATTTTAACAATTCCTCATATCAGAGTTGAGTCAGGGAGTATATTCGACGAGGTGAAAAAAAACTTGAGTTTGAATCTTCTGTTTCTGGTGAAGTCCTGAAAATGACCTTCTTAGCGAAGTTTAAATAATAGTACTATTGTTATAAAGAAAACTTTTATTCGGCATTTCTGAAGAGGGCAAGGTTCTTCACTAATCTTTCTTGAAACTATCATAAACAGTTTCTTATAGTCATAATCAAACAAGCAGAAAAGTTGTTGCTATTTGGTTTATAGGATCATTAGCAACTAAGGCCATATTGCTCCGGGCATATGCGGTGGTCATTCCCTGACCTTTCCGTATCCTCCGTATTTGGTGGTTACGGGCTCGAACCCCTGTCTAATCAAGAAGCGTGTGCAACGCACTGCTACTCTGCCCACCTGGCTATGGAGGCGCCAGTAGAAAAGTAATCTACAGACAAAAATCCTAAGCTAATATTTTAAAGTTTACTGGTAAACCACTCTGTGGACATATTTTAATATAATAAAATGTATTTTGTCAACGAAATTTAATTTTTAGGGTAGTGTGGACTTTAAAATACTACTTGCCTTCGAAAAAAAATGTCCTTTTTTCCTTCTTTTTGCAAGCTGGTGCAAAAAAGAAAGGAAAAAGAGGAGTTCCCTCTGTTCTCTGCATTTTGGCAAAAAAATCTTCAATTGTTTCCTGATTACAGTTACCCTATCTCTAACTCTTCAAAAGTTAGCATCTGTGTGTATTTGGTTGTTGGACTAATCTCGATACACCAGAGACACAATCTTACGCGAAACCCTAGCAAGGTTGGTTTCTGAGGTACTCATACTAGCTTATGTGACCAGTATGAGTACCTCAGAAACCACGTTTGCCACGTTCAAAGCCGCTTGTCTAGCCCATTCTCGCGGTGAATTATGCACGCGCACACAGCATCCTTACGTATTTGCCAAACTGCTCTATGGCAACATAGATCCTTATATGAAAATGATTTTATTACTGAAGGAGCATTCCATGTCATGAAACGTAGCCACTCAATGCCTATAAATTCATTAAAATTTCATGCTTGTGGCATACTGACAGGCTCTGCATGTGACATTTTATGATTATGGCCAACACCACATTTTAAATGGTATTTTGGTCCGTAATCATAATTCTCAGTAAGCAGGAAACTATAAATAGTACGGAATTCAGTTAATTGAGGTCTTTGGAAATGTGTAAGCGAATTCTACACAGCTTGACTTCTTCGAAGTTCATCCTTTCTTCAGAAGTGCCCTTAGGTGTATTGTATTGTATTGTAAGCGAGATAAACGACTAAACTTATTATATTGTTAATATTTTAATTATCATTGTGTTAAAACGAATCTTCTTCCAAATTCCATGTGCTCAGTTGATGTAATATTTCTCTTGTAGACATATTTATAAGCCTAAATTTCTCTGTTTAAACTGTAAACAGTTCTGTATCTTTCTGTATATATGTAAACATTTCTGGTGGTTGATTAGTAGGGTTTGTCTGTACGCTATCTTGTAAATAAATAAAAGGAAATTTTCTGACAGCGCAACATTTTAAACGTGACAAACAGACGTGTTCTGTATTAGATAAACGTGTCTGTATGTTGTGACATTTTCTTGGCGAATTCAAATAAATGCGATATTTTCGTAATACTGCCTGTAATTTATCAATGCATTGAGACATTTAGAGTTATCATTGAAGCTTAAAAGGAGATAGAAATCCTTTAGAGGGTCTGGATATATGGAATAAACGTCAGTATTTGGAATGATATTATGGTTAGTAGTATTCATATTGCTATACTTTGTTGTAACGTGGCAAGCCACCTGATTCTTTTTTTTTTTTAATGTTAAAAACGGGAAAGACGAACAAGGGTCCCCCTCTCTCACTTATGATCCTATAGATCATTTCATTTCCCTTGACTCTCAACGCATTTATATCAAAGATTCAGTTGTAAAATATTAGTTTCACCAAACTACTCTTTGTGCAAGACTAGTTTGACTAATTTCCCGTGCCTCTTGAGCATACCTCTCGGAAACGTGTCAGTAGGTTAAAATAATACTCGACACTGATAGTGGCACCTCGTTCCAGGAATTCAACTACGATCACTCCTTTTGTATCTCAGAAGACGGATGCCATGACTCTCCCAGCCGACTTCTGCACTCAAAATTTTAAGATGGGGAGAAGAGGGATTCTTTCACTGTTTCGATTGTTCTTTTGTTACATGGTCGAAGTAGTGCACCCATGTTTCGTTCTTAGTGGTATACTGCCCCCAAAACTGAGCTTCATTAGCTTCAAAATGCTGCACAGTCTCGAGATAATTCCTTCCTCTCTTTCCCGCTTCTGATCTGAATTCAGTGATTTAAGGACCCATCTCAAAGAAACTGTCTTCATTTCTAAACCATTTACCACAGTATCGTGAGCTCATTCGTGGTCGATGTTGTCTCAATGTGCTTCAATGTATTCTGTGGTCTTGCATGATCAGGTCTGAATGGAATCCACATTTTCAGATGTCGACACGGTATGCACCTGCAGCACTGTCTCATCCATGTTTAAATTCTGAAATCCAGTTTTTGACCATGGTGTATGAAGAACAAGATTTTGTATGTCTTCATGAATTTCTTTCGGCGACATTCTCTTTAAATGAAGGCACTCAATGACTGGATGGTGCTTGGTTCTCTCAATAGTCGCCATCTTCATTCACTTTTCACACTTTAACCCTCTGTAAAGGAGAAGAAAATGGTTTCAAACCTGAAATTTTCTGTTAACACACAAGAAGAGTAACAGCACAGATTGACAAATATTGTCTTTCACAAAAGCCTTTGCAATCTAGGACTAAACTTTGAAGCCCTCCTTATATAGATATTTTTTATATTTATTTTGTGTAAAATTATTCAAGCCTATTCTACTTATTGGCAAATGCGTATGCGCCTGTTACCTTCGGCATTAACTGTCTGTCCATATTGTAACAATTCAACTCTAGATCTACTAGTTGAAGCCTGTTCTAGCAGCATTAATTGCTTTAGAGTTGAAATTCCAGGAGAAAGTCATTAAAACAGAAACAAAAGGAAAGAAAATGAAGATTAACAGTTTTTTTACTTTTTGCTATCGAAACCTATGCTGTTCTAGTGGCATGGATTACATTTAGTACTTGAGGGTTGGAAAGCTAGAGGAGATTTCTTAACACAGAAACCACCGAAAGAAAAAGTTAGTGAAGGCCAGTCACTTTTTTATTTTGGAAGACTTTGAAATCATCTTTGTGCTGGCAGCAGTGGATTTTAAGGTAGGGGAGAGGAAAAAAAATATTGACTCCATTTTAGTACTAAGCTGCCACGGAGGACCGAATAGATTAAAGAAAAAAATAAATAAGTCTTATCTGAGGGTTATTGAGCCGTACTAATAAAAAAAAAAAATTGCACGTGCCTATAATGTCATTAACTGAAGTACTGCATGCCAATATTCAATATATGTCGCATTTCATCATTTACATTCAAAGGTCAAATTTTGGCACCGTTTTAAGAATTATACGTCATTTTTGTCAATGAATGTCACAGCATGATCATATGACCAGTTCCACAAAGTCAGCAGAACCTTAATTACCAATTCGTAATTAACCATGAAGTGTAAGAAGTGGCTTACATGCTAATTGGCAGAAATATTATTTCATCGTGATATATTAAGATATAAAATGGTTAATCCTTATAATTGCCATACGTACTTTGTTTTTTCTTAAAAATGGGCTTTTTAAATTAATAAGATTTAATTGAAAATTAAGACCCGGGCATAAATGTCTTTATACAAGGTGTTTCAAGTAAAATGCGCCGGGGTATATCGCGCTTATTTTTAAGTTTAGGCTATTTGTCCTAAGGACCTTTTTTGTCATATTTGACCTGATATATTTGAATTTGACGTTAAACTTGTAATAAGTATCTTTGTTTAGATTTTAAGATTTCAAAATTTTAATTTTGTCTACTCAAATGCTTTTTTTCTCAATGGAAAAGTTGTTCCCCATCCTCGGTTTAGTCTAAAAACATCATCGGTGTACTTCTGAAACGTAAACGGATTTTATTTGAAGAAAGAAACAAACGAACACAGCTGTGGTATGTGAAGTCACTTTTTGACATCACAAATAATGACGAAAGAAATAATATTCAAAATAATTTCTGCTTTGGAAACCAGCAGTATCCTGAAATATAAGTTTAAGGAAAAAAGAACGAATACTCAATAAATTTATTGTCAGGAAATAAAAAAAAGAAGTAGCTGAAGTGTGTTGGCTACTACGTTCTTTCCCCATATTTTTCTTTTGGAGTTTCGTCAAAGAAAAAGGGTACGGACGCACTCACTGACAATTCAGACTATCCCAAAGGAGAACACGAAATGCATGCGCAGAAATTACCAGCGTTGTTCTAAACAACGTTGGTTTTAATTTACTACGTAGGTTACAAGCTTGTATTTGTGGCAGAGCCATACCATTCCGATTCATTTATCCTTCTTTTTCTTTCCCTGGCAATAAATTTATTATTGCGCATTCCATCTGTATATCTTTAAACTTCTATTTCAGGATGTTGCTGCTTTTCATCCCAGAATTTATTTTTTGAAAATAACCTTTTTTGAGTGTTGTTTCTTTTGTTATCATTTTCAAGAGGAGACGCAAGACATTGTTCTTGTACAGCTAGCTGTTCGACACGGGTAAAAACACCTGTGTTTGTTTGTTTCTTCAAATAAAATCGGTTTTAGTTAATTTTAGAGGTACACCGATGATGTTTTTAACTAAACCGAGGATAGGGAACAACGTTTCCATCAAGAAAAAAGCAAATGTTTTGAATGGAGAGAGAGAGAGAGAGAAAGAAAACTTTGATTCTCAGTTATTGCAACTGCATCCGCGCTTTCTTTTTTCTCTTATAATCTGAATTATAATGCCTTTTAAGTCTAATCCTGCATGTATTGCCTAATCCAGCCTTTCCTTGCTGTACAAACACAAAATTTCAGTTCAAATATTAAAAGTTCTACATTTAAAAGTTTGTCATTCTACTCTAGTTCTGCTGCATACGGAATTTGAATAAAATAATCATATCAGTGGAGCAACAACCAAAATCTTTTATTCATTCCCCAGGAAATGTTAATATTTATTTGCGAACAAATGAGCATTGCCTCAGTCATGTTCCCGAATAAATGATCTCATTCGTGGGTCAATTCTTCCCCTTTAACTTGATTATATTTCACGATACTAACTATAACAAATTTATTCTGCGAAGAATTCAACACCAGAATAAGTATTGAGGTCTGGATCTCTGCTAATCCCTCGATTACGTGCAACGCCATTCCCAATCTAATCCCTGTTGTGTAATCAATTTTAATTTCTCTGCACGTATTCACGAGTCGTTTACCGTTGGTTCTTAACATATCTCAGAGTTGAGTTTTATTGAAAAATAGTGATCCATCTTAGATTTTTAATTTCCATCATGTTCAAAAGCTGATTTTAAGAAATTACAATGTTTGTATGACCGCTACCTGATGACCCACCTTGCAGAAGATCTATTTAGTTTGAGCCGTTTTAATCCGTGATGTCATAATGGAATAATCATCCTGCGAGGTAAAAATATTCCATAATAATTATTAATTTTATTCTTTTGACAGGGACAGTGGCATAGTATTTAGGGTTAGGCGCCACCTATGGTTTCCCACATCTGCGCCGTATGTACTCTGTGATGGAATGCAGAACTACTGCATAAGCGTAGTGTCTGGTTTATGCAGTATTGTGTTATGTTCTGTTGTGTCTCTGGCTACTTGGCCACAGGGCCCCTAGTGGGACCCAGCGTTGCCCGCCACCACTATTGGGTGGTGAGCCAGGCCCCCAGGGTCGCCTGAGCTTTCTGGATGGAGACAAAATTAAAAAAAAAAGGAAGAGAGTGGGGAAGATAGTAGAAGTGGTGGAGTCAAAGTAGGCAAAAGGAGGAGGATGAGGAAAGAAGGCATCCTCCAGCGGAAAGAAGAGGTGGGAAGGGAGAAGTAGGAATCACCCCTGGTCTGGGAGCCCACCGAAGGCCAGGGAAAGGAAGACAGGTTGCAGAACAAGGGAAGACTGCAAAGTTGAATAGGTGCAATGGGAAGTGGTCTGAGTTGATTGCTATCAGTTCAGTACCGTCATTCCTACGAGGAAGATGTCCAGTTAGGTTTTCATTCAGTTGTGATTGTGGTCGGTGATGAGGGAAGATCAGGTAAGAGAAGAGATCGTAGCGGTTTAAGGAACATCTGGTCTGGATGTCTACGTTGTGGGATCAAACGTGGAGAGATGATACCAACGCCTTTTGCAGATTGCTGAGGCATACCTGCTAAAACTAAAAACGCTTCTTTTGATTTTAACAAGTTGCTTTCCGGACTAAGTGTGGTTACATTTATATCCAGTAACAGTTGATTACGTAGGTCCAGGTAGATGTTTACACGTCTAGGAAAGGATGCTTCATTAAGGCAAGTGTTAAATAGCTGTACTAGAACATCGGGTGCAACAGACCAAAGGTGTTTGATGGACTCCCCCTCCCTCGATGAAGTCCAGTTCGGGAGCTTTTCCATTTTTGATTTTACCTATGGATAATGCAACCTCCTCTTTGGCAGGGATATCTGAGGACGTAATTCCAATTAACAGCTGCTATTGCGAGGACATATGAGGATATACGAAGCCAATAACTGCCTCAGTTATTCTCGCTTAGTCAATTTATGAAGGCTAGGAAAGGTGCACGTGCCAGGATGTTGCAACTTATGCAGCAATCGTTTGGCAGGACTGTGCCAAACGATAATCTTTCATGGCAAGCTTAGGCAGCACGATGCTTCTCCGCTTGCCCCTTGTTTAAAGAGGTCTGGGTTTTATTCTCGTCGACTGGAGGAATTTCTAAAATACACTTTCAACCGAAGAAGTAGTTAGCCGATCTCAGGCGGAGGGAGTATTAGTATTAGTATTAGTAACGGCCATATGGTGCAAGAAAGCCTATGGCTTATGCTGCACCAGCCAAAAAAAAAAAAAAAAAAAAAAAAAAAAAAATCCGAACAAAACAATGATAAAAACAAAAATTAAATAAATAAATAATAATAATAAAATGAAATTAAAAATTAAATAAAAAGGAAATTAATCCTATCATCCTATGCGCTTCCCTTACCCGAAAGTACTATCCAGATGACCTTTGAATTTCCCCAAACTGTCGGCCTCTACCACCCATGAAAGCAACTTATTCCAGTAATTTATAACTCTCTGGCTAAAATAAAACTTCCTGCAGTCCAATCTAAACATTTCCCCCCCTAACTTTAATTTATGTCCCCTAGTTCTAGCATCATTTATAATCTTGAAAATTTTGTCCTCATTCATTTTACTGATGCCTCTCAGAGCCTTAAATACCTCAATCAAATCTCCTCTAAGGTGTCTAGTTTCCAAACTCTGCAACCCACATATTCGAAGTCTTTCTTCATAAGGACGCCCTTTTGCCGATCTCACCAGGCGAGTTACCCTTCTTTACACCCTTTCAAGAAGCTCGATGTCTTTCTTTAGGTGCGGTCTCCATACTTGAACACAGTATTCCAAGTGTGGTCTAACATAGGCCTTATATAATGGGATTATCACGTCCCTATCTCTACTTGCAAAAGTTCGATAGATCATCGATAGGACACCATGGGCCTTCCTTGCAACCTGTTTACAATGCTCAGAGAATTTCATGTCTGACCGTATCGTAACACCCAAGTCCCTTTCCTCCAGTACTGGCTTTAGTTGAACTCCACCAAGTGAATAAGTTATTTTGGGATTACTGTTTCCCAGGTGTAATACCTTACACTTTGTTGGATTAAAGCACAGCTGCCATTTTTCTGACCATTCTTGAAGTCTATCGAGGTCTCTCTGAAGAAGCTCAGCTTGACAGTGATCATTAACTACTCTACCAATTTTAACATCATCTGCAAATTTAGACATCACGCCCTCTATCCCTTCATCAATGTCGTTTATGAAAATTAAAAACAACAGTGGTCCTAATACTGATCCTTGGGGGTAGGGTTTAGCCATCAGTTATTCAGGGTTTTTCAGTCAGAGTGACATCCAAATGGCCCCTGAATGCGCACTTCTAGAGATAAATGTACTATAGAGGTATGAGCGACAAGATCTGATGGCGTTAAAAATGTTTTGTTTTCTAATATGGCCTTAGTCGCTAATGCTCCTAAAACCCATCAACAACACAGCATTGATGGATTAGAATATTCCCCAAATACCAGAATGGAACGGGAAAACTTTGATATCCAAAACAAAAATATATTTTTTTTATAAATAGCTGCAATAGCATTAGAAAAAAATAGGATAAGGATGTAAATTCTGTCCAGGTCAGAAATTATACAACTTTATGTATTACATCTGAAGGGGAAAAGTTGGAGAAGTTTCTATCGACAGAAACTCTACCTAAAATTATAAAACACCTTCATAATAAGATGTAAATTACTAAATATGATGATATATGCAGGAATGTATGATTTATCCTCCAAGAAGATCGTCTTCTAATTGGAACTTCCTTTTTGTGCGCGTTTGCTGTAATAAAATTGTTAAATATTGTGGTATGATTTTTGGACGTTTTAAAATATTCTTTTGGTTGCTGACGACATTAAATAAAAAGTGGAGTGACTCGCAATAAAAATCTCTTATTAGCAGTCCAGCTGAAAGAGAGAAAAAATGTTCTTTTATATGCAAAGCACGAGAAATTAACGTTTGGCTTTATAGACATAATAGCTTTTTCATGTTTCTTCATAAACTGCTAGAATTTCAAAAGCATTAAAGAACGTGGTTGACAAACGCAAATGACTTTTGTAATTAGCATCGCAAAGCGTATTATTTCTGGCGCTTTCCTATAAAACATGCCATAAATCAGAATTATTGATGGCTTTCATAACCAGATTCATGTTTTTTTTTCTAGACTTTAATCTTAAACTTAAATGAAATTATGCTTCTTTGTACTTTGGGAGTGGAAAAAAATTTATTTTAAAAAATAAACTTAGGGAATCTATTTTAAAAAAAAAAAATCTAATATTTATTTCAGAACGAGCTACAATTTTTCCTCGCGCTTATTTTTTTCCCCTTCCGCTCGATAAGGGGACTTCTGTATGTGGTGTATACGTGCATGCATGTCTGTCTCACATTAGCAAAGACCCATTACTGAGTTTGCCACATGAAATCTCTACATTTCACTTTTCATTCACTTCTGCACATGCTCGCTGATGCGTGGTTCGCTGCCATCTGTCCGTAATCTTGTACGTGACTGCGCGAGAGATCCGAGCTTACCGAACGTGCTTTCTGCACTTGTGATCACGAGATGTGTCCTAACATTGGGCAGCGATTTTTGATTTTTTTTTAACAGATATGTCCGCTTTCAATGCGCTAACTGTAATCGCTATTTATCAAAGTTAAGAGCACACACACACACACACACACACACACTGAAACTTGAAGGAATATATCTAATTAAATTCTGGAGAAGTTCTTGTTTTTTTAATATTTGGAAAAATGTCATAATGAAGCATCTTTTTTTATGAGTTCGGAGTTTAACCAGTCGAATTACATTTATCAAGAAACGCTGGCAATATGCCAAAGTATCTTGAATAAAATATACTTAAGGATTTCGGGCTTTTAAGAAGTGAACTAAACACGAGCCCTCCTAGGTAGTGCAGTAGAATCATTGTCCTCCTCACAAAGGGTGGAATAGATCTGAGTTCGAGTCCTGTCAATTACGAGAGGAATTTTTATGGGCCTTTCTCACAAAATGGCTGAGTTAGTTGGTCTCAGGCGAGGGTGGCATGGTTTTTTATCCCGGAAACTGATTTTCTTCCAGCAAAAAGAAAAAATCGACCACAGAACGCCCTCAATTTACAGACTAACCAATATGACCTTTGTCGCTGATACTCATAAACTCTGCTACTAACGATCTAAACACTTCTTATATGGATAAAAAATCCACTTTACTTGCTTTCATTCTACGCAAATCCCAAGTAAAACTTTTCCAGGTTCCAGTCACTGGAGAATTCGTATTTTTCTAGGGAGATCTGGTTTCGTTTTGGTGTACACACAAACTATCTTTAGAATATACAACTCCCTAAAGAAATAAAAGTAGATATATAAGCCAGGTAACGTCGAAAGTCAAACAAATGGGACCAAAAAAAGAGATCAAGGCTTAAGAGCATTTAAATCCCTTATTGCATGATCAGTCTACCGAAAGAAGGAAGGGAAAAGTTGGTAGCAAAACTTATACAATCATGAAATGATATATTCAGAGATCTCATCAGGTTTGTTTCAAGTTTATCTTTGTTTGATACTTGAGGGCACTTCTCTACAGTATGAAATATATGGAAATTTAAAATAACAGGAAGTAAAAATAGCAAAGCCAAGCATTATCAGTGATGCATCTGCCTTAATATCATGTATTACACCTTAAGATTGTTTTTACCTTTCTCTCTCTTTCTCACTGGTACTTGTAAGATGTACATCCCGTTTTTGGAATGGTCGCCCCCTTTGTTTATATTTTTTCTATTTCCTTTGAAAAATTTGCTTATTTGGTGATGAGATCCCAGTGAAAATTAAACTGTCTCGGTTTTTGATCCTGTTTACACCTTTTAAACAAAATCAACCTCCTGTTCCTCGACCACAACACATCGGAGGAAACAGGTTATAAAATGAATTCAATTTTTTTCGTTCACGCGCCCCCTAAAACACTTCCAATTCTTTGTTCGTGCCACAAGAACACACTTTCGAAAAACCCCATACCGTAGTATTTTAGAGTTAAAGTAAAATAACTGATACATATTTTTATACTTTCATGTTTAAGAAAGTTTGCTATTATATGAACAATTATTTATAAGAAAATATAAGATGAGATAACGAAGCAGCTTATTCATGACCTTCACCTCAGAAAATCATTTGATGTGTGGAGATTTTAACCCACTCCACAACTTGTGCATCTGCTGTAGAGAACGCTAAACAACCTTCACCCACTGGGAATTCTCCTAATTAACAGCAATCTCCCGACCAGGGGTAAAAATCATCTTGACCTTCTGCTGCCAGTCAGCTGTGAACTCAGTTGAACAGCAGAAACTGCTTTTCAATATGATTAATTGCCAGCTTTAATTAACTTACATTTTCAATCTCCAGAGAACAACGTCCATCCTCAGGTCCACAGTAAAGTGCTCAAATTCATCGACGTTAGCTTGTATTTTGAAGTAGGCAGTGCAATCCCATGGAATGTACTAGAGTAGTGTGATGATCAAGTTAACTTCGCTCTTTTAACTCGCTGGCTCGTCACGATTTCTAATTTTGCAGCGTCAAAGAACATAATCATCTATGAACGCTCGAGAGGATAGTGAACCCACAGAGCTGAGCAATAGCTTTAAGCTTGAGCAGCAACTGAACAAACATTAGAAAAAGACAAGACTGATTTCAGACCAAATACATTTGCCTTTTACCTGCTATTAATCAACTACTGCAATCGTAATGAAGGAACAAAGTGCCCCAATTTATCATAAATGCTTCAGCCTTTGTGATAAATCGATTGATTTCTGATTGATTGAAACTCTGATCCTAGGCAGTGTCAATACCATATTGAAAGAGAAATATTTGCTACTACAGGGAATGTGTATTCTTTTAGGCCATTCCTAAAAGTTTCCCAGCTAACTGAATTCAAGCTCTTTCTTTCCCTCATTTTGTGTACAACTCTGGTAATGCAGACCCGTGGGGGCTACTTTATAAAATTGTAAGAAATAAATTATTTACACAAGAAGTGTATGGATCGATCATATACAATTGTCTGGAGACCACTAACTGGACGGATTCTGTAAACATTATTCTAGATAATCTTTTTCTACAGGAGATTGTGAGCTCCGACTCTGATTTTCACACTAATATTCGTTCTGCCAATTCTCTGTATGTTTCTTCAATTAAGACTGAGCCTTTTAGTGCCATCGAGTTGGACACAGCGGTCAAACAAGTGAAAGTTAAGAAATGCGCAGGGATGGACATGCTGGAGAGTACCTTTATTGTACGGCTCGCCAAGATTAAGCCCAGTATACTTCTACAACTTTTCAATAAATGTTTAGATGCTGGGTCTTTCCCAGATCTGTGGAAGACAGCCCTTATCAAGCTGATTAGGAAACCAGACAAGCCCCCCCCCCCCAGGAACCGAGATCTTATCGGCCTATAGCCTTATTGGCCAACCTTGGTAAGCTATTAGAACGTTTAATTGCCCTGCGATTAAACAACTTGTTATTGGAACGGGGACTAATTGCGCCTAATCAATACGGATTCACTCCTGGAAGGTCCTGCGAGGACGTCCTTGTAGACTTCATTTCTTCTGTTGAACACTCCAGTTTCAAGTATACTCTTGCTACCTTTATTGACTTCGAGGGTGCTTTTGATTCCCTTTGGTGGGAAAGTGCCCTCGAACGTTTATGTCATGCCGAATGTTCCCAGCAACTTTATCTTATAATTAAGAGCTATTTCTCTAACAGATTTATCACCGCCAGATCTAAGTACAGACAAATTTTGCGTCAGGTCTTTCGAGGGTGTCCTCAAGGCTCCATTTTAGGACCACTTTTCTGGAACTTTGTTCTGCAAGGTTGGATTACCCGAACCTTTGACAACGTGAAGATCATGGCATATGCGGATGATTTGACAGTCCTCGTTGGTGGCAATTCAAGATCTTCTATTGAAATATCCGCTGAGAAAGTTCTATCTGATCTTCAACAATGGACAGTTGAAAATAAGTTAAAAATTAGTTCTACCAAGACAACAATTATGATCCTTGGCTCTAAATTGGACGTTCGTCGACCACCAAGAGTTAAAATAAACAATAAACAAATACCTCTAATAACGGAAATTAAACTTTTGGGAATAACTATTGACAGCAAGTTAAACTTTCTCCCTCAATTATCCAATCTGCGAATTAAGATCAGAAATTTCACCGGCGCTCTTGTCAGAGTTTCTAGAACTGAGTGGGGTCTTTCTAGAAGATGTTTAAGAATCTACTATAACTGTGTGTTTCTCCCTATGGTTGCCTATGCTGCTGGCGCTTGGTTCCATAGGGTGCGGACTCTACAATTTCGATCAAAATTGATGTCAATCCAGCGTACAATGTTACTTTGTATTTTGAAGATTTGTCGAACAGTTTCAACACCTGCTTTACAGGTTTTAGCCGGGACGTTACCACTCGATCTCTACGTAATTTTCAGAGGCTTATGTTATCGCTTGAAACGTCAGATTCCCACTGAGATCCTTGGTATTTCTATTAACACTCAAGTCGATGTTAAAGCTGAACGACAAATAATTTGGCAAGAGCTGATCAACTTGTGGCAGAGTAGGTGGGATGACACAACACTGGGCAGTGTAACGCGTAAGTTTTTTCCTGAAGTTGACTCTCTTACGGATAAAAAATCTACAGTCTGGTTTAGCCTTGACTTGTTTACCTCCTATTTGATATCAGGACACGGATCATTAAATAAGAAATTGTTTAAATTTCGCTTGTCTCCTACGGAACTCTGCCATTGTGGCGGTGTGGAAGATTGGCAGCACGTGTTGTACTCTTGTCCCTCATACAATGAATTTCGAGTAATTCTGCAGAATGCAATTCCCAACTTTTCATCAGGATTGGAACCTTATTTTGTATCAAATGCCACGAGTTACCGCGCTCTTCAGGATTTTGCTAAGGCAACCTTCAATAAAAGGCTCGCAATCCTTTCTGCAATGACTACGCATGCCAATGTTTCAAATTCAGCTCAAGACTCTTCACCTTCACTGCAATGACGTCCATTTTCTCAACAAGATCTTCAATTCTGGACTTGTGCTCTTTGTGTTGTGTTTTTTTTTTTTTTTGAAATTCTACAAGTGTCCTACAACTCAAATTGGCGATGAAAATTCCTGTGCTCCTTTGCTCGGATGGCTGTTAACTGACTGTGACTTTGTTATTGGTGATTGACTGTGACTTTGTTATTGGTGATTGACTGTGACTTTGTTATTGGTGATTGACTGTGACTTTGCTTCTAATGACTGCAGGACTTACTGGATTTAACCTCAACTGTTTATAAGGTTTGCGCCTGCTTCTGGGCTTGTGTAAAGTTTTGTCGGTTGAATGGTACTGTTATCCTTAATTATTTTCTTTGAACTTGTTTTTTTTTTTATGTTAATATGCATAAGATTACTTTCATTGTTTACTTTGACATTTCAAAGTATCATCTGTGTTTACCTCAATCTGTTGAGGATATCTTTTGTACAGTATTTAATCTTTGTATAGTTGTATAAGTTCCTTTTTTTTTACTATTTTTGGCTCGTACTTTGTTGGGCTCTTGGCGTCCCTCTCTTCTGCTGCCACCATTTGGTAGCCCCTTGGTCTATCTTCCCGTGGTGGTGTTGGCGCCTCTCCGACCTGCTGACTCCGGGTAGCCAAACAGCCAGTTCACGTCTGGCCATTTCTGCAGAATCCTCTAATTTAAAAGTGAAACGAGGCGGAGATGAACTAACGTTCCAGGTGCCGCCCAACACAAATACATACATACGTTCCTTGTTGACGCGGCGTATAGAAGAAACCCTGGAGGTGCAACAAAGTACAAAATTCCTTGTTGACGACAGAACCAAACGCAACTTGTGATACATTGATTCTCGAAGATGTGTTCAGTTGCGGGTTTCGGCTACAGTCATAACAACAAATTGCTACACACCGTAGAATGTTGGCTGTTCAAGTCGGCAACCTGGAAGTATCATCTACCACCCCAGCAACACACGATACAACTGGTCAAGCAATGAATTTAACTAGACTTTCAGCCTTCTTCATGGAAGAAGGCTGCTTTTCACCATAAAAATGAACGCTGGATCTCAACGCCAAAGTTGTATGCTGCACGGTCTTCCCCCCCCCCCCCAACCAGGTTTCCGTTCTAGTTCCAAGTTTGTTGCACGCGCGGTTGTAGTCTGAACTTATCGGATCGCTTCCTCGCCTCAAAAACTCGAACTAGCTCAATCTTTGGATTCCAACCTTTGCAAATTCTTAGACGACCAAAAGTAGAACGTCACATCCTTGACTTGATCAAGCTTGGTCTCCCTTTTTCTTGTCGCAGAAGTAAAGCGAATTTTTGTAGAACTTCTGCTTCTTGAATTTTGTTTGAAATTGCTTTGTAGAGAAGGCCTGTTCTTATGTGGCTCGAATTAGTGGCAAAAAAAAATGTGTTCTCAGTACTCCGTGTGGAAAAATATATCTCCTTTGAAGGTAAGATACCTGATGAACTTCCTGTCTACCATTTGTACGCTGTTTATAATATTAGTTCTAAATGGACTCCAAATCTCAGAGGGAAATTAAACCGTAGGCGACAGTAATGTTTCGAAGTAGGAGGTTTCCTTGGAAGTTGCCCCCACAGTAATACATACTATCAGAAACTCGATTTAAGGGATCACTAGGAATTCCTTCAAGAAAATTGGTAATCAGGGTTAATCTGGTCACCAACCGCTCAGAGTTACGATCAGGAGTGTGGCTCGTAGAATACACTGAAGGATTCTGTTTTGAAGCATTTATTTAATAAATCGGTCAACTACTGAGTGCCGGGCACTCAGGATGAAGGGTCCGTAGTTACGAATTGTCGTTAGTGTAGTATCTCAAATAGAGAGCTTTATGGTAACTGAAAAAAGTTTCTAGTTGTTTCTTTCTGTCTATTTGAGTCTTTCCAGTTGTTGTGAATGACAAGGGTGGGAGAAGCGGCTCCGACTTCTTCCTGGAGAAGCGATTAAAGTCTTGGGGGAGAAGCGACTGACAGATGAGAACCGTGCAAGACTCCGCGCAAGCGCCTCCCCACCACCGCCGCCCCCTCAACACTGGCTCTCTGAGTACCTCCTTTCCGGGAGGCCGACCGGGCTAGCCGAGTGGGTAAAGTACCTGCCCGGCAACCCAAAGGTCGCGGGTTCGATTCTCGCCTCGGGGGCTTGGATCAAAGTACTGTAAAAACCTTGGGAGGTGCAATATGGCCACAGAAGCCGATGCGCCAACAACTACCAAATCAGTCAATCAGCCTTTCCGGGACAACTTCATCTTTGAAAATTGTTAAAAAATTCTTCTGGTCGCAAAATTTATAAATGACCTTTATAGAATTATTAACTATTTAGCAACCTTTTTGTCACCAAAAGGAGAGTTACTTAGTACAAAGAAGCGCGCTATTGAAGTGCAATAAAAAAATGTTTTTTTAATTTTAACACAAAAAGTAAATGATAGATTTCAATCGGAATAGTTTTCCCTTGATAAGCATTGAATAACGCCATAGCTAATAATGTGATTTTTAAATTTTTAGCTCCATAACGACGGAAATAAGGGGGGGAACCCGAAAATTACTCACATTTTCCTGTCTGGCGCCGCCATTTTTAATTTTAAAAATATTTTAAACCTACTCGTTGAGATCTTTCCAATGGTGTATAATAGCTATAGGTTGTCGACAACATTTTATCCTCCCATTTCTCGGACAACGTTTTGTCAACAACGATCAATATGGCATTATGTTGGCCCACATGATGTACAAACCCGTGCAAAATTTCAAGTCAATAGGTTGAGTGGTTCCAGAGATACAATGCTGTGACAGACGGACGGACAACCGAGTGACATTATAAGGGTCCTTCGTTAGACTACGGATCCTAAAAATGTAGTTTTTGCGGATAGAACAGTGGGTATGATTACTCTCCTTCCAACTCCTGTGCAATGGGTCTTGATTCGAGTCCCATCTATACGGGAGGAACTTTTATGGGTTTTTACACGGTCTTGTACTTTACTCGGTTTTTTGGCAAGATCACCTGCTTCATCCAGCATGTGATCTTGCCAAATTTTACTTTAATTTGACTAAAATATGTATAAAATCGCTTCATGGCCTTAGCGATCTCAACATTTAATGAAAAACAATAAAGAACAGCAATGTTTGCTAATTCACCGCATTGAATTGGATGTAATCAGTCTAAGTCTTAAGTTAAATGTTTGGCTCCCCTGCAGCCATCTTAAACTAACCAAAGCACAAGCAGATTGTTTACTTATTAAAGTATATCGAGATTAAGCATAAAAGTTACACGGTTTTACTGAAACAAATGTGAAGGAGGAAAAGAATGAAGTTTAGCCGAGACAGATTTCTGAGACAATTTTGTTATGCTAACAAATAGCGAATTTTTCCAAAGCAAGGATGGTCAACTTGTCTATGTTCAGTTTGTATTGCAAATAAAGGAAAGTCTTCTTCATTTTGATTATCCTGTCTCTCGCTAGATGAAACAAAAGATCAGGATATATTTGGATAGAACATCTTGGTGATGAAAATGCTCAAAGGCAGCAGCATCTTTTATTGGTAATTGCGATGAATTTTCTTTATGTAACTTTTTCAGTCGGGTTTGAAAGCGGAATAGCCTCGTAGAGTTGAAAAGACTGCAGGCAGTGTTTCTGAGACTGCAGTGTGGTTGTAAGTGATCGATGGCATTATTCTCTCGTATCGTATGTTTGCACACCCAATTCTTTCTTAAATATATTTTGAATAAATCTCGAACATTAAGTTAAAGGTTTTTATTGGTTATTTTATATGACTGCATCGTTATGTTTTAATATGGTCAGATGTTCCGTCATAAAACGAGTCTTCTTATGGGTTCGTACCTCAGAGAAGATTGATTTTCAAAGTAATATAAAAAACCCGTTGAGGAAACTGAATTCCAGTTTTCGACGATGTGTATGCGAGTTTTGTGAGTAAAATGCCATCGCCTGATAGTAAAATTCGAATACGGTGTGATAATTTCCAAAATTATGTGCTTGTGAGTTTATAGACTCTTTGCAACGTCACTACCACATCTCAAATCATCTTTGAAAGTCGTTTTTTGAAAGTCCATTGAACAATGTGGTCACGGTTCGCTGAAGCTGTAATTAACACAAAATGAATTCCTCTCACTGAATATTTTAGTCTTGGAAAGAAACAACTACATCTATATTATTGTAGCAAGATTTACACTGAGTGATCACTCAATTATGACCACTTACCTAATACTTCGTAGGTCCTTTTGCCCTCAGTACAGCAGCTTTCTGATGAGGCATTGATTCAACAAGATGTCGGAAGCATTCGGGAGGTATGGCCAACCAAGCTGTGTGCAATGCCGTCAGCAATGCAGGTATGGAGGTGATTGGTGTATCTAGACGCCTGATATGCCTTTCCACAGGTGCTCCATGGGATTGATATTGAGGGAGTTCGGAGGCCAATCGATATGCTGGAAGCCAGAACTCTGTTCCTCAAACCATTCCTGCATATCAAGTGCCCGATGGTTCGGTGCATTGTCATCGTGGAAGGCACCATCGCTATTCGGGAAAAAGTGTAACATAGCGGGGTGTACACAGTCAGCAAGCAGTTGACGATAGCGGAGACCACTGATACATTGTTCCACATACACCTGACTCATCAAGGGGGTTCAAGTTCCTGCCAGTGAAACATGTCCCACACCATACAACCACCTCCATCGGCCTGCACTTTTGATACCACGCACAATGGATGAAGAGCCTCATGTTGTTGACGCCAAATCCATACATGACCACGGTGTGGAGTAAATAACCTGACTCATCCGACAAGCTCACCTTCTTCCAGTCTTCTAACGTCCAACTTGCATTCTCTTTGCACCAGGCCAGTCTTTTACGCCGATGAGCCTATCCGAACCAAGTTCGGATAGGCTATACCAGCAGGGGTCGTCTGCTGGTATAGCCTATACGTGTGAGCGTGCGACCCATAGTCATGCCAGATATTGTTCCGGGTTGGCCCATGTTGTTTTTTTTTTTTTTTTGATTTGGTAGTTGTTGGCGCATCGGCTTCTGTGGCCATATTGCACCTCCCAAGGTTTTTGCAGTACTTTGATCCAAGCCCGAGGCGGGAATCGAACCCGCGACCTTTGGGTTGCCAGGCAGGTACTTTACCCACTCGGCTAGCCCATGTTGTATTGGGTAGTGAACTCTTGAACAGTGCTGCGCGTGTTAGCCTGTACGAGCCGTCCGACCCGACGCTTACCTCTAACATCAACCTTTCGCTGACCTTTGCAATTTTGCCGTCGGGTCATTGTTTGACCATTTTGACTCCAGTCCTGATACACTTTTAACTACGACAGCTCTCGAACATCCCACCAGTTCAGCGTTTGGGAAATCGAGGCACCAGCTCGTCGAGCACCCACAATCCATCCTATATCAAAGTCCGATAAATCCTTCCTTTTACCCATCACGCTCAGAATTTTACTACCTACTGAACCACTGACACCTTATCTATGCTACGTGGGTCGACTAACTGCGCACTCTCCTACCTCACGTGGTCAAGGGGTCGCATTCAGTTTTCATAGGGGTGGTCATAATTCATGATCACTCAGTGTATGTTCATCGACAGAAGATCAGTAAATTTTCGCAAATTTCAGATAGTGAAACCAAAGCCAATTCTACCACCTGTCGAGAAGAAAAAAAATATTTAAAATTCTCAGTAATTTATCAACGCATGTTTTAAAATAATAGTTCTAATTTAGACATCGTAGATGAATCCGTTAAAGACAGTTTGATTATCCATATCAGATAAAATGGAGGTGCGTGTCTACTAATCACTATCTGAAAATCATATCAAAAATGCGAATATACCATCCATTCTTTAAAACTAATTAATATGCACCATCCAATTAAATGACCCTTGTCATATAATTAATATAAATATTGGGAGGTAATGGAATACTGCATTGTTTTCGAGTATTGTGATTTCTTGAATTTTCAGCATCTTTGGCCGTTCGATCCCGTTCATTTATCATCGTGAGAACGATTGCATCCCCAGATGGAACTGCTCACGTGGCATGTGAAATATGACCTACCGTGGGAATACCGTCTTCTGTCCAAAGGAATGCAGACAGTCAAACAAACAGATGTAACCTCCTATAACAATCCCTCTCCGAAATGATAGTCGTGGTGGTCTGATACAGAGCCAGTGTACGAGATAATGCGCGTGGCTGCTCTACGTAAGTGTCCTACGAATCTGCAGAATCTCTGCGAAAAGTCATATAAGTAGTTATTAGCCTTCTCTCTACACCCATTTATCACTACGTCTGTATAATGCGTGGGAAAATAACGAGACACAAGTGACTGCTAACCCATTTCCGGCTTATTGGTTTGTTCCCACGTTTCTAAACTCCAAAAGGAAAAAAAGCTCGCTATTTAATACTGACAGCAACAGAATTGCACATTCTTTGCAGAAAGATAAATCTATTCAATTTCTATGCACCTCGTCGAAACAGAAATTTCTCAGCAAATAGTCTGGCTGCTTTACAGTTGCTGACCAGGAACAGCGAGCTAACGAATTCCGTGGACTGGAAGGCGCTTAAAGTAGATACTTTACACGCTCGGTACTTTATTTGAAACTGGATGCGCGAAATTATTCGACAGGATAAGCGCTACAGCGACAGATGGCAGCCCATTACATTGACAAACACCATTATGGAGTAGTAAGCAATTAAAACATACTCGTGTGCGTGTGGTCCAAAATCCCACAGTTGCCATTTCTTTGCAATAATTCATTAACGCAAGGTTGGATATTTACACTGTCAAAAACATTAATCGGTGGCCACCACGGGTATTATTATCTCTTTTAAAGGCATGAACAGTAGGAGCATTCCCAATGCGATTATTTTATATCAGCGCTGGCGAACTTTCTTCTCTAAACAGAATCGGGGCTTCAGTTTTTCCTTCCACCTGCGTTCAAGTGGATAGGCGAGCGAGTGATTACATCGTTCCTGGCACTACTATTCTCTTTGTTTCCCGTAGGGAACACCAGGGGGAGAAAGTGCCTTCCACGTTGTTTTTTCACGGCCGTGCGTGCTACTAGTCGCTGACATCGTATTCTAAATAATCACGGCAATATATACACGTACATACACATCGGTGCTTTAATGTCCTTCAGAGTGTTTCAACCGTCTAAGTTATCACGCAACACTGTAGACAGAATGCGGATCCATTTAGAGCCGCATTACGCACGTCACGATACGATCAACATAAACATCGGCAACTTCACACAGACGAGAAGGGTTTCCTGTTGTTTTGTTGAAAGTTGAGGAATTGCTAACATCTCTTTAAAGAATGGCAGACAATAAAAGGCAACGAGTAAATGTCTTATTCTCAAGTAGTAGTAGTAGTAAAAGAGGCATGTGATGCAGAAAAGCAAAGTGTATGAGCTTATGTAGCATCAGCCAAAAAAAAAAAAAAAAAAAAACAATTTCACACATCCATTCCCTCTAAAAATTTGTCCAGTACCTCCTTGAATCTATTTAATCTATCAACTTCCACAACGACAAATGGAAGTTTGTTCCAGCAATTAACCACCCGCTGGCTAAAGGCAAATTTCGACACATCTATTCGACAACTGTCTTTTCTCAATTTGAATTTATGCCCCCTCTGGTTCGTAAACTGAGCAAGCGAAAGAATCCCATCATTGAGATTTCTCAAATCATTCAAGGCTTTATACACCTCAATCAGATCGCCTGGCAGTGCCTAGTCGCCTGCCGCTGCAATTTGCAGAATTTAAGCCTTTCTTGGTAAGAGGACCCCTTCGTTCCCCTCACCAATCTTGTTGCCCTTCTCTGTACTCGTTCTAGCAACTCTACATCCTTCCTAAAAATGAGGCTTCCAGACCTGTACGCAGTACTCAAGGCGTGGCCTGACCATTGCCTTTTACAAATGGATAAGCACCTCCTTTTCCCTGCTAGCAAAATTTCTGTATATCATTGAGAAAACAACCCCATGAACTATCCTGGCAACCTGTCTGCATTGCTCAGAAAACTTCATATCTGACTGCACAATCACTCCCAATTCTTTTTCATTTTTTACCACCTTAAGTGTAGTACCACACAGTTGGTACGTTCCTCTAGGGAAACCAAAGGTTGGAAAACTATGAGTATTACCCTTTTTATCCTCATTACAGTACATACTAGCAGTTGTTCCCTGAATTAATCTGCTAATGCTAGCATTGCCGAATGGCATTGCTGGCATTAGCAGTGCTTAGAAGCTGTTCTAGAATCATCAGCTCTGCCACAGTTATTTTAATGCCATGGTTATCAGTGTTGTGTTGATATTTAATTTATATTTATAGCAAAATTAGCATGCAAATGATGCTGGGAAAAGACTTGGCAAATACAAAGCATATGGTAAAACACTGATTTATTTTTTCTGTCAAAAACTATTCCATGGCCATTTCTTATGTGGTGGCTAACTGATGCCCACAGGTTGACGCTCAGCCTAGAGAAATACAACCTGTGTTTCGTAAAATTCCAAATGGCTATTCTCAAATTTAAGCTTTTCTTGATGAGAAAGCGGATAGACCTGGGATTACCTTCACCGGTCTCTCTTCGAAAACGTAGACTGTACCATTCAGATGAGTATGAACGTAATAAAACAAAAATAAAATTCGTACGCTTTACTGCGCTCGATTTCTATCATGGTGATCTTCTTGCACCCAATAAAGAACAAGTTTTCGAACTTTGGGCTTATGTTCAACTAGGAAACCACCCGCCTGTGTATGAAAAGAAACTTAAGCTTCGAAACAGCCGTCTTACAGTGTGGCGCACTTTTAATTGTGCAGCGGATTCGATTTTTCAAGTAAGGCTGCACGATTTAACAGCTACTAGGCAGACTTATGGATGACTGTCGTTTCTAAGTTAAACTTAAGCCGAAGCCTAAAGTTTGACGACTCAGAGATCGGTTTCAAGTAGAATCAGAGAGACCTAGTTAAAACTTTCTGGGATACGAAAAAATGGATTTTATTTGCTTCTCTATTAACAAATTTGGTTGAAATTTTGCCGATGGTTGGTTGTTGTAGGATTTTAGACGCAACAGCAACTTAGGCATATTTCGCTGTATGTAATATGTAAACTGCGTCTGTTCTGTGGTCGATTTGCCGTTTTCTGGAATAAAAACCGAATTTCCAAGAGAAAAAAACCATGCTACCATCACCTGAGACTGACCATCTCGGTCACGTTATGAAAATTCCTGGTATCATTTACGGGATTCGAACTCAGGTCTTTTCCACCCGGTCTTGGCAGAACAGTAATTATATCAAGTGTGCTGCTACCCACGAGGGGCTTTTGCTCTTAAAATCGCCAGCCTGAAATAGTTAAGACCGTTAACATTATATTCCAAAGGGTTAATCTTGCTGTCACGATTAGAGATAGGAAAAATAAGAAAAGTGCTCTTTTACAACTGACCGTTTCGGATTGCCTCAACTAAACAGCGATCCTGTGGTCGAAAATAGCTTGTTGACCCGAGGGGCCAATGGAGGCTGATAACATTTCTGAAGGATAATAGAAAGGGTGCAGTCAATAAAGTAACATCGCAATACAACAAAAGTGGTAATCAAAAATACATTTCAGAACGTACAGCTCTTCCTAGCTTGCATTATGGTGTATTACAGCCGAATCAAGTGCCACTCCTGTCAGCAAGAAACAAAAAGGTACGGTTACAGTGAGATCAGGAACACCAACATGAACAGTGGTAGATTAGTAAAACATTGCTTGGTCTCAAGAATTGTGGTTCCTGCTGTATCATTCTGGTGGTCGGCCAGAATATGGCGAAAACAGCATGAGTCCATGGATCCATCCTGCTTGTTATCAACAGTGCAGGCTAGTGATGGCGCCCCTGCTAATTGTTAACAGTTCAGGCTAGTGGTGGCGTTATAATTGTGTAGTTTTTGGTGCATATATTGGGTCCCCTCTGTACAAGCGATGCAACATTTGGATGCTATAGGTTATGTGAAAATTATCTCCTCTGGCCGCATCCCTTCACGGCTATAAATGGGTTCTTCCAACAGGATAATACGCCTTATGACAAGGTCAGAATTTTACAGAACTGGTTCCAGGAACATGAAAGCAAATTCAATCTGCTGCAGTTGCCTTACCAGTCACCATTTAGTTGACCCGAGAGGCCAATGGAGGCTGACAAGATTTCTGACTAGAGATCCATAACCATCCAATCTGCAACAACTATGGGAAGAAGTTGAGTCATTATGGACCAAAATCCTTGTGGCATGACAAGTTGACGACGAATCCAGGCTGCTAGAAGAGCTTTAGGGGGTAGGAGAATTCACTTGCCATTAAGTGGGTGTGTACCTAATAAATTGGCTCTGTAGAATGACGTTACAAATTGGAAAGTTAGAAAAGTTAGGGCATAATAAAAATAGAAAATGAAATTCTAAATAATAACGGTATATCTTATATGGCCGTGATTATTAAGATATAGAGCATATCTTAATCTTTATAAAATCAATCATCAAGATTCTTTCTCACCCCTTAAAAAGGAAAACTTTTGTTCGCTCTGTGGAGAGAGAGAGAGAGAGAATTGGCTTGCTGGCAGAATTCTAGTTGATGTTAATTTGTTTTGAAGGGTTTTACCACAACCATTTTGCAACTAATTGTAGAAAAGTAACAACATGAAGTTTGAGTATATATCTCTAAGTATATATACGCGTAGGCAAGTATGTAAATGAAAGTACTGTAGGTGTTTATGTGTGTGCAGGAGAGAAAAAGGATTCAGAACTGTTGAAAGCGAGCGTAAATATTTTTTTGTACTGCTAAAATGTAAAATACAGTTTGAAGACGTATTATTCCGACGTATACATTCATTGAAAAAGAATTTTCTTTAGTCGGTGTGCAGTTTTGTTATTCTCACTACTGTTCGCCAGAGGGTGCTGTAGATTAATGCATTTTTTGCGTGCTTAGAAATCAATCCATCAAATAATGGAATTTTTCTTCTTAACATAAACTAAAACCGTGTGTGTGTTTGTGAGAGAGAGAGAGAGATAGAGAGGGAAAGACAGAGAGATAGGCATCCAGTTGGCGAAAAATTTCGAAATCGGTTCGGTGCTTGTTTCGGGAAAACTTTCCCTGCTACAAAGAACGATTACGAATCCGTAGGATCAAAGGATCTGCCATTATAATGGGACAGGCTACGTTCGCTCCAAATACAGTTTGCTGCAGTGTAACAAGAAAAACATCAGTTTTCCTTTCTAGAAACAGGCAAAAGAAACACCGCAACTTCATCGTCTGGGAACCTTCTAGGAGAATGGGTTTGTTCTGAACTGTCCCGCGTATGCACCTTGTTTAAAAAAGAAAAACACAACAAGAATAGCAAAATCGCTCTTTCATTTTCTGTCTGCGTTTTCGCTGATATTTGTACTCAACAACGGCCTTGAATTTCAAATAATCTTTGAGTGCACTGGAAGCACTTATAATTCAGCAGAAAGTTGCCTCAATAAGAGTGTCTTTATGTCTTATGAATGTCTGGATGAAAAACTCAGGTTTTTCATCCAGCAGACTTTATTTCGAATGGTAACCTTTCTTATGATATACTGTAAATTGTTGGTGACAGCAGGACAAATAGAAGGCCTCTGTAGCCGAGTGGTAAGGCAAAAAGTGCAGTAGCACACGCTCTTGGAGTAGATCGGGGTTCGAGCCCCTAACTGCTAAATACGGTCGATCTGCCAACCCGCACTGGACCACCGTGGTAGATTATGGTCCATTTCCCCTCAGCATGAATTGAGGAGGCTTCCATCCTGCAGAGAATTGATAATGGCTGCAGTTTTTATACAATCCATAACTTGTTATTATTCGCGCATGTGTAGAAGTTTGGTATTTTAATTTACATACGCATTTACACAAGGGTTGCCCAACTAAAACAAACTTTTAGAATAAACAATTGGAAATGCATGGAATGAATTACCACACATACACAAAAGATAACTGAGAGATTTCGTGCTGTGAAATCTTTAAATTGTGTTATTAAACCACACTTGGAAATTAACTTTTTTAATAATGGCTATTTCACCTTTATAATACATATCAGTAATAAATAAATAAAATTTTAATCAATTTAATTAAACTACAATTCTAAATTAATTAATAAATTTATAGATAAATTAAAATATCAATCTATATATATAAATATTTATATATATTAAAATATAAAATCTGTGTTAATTAAATTAAAGATAAATGGAAACATCTACAAGTTCGTGCATATTTTAAGTATCACAGCACCCTTGATTATGCATATCTTACCAAACACAACATGAAATCTCTGATCACGTAACGTTCCATTGATTTCAAATATATTTCTAAAATTATTCATGGTCTACAATATGTCGTATCTTATTTCAACTTTACTCCCTGCCATTTCGTTTAGTATCCCCCAACCCATAATGTTTCTTCAAAATTATAGGTTTTATGAAGAAAAATATGATCCAATTAACTTTTATCGTTCTTGCGTGATTTTTCTAAACTATTTGTTTGTATTGAGTTACTTTTATTATTTAGATTCGTGAATAAATAACGTGAGATTCGTGTTATCTATTTATAAAAGTAAATAAATAATAGTCTTTATTGCACAGTAGAGATATAAGGAAATTACAGTATATGTAGTGTACAAAGTAACAATTCACCCTTCACGAGCAGTAGAAAGGCCAGGGACTTAACATGGGTTACAAGGTAGGTATATAAATATAAAAAGTAATGGTACAAGAACACATATTCAGAGTTAACTGAGATATAAACACTACCCAATGGTATGAGTGGTGTTATACCTCAGATGTTTAATAGAGCGCACTGCAGAGTATGTTCTATCATCCAATAATTGGAGGGATGAATGGATAGTATTGGGGGAGGGATTGAATGAATGTACTCTGAGGATGAATGAATGAAGAGTATGCTCAGAAAGAAATGTTCTTAGTTCTCTCAAATGGAGTGATTGATTTTTGGTGAGTTTTTTGTTATCAGTTTACTAAGTAAATAAATCACGAAGTATTACTATTTTCTTATTATATTAGTTACAGCAGAAAAGGAAATACGTGCTTTATTTCAATTGTTTTTAAAATCCGGGTAGAAATAAATAATCTACATTACGAAGGTGTTGTTGTATGTGCGATTTGAGGTACGTTGCTATTTGTTTATTTTACTAAATCACGGGGATTCACGAAATGCGTGGTGCATTTTAATTTTTATTAAAAACCCAGGAGGAAATAAGTAAAAGTACATTACAAAATGTGGAGTAAATTATGTTGTGTGGCATGTGCAGTGAAGGGAAAAATAATTTGGACAATTGCATTGTATTTAACGTGGACATTAAACAAAACCAATTTGGAAAAATGTGCTGCTGAGGGAGAATGGAAAAGATTAGCTGGACAAAAAAATTGGTTTTACAACATGTACGAGAAGAAAGAGAATTGCTAAGAAGAAGAAGACAACGGCTACGATGGATCGGACACACCAAGAGGCATAAAGGAATGTTACTGGACGTGCTGGAAGGCAAAATACTAGGACAAAGAAAACAAAGAAGACCAAGAAACACCATCAACTCTGAAGGAAACTGGGCTTCGGAGCTAGACAGAAGTGAAACACCTAGCACAAGACCATGAGAAATGGAGACGCCTTATCAAAGGGACAAACCAGCTGAAAGGCTGATACACTGAAGAAGATTATTAGTTCATGGAAGACTCGTTCTGCTGAAACTCAAAATTTGTCATAAGGGATGGAGTAAGTAAGGGGTTTAGTTACTAATTAGTCAGTTACCTTCTTGTATAGAGAGAGACAGGGATATATCTGGATATTTTGCGGAATCAAGTGTAAGAGCAGTTAAGGCTGTGAGGCACGGAAATGGGTTATTCAAGTTTCATAATTTTATATAACATAAGGATTTAAAATAATAATATAGTTGAGCTAATGAGGTGTTATGCTTGATCAGCAGCCAAGGATATGCTATTAAAAACAATGCTGTACGACACCCTGCGGACCGTGGATTAGTAGTTACTAAGTTGAGGCCTCCGTACCAGAGTGGTCAGGAGCGGGAGTGCAGTAGCACACGCTCTTTGAGTAGACCGGGGTTCAAGCCCCTGACTGCTGAATACGGTCGATCTGCCAACCCGCACTGGACCAGCGTGGCAGATTGTGGTCCATTTCCCTCAGCATGAATTGTTGAGGAGGCTTCCATCCTCCTCAACATTGTGGGTTGACAATGGCTGGCACTTTAACCTTTACCTTTTTAAGTTGTTGAATGAACTAAGTGTTTAATGAAAAAGCAGTATGGTAGATTTTTTTTTTTAAACTAAGAACCTAAAGCTGTCCGTAATACACACACTTCGTTAATTTGTTAAAGAGAGCAAATCGGTTTTTTGTATTTTGCAACTGCATTCTAAAATGTGGGCTAGCTTCTCTCGAATTGTGATAAATAAATTTTCTTTTATGTAGCTACTGAGTATATACATTTTGAAACTTCGTTTACACGCATCCGATAAGAGCCAATGCAGCCAAATTCAGTAAGGCTTCCTCTTTCGTTCGGTACTAAGTGTGGGCGGGTGGAGGGTATACGTTTTGAACTGCAGTTTTGGCCTTCTTGGGTAGAAGGGGGGGGGGTCCTGGAAACTTGATCAAAAGAATTTTTGATGTGTGTGTGTGTGTGTCAAATCTATTCTTTTGCTCGTAAATTTTGCTTAATTTCATAGTTACTAGAAATATAAAGAAAATATAATTGAGACGAAGAAACACCAAACAATAAAAATAAACAAACCAATTAATTAGATTAAGATCAAATGTAAGAAATTTGGAACGCGAGGTTTTCGGTTAGGCAACGGAAAGATTTTTTTTTTTTTTTTAGTTCCATTTAAAATTAACATTTAAAAGCAAATATTGTTATCCAGATTTGTTGCATTTTAATTATACAGTTCTGTTATCAGACAGTTCGAATATATAATTCATTCTGTACAGAGTGTGGGGGAACTGTCAGAATTTCTACAGCTTTTGAAACAGCCGCCGAAAGAAGCAATGCTTGTGAGCATCCAGTGACGTGTACCTCGTGACCCTTTTATTTATCGAGCCATTTCAGTTGCTCACATAAAACGAATCACCATACACCTTGCTAACCATTTATTAAGAGTAATCGTACATATAGGAGGTGCTTTCTCAAAACGAAACAAGCTGATGCGCACAATCGAATAATGAGATTCCGTAATAATTCTTGCAAAATTTCTGTGGCGAATGAAAACAGTTGTTGTGAGGTCTCTTTCAAGTTAACTTTTCGAGGGTTTGTTCAGAACGCTTTCTTTTTAAAATAGCCCCAGAGGAAATAGTCACATGGGTTGAAATCAGAAAACAGAGGTGAACAAGCGAAACCTCTCTTGAAAGAATTCTGTTCCCAGGTGTTTCCTTCAAATGAAGAGAAGGGGGAAAACAAAAAACACTGTCTGGTGTATGAGCTCCTCGCCATCCTGTTGAAACAGAGTTCGCAGTTAATTCCATTGTAACACATGAACAAAACATCGAGATAAACTTGTATTCATTTGAGGACACAATCAGAATTGATTGTACTCCCAATGAAAACGGGTCCAAAAATACTAATTTTGTAAAGAACAAACCAAATTGCATTTTGTTGAGAACAAGGGACTGTTACTAGCGCGATACAAAAATTTTCTAAATCCTAATAAGAAGATTTTTTTGTTCACATAACTGTCTAAACTGGAAAGAGCTTAATCAGAAACTCACACTCTGTCTAAAATTACTTTTCCCCTGGTGAGACCTACCCCTGTTTACTTTTTAAATCCCCCCCAGCAGAAGATGGGTTGGTTCTGAAGGGGTGCTCCTCTATCCCCTTGTTCTTCCTATTTCCAGGTGGAAGTCATACTATCATCCACTTCTTCTGCTTTCCCCATTTGTTCCAAACTCAAACTGTCACCGTCATGCTCCCTTTCAGAATTTTTATCCGCTTTTACCCCTTTCCCATCTCGTATTGGCTCTGGTGTCTACGGTATTCTACGAAAAGTTATTGAGATTCCCTTTTTAGCATCGTGAACTTTGTGAACGAGATCAGTACAAAACAAGAACAAGGTTCAGAGTGTGCAGGAATTTACAGAAATGTCACAATCGAGTAGAATGATTAGCGGCAAGGCGTTTACGGGGTTATAAAAAGGTAATCGCTGGATGCCATATCGGCAATTTATCATCTCGTGCGACAGCAGCCACGTTTTATCTTCGCATAAAGCTAACGTAATCGAGAAGTATCCTATGAAAACGTTAGTTGGAACTGCAGATGTCGACAGGAGTGTACGTAACTACTAAATCCACGGTCCGTCGGGTGTCATACGGCATGGTTTTTAATAGCAGATCTATGGCTGCCGATCAAAAAACCCCACATCATATTAAAGAAAGCCAGATGTCGTTTTCAGTGGTGGTACGTAGCCCTTTTTGGACAATGCAAACAAATCCTATGGAGCGACGAGTTGGTTTGTACAGTTTCCATTTCAGGCAATCGAGTATGGATGTGGCATCATCTGTTGTAGTGTTGCGGCTACAATGAAGTTCGGAGGGAGCAGAGTCAAAGGTGTGAAGCTTCTTCTCGTGATTCTGGCTCAAACCTCAAGGAATTCTCCACGATTCTGCTATGCGACTTGGTCATGCAATGTCTTGGACAATTTCTTTTTCCCCTTTTTTTTTTTTGGAAAATACTGGAGAATTTTCGTTGTGCTCACGCTGGTAGTTCTGTGGAAATGAACGTAACAACGTTCCAACTTGATAATGCTCCGTCTCAAAGCGGATATTTCAAACTCTTGCTTTGAGAAGAGAGAGTCCGACAACTCATTTGGCTGTACTGGAATCTATATCTCAACTAAATCGAACATACCTTTGAGACGAAGTAACTCCAGATTAGGGCGCGGTTAATTCATCACTCTTTTGCTGAAAAGGAGGGTATTGGATACTTACTGAAGACTGCACTGAAGGAAGAATGGACCAGATTCTTGTTGCCTGTTTCAAGAAATTTGTTGAAAAAGTACTCTTCGAGAATTAGTGCTGTCATTGGAACAAAGATAAGAAGACTAAACCTTATTAAAACTTAGTTTTACAAGCTTAAGAGTTTCTGAATACTTGGTTAAGTACGGTATATGCACAAAATAAGATCTGTCGACACAGGTTTGTTTGTTTTTTTTGTGTGTGTTTACTATTTTGCATTGGAAAAAACATTTGAACTATTTTGGCTGTTTTTATAAGTTAGCAACATCATCAGTGAAATCTCCCCATATTGCAACAGTTTTGTAGCGAAGCAACAGCTTTAGAAATCCTGATATCATCTGCACATCTTAATAGAATGGCGCCCAGTCCGTCCATCCCAAAGCTATTAATACATAAAACAGATCAGGTGAAGTTTCAGATATTCTTTCTTTTAGGGGGTAAAGAAAGTGAAAGTTTCGGTCTTTCCTACAGCACATAAATTGCTAAACGAAGAAAACTGAAATAATTGGCAAAGCGGTAATGAAATAAATATGTAAAACATAGCTAGATAAGAAATTTATCACCCGACTAGCTCTCAACATTTTTTTTTTTTCATGCGTTGTAGCTATTAATCCGTTTAAGCATGCGTGATTGCGGCTTTACATGGTTGTCTTCTCTCTCTGTCCTACCAAGTGAACACACGTATATAAGAAGCCACTTTACAGCAGCTAATTAAGCAAGTGATCCCATAGTTACAGTTAAAATTAAGGCGTTGCTAGCATTGCCATTTGTTCCGGTAGTTCACCTCAATGTAATACTTTGATACTCTCCAAGGGATGTTCGTGCTGTTCGGAGGTTGTCATCCTAAAGGATTATTAGAATTGCTCTTTCCTACTGTAGTTTCTAAATCTGATTATGTCCGATGTGGACTATTATGTTAATCTGTTTCTGAGCCACGTGGCTTCAGAAATATTTGTTTGAAAAATTGTGTGTTCTTTATCACCGGTTTTCTTGTTTTTCTGGATGAGAAACCTGAAGTTCCAACAGTTTATTCATTACTTTTTCTCTCCCAGACCGATTAATTCAGCAGTAATGTGAAAAAAGCCTAAGAAAACTCTTCCAATCTTGGTAGGATTCGAACCTAGGTCTCTTATACTAGGTCTCTTATACGCGCAGTTTGCGTAGAACCCCTAGAGGGGTTCTACGCAAACTGCGCGCACTTTTATAATAAGCTCATTTATTTGAATGCAAATAAAAAAAACAGCGGATACTTATAAGAAAACCTCCCTAACTGCCACTCAGAATAACGACATGTAAAATGTTCTAAGAATTGCATGAACATTAACCATGATTCCAAGTCCAATCCATTCACTGAAGTGTACACCCGAGCCCATGTAGCTGTAGTATTTGAAAATATCTCGCTGCTTTAACGTAATCCCCTCCTCACTAAGAGTATAGTGGTCACGTCATTTGCCTCCACTTCCGAAGTGCGTATTCCAATCCACTGGACTATAAAGAGTTGCTAAGTCCTTTACCAGAGGGACTGAGTTGTTAAGGCCTTTACCAGAGGGACTGAGTTATTTAATCTCAGGACTGTCCGTAAAAATTTTCATCGGAAACAGACAAAGTAGCCTTTAGAACTCAAAATAGTTTACAGATATTGTGCCGATTCTTCCTATTTCTGTAGATTAGAAATTAGTTTAAAAAATTCCGTACTCCTGGCTCTTTATCTTAATGTAGATTAATTAATTCATAAAATATAGATTCCTTCAGAATTCGCAACTTTAACTAGTATGCTGTAATAAAAAATTAAATCTTGTCATTGTTATGAATATCTAATCTTTTAAAAATTTTAAAAATCCTTTTACTAGTTGTGTTTTACGAAGGAAATTAAGGCTGTGTGGCTTCTGTATATTGTGCTTGCAAAATTCTGAGGATTTTTTGATGTTTGTTTTATGGGCTGGAAAATGAAACACTTCGGGAGGAAAAACCATGCAGCCATCACTCGAGATGGACCAACTCGGCCACAATGTGGAATAAAAAATATAAAAATTCCTCTGATCGTGACAAGAAGCATTTTCAAACTTGTGCCGCTGGCGGAAATCGAACCCAAACCTTTTCCACATTGTGTGAGAAAATCAGCTACGTTGTCCACTCACTGTCCACCAGGGTACTATGTCTCTTAGAACCATTTTGGACAAAGCGCCACTATCTTGGAATTAGTCAATAAAAATTAAATCGATATCCTTTTCGACAGTTACAATGTCCTCTCATGGCTAAAACTAAAAATGCATTAAATGATTTGAAAGTTTCAACTGGAAAGAATAATGAACAGAAGAACAGCTTAAAAACTAAAACTTTGGCCCTCTGTTCACTTCGTGGAAAAAGTTTTAATCCCGCGTCAGCAACTTACGAAGTTACAGCTGTAACAACTTGTAATCATTTACGAGAAATAATTCAATAAAAGCAAAGCTTGTCTGATTTCTAATTGGTCTAATTTGCAGTTCTTTACTTGACAAGACTGCAAATCAGAACAGTTAGAAGTCAGAAGAAATTATCTGCTGTCGCAGTCTCACTTAACTAGAATCGTGGACTTGCAGAGAATGCAAAAGGCACCCATTCTTATACACCATGGAAGAAACGACCAAGATAAGGAATAGAAACTCCAAACTCGGTCTTAGTAGTGACATCGATTCAGCAAAGATAACGATATAATAAATCGAAGGTCAAAATAAACTATTATTCTTTTTTCTTGCCCATCAGTAAGTTTCAACCCACTTCAATGATATCTTTAAACTATGCCTTACAAATCCACGCGTCATTTAACACGATTATAATTAATTATAAATTAAATAAGTGGTTATCATTCGCTGCAGTGTTTTATTGGTTTTAAATGACTCCATCTACAAGAAGTGTCGATATTTATTGTATATTCGTTTATTTTACTTATTTATCTCGAATGTCTTCGGTAGTCCTTCTCTTCTAGCCTTCCTCGCTACCATTGTATCGTTGTGTCGCTAGAATGTTCTTACATTTATTGCTTGTCACTTTTAACTTATGATCTTAGATCGAGCACACAACATCCCCGATACTACATACACCTTTAATGTCACTGAGGGAATATATATAATTTCCACAAGTCAGAGATCCCTATTACTTCATTAAACATACCATTCTGTCAATTGGAAGTCATTATTACTCTCGCTAGAAGTGTATTTTACGTTCCAGCTTCTCTTATAGCAAATAAATCAAATATAGAATTATTATGTCTTTTATAAGGGAAATAACAAAAGGGAACTACGTCAATCTATCATTATGGAGTCGACCAAGAGACAAAGAATGATTACTTCGCCGATTATTGGAGCAGATTCGTGTCTACCAGGAAATGTATCTTATTGTTCCGAGCCTCTTAAGTATCAGCTCTATTCGGTTTCTTCAGAAATTCAATTGACTTCTTAAAGAATAAACCTTCCTTACGAGTAACCCGATAACAGTTCAAAATATCGGGCTTATCTAGAGTTATATCGAGTCATTTAATACTACTCCACTCTACTCAGATAAAAGATATTTCGTTCGCGAAGAGACATCGTAGTTTCTACAAAAAGTCCTGTTCTTTTTTTTTTTTTGGAGCAGTAGGATAAATTTTTATGGAATATAACTTTACGCAATTTGAGAAATATACGAGGCTGGTTCAGATATATATGTGGTTTTTTAATTACTGATTTATTAAGAAATATGGAGGCGCTAGTAGCTCTGATTAAATTCTTGGGTGGAGAGAGATAACCATTAGCTTCTAGATATTTCAAGACTAGTTTAATCGCCCTCGTGAGGAGCACGTTTTGTAGAATCGCTGTCCTCCCCATTCCAGGTGGAAAAAAAAATCTGAGTTCGAGTCCCATCGATTACCGGTGGAATATTTATGGATATTTTTCACAACGTGGATGAGTTAGTCGATCTCAGGCGAGGGTAGCATGGTTTTTTCTCCCGGAAACTTGGGTATTTCTTTCAACAAGCAGAACACACGCAATTTACAGCGTACAAAGAGCAATATGGTGTTAGTTGCTGATGTTCCTAAAACCTACAACAGCTAGTTTAATCAGCACTCAATGTCGTATCTAAAACAGGAGTTGCAAGTGCTCCTGTGTAGCACATTGCTGTGAAGTTTTTATCGAGCTGAAGTGTAGAAAGACCACTAACATATGTTAATCCTTGTATACGAACCATCTTTATTGAGTATCTCACAGAGGAGAAGGATGTTAATGCAAGTTGCTGTTGCAAGTTTCTGGAGACAGCCTTTTGAAAACATAGAGATAAACAAACTAAAGGCTTCTGTATGAGCTATTTTGTTTCTACCAAGCTAGAGGCTACTATATAACACCCACAGTGCTTCCTCAACCAGCAGAAAGATGGAAGAAATGCTTAGATAAAGAGGAAAATCATATGAAGAAATTTGGTTTAACGGTGTTTCAGCATTTTAGGCCATATTGTGTGTTGCTATAGAAGTGTGTATTCAATGACGAATTTTCATGCTGTGAAACCAGTTGAAAAATCGGAACAAATATAGTGGAGGAAACGTTGCCACCTCGCCTGAGATCGGCTCTGCTTGAGCTCAAACCTCTTTCTCGGGTGACAAGACGTGAAAACGCTATTATGTCACGGAAGACCTCTCGAGAACTAAAAATTCTTTCATTATCGATACTTAAAAGTAGTTTAAATTATCTTCATATTTCCGGGCTTTGATTGGCGAATATAGTTTATATTTCGCGTTTTTAGTTTGCTCTGCAAAGATAATCTTCATTGTGTTTGATCTTTGTCTTGGGAATAATCATATTTTAAAAAATTATTTCAATCCAGGCCAAAATATTCTCATATAAAATTTACTCGAATGAGCAAGTTCAAAGTCAATGCAGAAATGCAAAATGCGCTGCACAATTACCTACACTTATTATCAGATACTTTCTGCCCTTTTAGAATCAAAATTATTTTCTACTGCTAAAATAAATGAGTAGGGTAAGTGATGATTACAGTAAAAATACTGTGTAGTATTTCTGTTTCCGGAATAAACCATTTTTATTATTTATTTTTACAATGATAACTTTCGGTTATACATATTTTGCTTTGCAAGAAAGGTGAAGGAAATCTTTGTATTGAGATCCATTCAGTTCAAAATAAACAAGAACAGGCTCGAGCCAGTGATGATCGGAACAATGATTTCGCACTTTAATCTGTTTTGGAATTAATTTGAAATCATTTTGAGGTGGAGAGCATCTCGCATTAGAAACTGAAATTAGCACTGCCATCAGCAGTTGTTACCATTTTCTCTCTTGGTGTGTGTTTGAATGCAAACAGCGATACTATGATTTAAATGTGCGAGGGGAGGTTTATTTATTCATTCCTGGTCACGTAGCTGCCACATTTGGAAATAAAAAGGAAAAACACTCAAATACAGTTTTAAAGAGAAAATTCAAATGGTTCTTCCTAGTTTTCCAAATGCGTGGGAAGAATAGATACATCCCTCTAGCCATTCTCTCCATCCAACAATCATAATCACCGCTAATATTAACAATTCCAGCATAATAAGTGCTTTTATATTTGTTTCGAGTTTTGTTTTAGCGATATTTAAGATTTAATGTTCCCAAATGAAATTTGTACGCTGTGGCGGCCAGGGCCAATAAATGTGACTTAAAATTCTAAACACAAAAAACAGTGTTTGTGTGTGTTTAAAATATGTAACCCCCTACATCAGATATTCGTCTAAAATGTCTTCATAAAAGACTTTCGTATTTCAAGTTTTAAAATTAAAAAATTTGAATACTTTTAATTTTCGAAGTTTTTGGATTTTAAAAGTTTTTTTTTTTTTTAAATTCCAGATGTTTTTTCAAAAATTTAAATATAAAAGTTAGTAGTCTTTGAATATAAATTCCCGAACAATAATTTTGAAGTACATTTATACTCTTGTTCTGTGAATACGCGTGTCCAAAACAAAAATGTTCATCCAAATTATTTATCTTCCTCTAAACAGTGTCCGTACTTTCTTCATTTAAAAATCTGAGTTTTAAATCCTCAAACATAAACTTCGATTTTTTAAACCTATATGCTTTTGTCTGAACCTGGGTGGATACTTAACATTTTTCTCACTCCAGTTTCTCTCGAACAAAATTCTATTAAATAAAAACTCTTTTCGAATGCTTCATTAAAAATACATCAGAGCCACATATTTCTGTTAATGCCCTTTGTTGCAGCTTTTAACCATTCTTCCCGGTCTTGTAGCCTTAATTACTTGTCGAGTCCATAAAATATCTTGGATCTTTATTAGAAAAAAAGTAAAAATATTAAACAGCATCTTAAGGCGAGCTATCTGTTTTATATTTGAGCAGATCAAGAGCTACTTCCACGCGGCGTCTTTTAGGTGGAGCGCGGTTTTCTGCAAGCCCCAGACAAAGCTAGGTTCCGGCATCGTTAATTAACTTATTTTTGTTGGATGCTTAATTATAAACATTTCTTTCAAATTGATAAAACTTCTGAAGCAGGCGCGCGCGCATCCCATCTGCCGCTGAACTTAATTTAGGACCACCTTACGCCTCACTTAGAGGGAGAGACAAGATCAGCCTATTCTTTTTGTGTAACGATCTTAATTATGATAATGACAAATGGGTGTTCGTCTTTTGCCGTAACAGCGGATGACATGACAACGCTTTTACTTTAACGATATTATCCAAGAGATGGATGAAAGTTTTCAAAATCATTAGAAAATTAACTCCCTCCCCCATCCCAGTATGGTTAGTCATTTACCACCACATTTAGAGCATTCTTACGAAGTCTAATTTCTGTCCTCTTTCTAAACAGGTGAAAAATGTCACTGCTGAAGATGTTATCACTAAATACCACCAGCAAGTGCTCCACAATTCCCAATTGAGTTTCCATAACAACCTCATATTTTCTAAACACGATGAATTACGTAATTTAATTATTAATACTAGTTTGCTAACGTATTGTTCGATTTACTTTTCCTACCCAGACCCTGGAAACTGGAAGTCACTCTAAGCGCGAGAAAAATCACAACTTTGTCGGCAATTTCAGTATATCTTCACCATCTCTGAGAACACCTGGGATCATTCTCGGATTAGTTACTTACTTTTGCTTCTTTTGCGCATCGCCTCAGGAAACTTTGACGTATCGACAGACACTCAACTTTAAGCTGACCAACTATAGCTGGGGAATCCGTCATGGCAAAGCCTCTGCTGGATATTATTTCGCAATCGAGACAGGGTTGTTTATCTTACCGAGGTCAGTGCAGCATCGTCGTGTTCTGGCTCGTTCTTTCGCCGCTCGTCGAGTCCGAAGCAGCAGCAGCAGCAGCCCCTTCCCTCCAGTCACGAATATCCGCTTACCATCACCAAAGATCGCGATTTATCTCCTCCTCTCTCTCTTCTCTTTCTCTCTGTCTGGTACCAGATCTGTAGGAACGTGCGACTTCATCACAGTAATGTTAAAGATGATGCGATAAGACTTCATTCAAATGTCATTACGGTCTTCGCTGACAGTAGCCCTAAAAGTCGACATCCGTGAAACGAAAGGACACGCCCTCTTTGTTGTTGGTGACGTCACAAGGGTGACTTTTTTTGGCGGGAAAATAACGAGGCTTTCTTTTCTTCTTTGTTTTTATTAAGACTTTGGCTTTTAATGTCGCCTTAAGTTGCACATATCTTTAGAAGAAAGGTAAACTGTTTCTGGATTCTGTTGACGTCGTACTGGTGTTTTTGAACTAATCTAATTCTAATTCTAATTCTGGTGTTTTTGAACTAATCTAATTAAGGAAGAGATTCAGTCAACAGATTTTTGATAGCTGGAATATCTGCTGTTGAAATTGTTAATAGGTTTTTATAATTAACGTGGAAGCTGAGGCTCTTTCTTCTTGATTTGTGAATAATTGTTAGACCGGAAAATTGGTAGATTCGTTTTGAATTGTAGCGAAGTAGAGATACGATTAGCCATTGGTGAGTGAAACGAGACTAAGTGGTTCTTGGATAAAAATCAATACGCAGTGATCGAAATGTATAAATTCTTCTTTCTTTCCGTGCTCGATGTGTCTCTTAGAAGAAAACCGATCGGTAAGAATTACTTGGTAACTGTAAAATAAATCCGGAAGAGAAGGTATCTGTATTCCCTCTGGTCCTTTTGCCTTAAAATCATCTCGTAAATGGAATTGGATATGTAATTCGAAACTGACTGAAAGTATTGCGAAAGCAGACATCTACTTGGATCACTAAGCTTAGCCTAACAACTATTGAAGGCTAATAGCTTCAATTCACAAAGGGGGATCGAAGGGTGACACGAGTAATTACAGACCAGTTAGTTTAACTTCTGTTCTGGGTAAAATAATGGAGTCACTGGTTAAAGATGCATTGCAGGATCATCTAGACAAGACTGCAGCAATACACTTGCTTTCTTGCATCCCATGCCTCTATTACTATCATCCGACTGCTTCTTTCATTCCATATACGAATTGATGAACAATATCAGTTTTGTTAATGAAAATCTGTTAAAATTGTTAACAAAAAAATTAATTGATTCCTTGAAAGTTAATGTCACAATATATTTTGTCTTCTCGTGCATGAAAGTGTATGGACACCCTTTAAATCCCAGCTTCCTAAGGGTTTTATTTTATTTTAAAGCATACGTAATAGGACTCCTCTAAGAGTATATGTGACCCAACTGTATATAATTCAATAATATTAAAGTGTAAAATCAAGATCGGGGTGTTATGAATTCCATCTATTTGTCCCCAAAATTAAAAGCGAAGGCAAGAGCTCATTAAAAATTGACCGTTTTATAGATACCGAAAGCGTTATTGACAAGCCCTCCCAGTACATCTAGCAAGCAGCCCACATAAAGTTGTTTGAAAGTGCTCAAGAGGCAGTACTTAAAAAGACACATTTCATAATTCAAGAACTATAAGGGGAGGACAAGTGAATTCGAATTTTGCGTGCATTTCACAGTCCAGTTATCCTATCGTGCATCTGTTTCAGTGATGAAGTGTGCTTCCATTTTGACCGAGCTCATCAAACTCAATTATCAATAATGAAACAATGAAGAATGGTCATTACGATTAACTGAAAGATGCGTGGGTTCTCAAACCGGACGATCGACTATAGGTTTAATACTTTTAATGGATCTGTTATGATGATTCGTACCGATGTATGGTTTGCGAGGTACATCGGAAACGTCCATTGATGAAATGTCTTAACAAATGAACAACGTTTTATCTTTCCAGCAAGAAGGTACATAATCTCATCTCATTTCATTTGTGTAGTCAGAGAATGGTTAGTGGGAGCATCATTCCCCAATCTATTACCCTTTAAATTCAATCTATGAGGATATTTGGAGTCTGTTGTTTAGTAAAATGAGACTTCGGACAGTAAACCAGTTGAAAGATAATATCAAAAGGGAATGCATAAAACACTGAGAAACCACTTCGGAGATTGCAGATGCTTTTGGTAGTATAAGTGCTAAACTTCTTCCAACACCCATGGGATTTTGAGAAAATAATTTTCTCCAAACGCAGGTACATTTGTACTCATTTCTGACTTGGATTATAAATCATGTATCAGAAATGGGTACCAAACTGCGTTCGCGATAGAAACAATCCTATGCAAAATACAGTATGTGGGTTTAAGGCGTTGAACTTAGCAACTTACATAGTGTTTGGGGAAGGAGTGCCACTGGTCATTTTCCACAACTGAACTGCGTCATAAGTACTCTTATGAAGTACACAGTACTCTGTAAAAGCTAGAAAAAGTGTTGTGTGTGGTATGTGAATAGTATTATGTTGTGTTCTGACTTTTGGCCACAGGGACCCCAAGTTTCCCATACAAACCGTTAGGAGGTAAGCCAGGCTGCCCATTATTTTCTGGCTGGTCTCCGTCAGGGTGGCTTCAGCTTCCTGGATGGAAACCAAACCAAGTTAAAGAAAAAGTAGAGCTCAGGGTGTATGCATAAAACGAGAGAGAGAGAGAGAGAGAGAAAAAGGGGCGTAAAAGTGAAGGGATGTAGATGAAGGCATCCCCCTAGTTATCGGTGGAACATTGGCTCTACAAGGCGAAAGGGAGGTGGGTAACCCCAGGTATAGGGAAGAAAAGCCACCCAGTGCGGGTGCTCGGTGTTCGCCTGTTGGCATTGGAGTGGTCTTAAATCACTGGATCGTACCCAATCCGAGGACTGGGTTAGCAGCATCCTGCCTAGGGTATACCGGGGTTAGCGAGGTCAGGCGAAATCCTACCAGGCCATATGGCTGGGTTAGCAAGGGGTTTCTACCATGGTTGTTACAGAGTAAGCAGTCAACATAGGCGGACGTAGAAGGTGAAGTCCAGTATGAAGGTCAGTCGAGGGAAATACATCAAGATGCTGTAAGTGTAAGTCCTTCTTACAGAACAATCGGTAGAATCAAGTCCAGTTTAAGTCAAATCCAGGCAAGAGTTTTAGGTTAGGATGCCCAGTTTGATCCTCAGGTTATGAGAAAGTGCAGAGGGAGACATTAGTCACTATCAGGAGCAGTGTGGTCATCTATGGCCATTACTGTTCTTCCGCGGATGAAAAGCTTCTGAGCGAAGTTGGTAGAAGCTTGTTAGTATTGTTGATGTGTTATGAAAAGATTCTGTATATTTTGTGGAAAGTCGTGTATATCTGTGATTTAGTTGGCTACGAATGTGCTGGTAGCGAGGACAGATGTAGAATAGATGATACCAGACTTCTATTTGGCCGCAGTGGCAAAAAAAGAGATGTTAGTTTTTGGCTGGTGGGACCATGTCCTGTTAATAGGAAGGTTGTGTATAGACTCGGAGGGAACCATATTGGAGTCTTGGGATAAACTTCTTTGTGATGGGCCCTTTGGTAGAATTAGTCCATCGTGCTTACCAGATTTGGTTCGGTTTGATATCGAAAATCTGCTTTTCTTGCTTGATAGTATTTGAAGTGTTGATGGTGCGGTCATAGATGATTGTGAGGATACCGCGGGAGAGACGGAAGTGAACTCTTCTACGGATAATCTTCAGATCCAGGAGAACTACTCCCACAAGGACCTGGAGGGCTGGAGTACTCACTGTGCAACAGGCCCTAGTGATTGCCAGCAGGATACATCTTTGGATGGTTTCTATTTTCTTACGGTTTCTGAGAATGGAAATCTTGGGAAAACAAACTCCCTGTCCCTACGTTATGACTGGAAGAAATATTGAAATTATTTCCTGCTGATACTTGAGTATGCAGATAGGTTAGATGGGATGGAAATTCAGTTTTGAGTCCAGGACAATGGCACGATGCTTCATTTCTGTGACAAGTTTGATAGTTGTCCGCCAGTTTTATTTGGGGGCTTGTGGTCTGCGGAGTGCCTTTGTTAGCGACTTACAGCAGAGTGTCATCATAGGATTCCATATTAGGAAACAGTGCTACTGCAGAAAAACTGCAACACTATGGATCAACAACAGCCAAACTGAAATGTCATGTTGCTACTTCAGCTGGAAAACCTTTGAGTAAACTGCACGGATTGATAGGAGGAGACCTGAGGGCGCTCAGAGGAGTGATACATAAATCATGTCAGTCTTCATCAGATACTCAACGAAGAGTTCAAAGATCCCACAGTGGCTGATATTAACACAAGAACGATACTTAGGGAGTTTCATAGCTTCAGATTTTACGGAACAGCGGCAGCACACAAACCAAACATTAAAGCATGCAGTGCACAGCGTTGACTTGCGTGGTAATTGGTCCATGGAACGTTGGAAAACTGTTACGGATGTGTTTTTTTTTTCTTTTTTTCTTCACGCAATATGATGGTCGTGTTTGGGTCTGGTGGATGTCTGGAAAACATATGTCATCCGATCTGTGAAGATTATTGGAATTTTTTTCACTGTTTAAAGTTATTTATCATGATTTGGGCTGGGATCACTGGTCATCCTTTCTGGAAAAATGAATTCAGACGTGTATATTGACATTCCAGACAATTCCGCTCTTCCCACACTGTGGCGCTAGCATACAGCGGGCCTTTTCTGTTTTAGCACAACAGTTCGCCATGTCATACGGAATAGCCTCTAGTGACTTGGTTTGAAGAAGTGCACATTTCAAAAGCTTCACTGACCTTCCAACAGTTCTGACCTTAGTTCCACTGAACATCTTTGGCATGAACTGCAATGTTGGGTTTCGTGCGAGACCAACATGCTCGCAATCAGTAACTGAATTGACAGCCGCGTTAATGGAGGAACGGATCAAATATAAACGGGAGTATTACCAATAAAAGATTATAATGGATGAGAGATTACTACTTGGTAATGTTTTGCACATTGGCTGAGTATTAAATGATAGTTTTTTCCCCTCTGGCAACGACTGTTGTAGACCAGTAAAAAACGTGTATAGACCAGCATGAAAGAGCATCATTTAAAACAAATAACTGCAAGCAGAATTTTCTCCCCCTTTCTGGGTTTCTTTGGCGATAATCGATAATAATTCCCGAGTTAATAATGCACGGAGAACTCGACTATAAAGTTGAAAATGTTGTGATAAAGAGGTATGCACTCGAAATTTATACAGTATCGATCTAGTCGGCTTTCAGACACAACAGGATGGAATCTTCCAAGAAATCTTGTAGAGTTCCCGTTTGACAAGGCGAGAAACGTTTGTCTTTTACATTATCCAATAGAGAAAGGAAGTTTGGAAATGAAGTCTTTACAGCTTGCGTTTCTCACTCTTAATCGCCATCATTTTATCCTCAGACTTCTAAATTTCACTCCCGGAGATATTTATGTAAAGTGCTAATTAATTTAAACTCTTTGCAAATGCAATTAGCACCATAATTAAATTTAGTTTTGTAAGCGTACTTGGTGCGCATCAGGGCGTTAATTAGGTAGCGAGTAAGCGTAGAGGGCAACTGCGTAAAAGATTGCGCGCTCTCAGAAAGAGTGCGAATAACATCAAAAAATATGTCTCGTTACCGGTTTTGAATAATAAGTAAAGGTGGACGAGAATCCAGTTAGGGACGTAAACTTCGCAAAGTACCAAGAGGATAAACATTGCGCGTAATTGGAAACATCCAGACATTTTAAACATTCGTTTATAAGTGAGGCTGTTCAACGGAATGCATTGCGGCATTCAGTTGATTCGGACACCTGCACAGTGCAACACTGACACAAGACGAACGCCCTTTCCGAGCACGTAGTTAATAGTCCACAATGAGACTCCATCACGTCCCAGAAATGCGCGATTTCCGGCACGTTACATTAGACACAAAGCATTCTACAGAATGGCGCCATGGTGCTTTGAGCTGCGTAACGATTGTTTGAAACTGGTGGCACACGTTCGGGCCTGGCTTTTGTTGTTAGGATAAGTAGAGTTGTGTAAATGACAGAAGTTTCTTTAAGAATTGCACTCTCCGATGCAAAAACCAACACACTTGTGTCTGCTTCTGCTTCTGCTGCTGCTGCTGCTCAATATCACGATAAACAATGGTCAGAGGTCGAAATACTGTTTCTGGTCTTAATGACTCACGTCAAACACGGGACACAGTGCAATGGCGTAAACACTCGGCAGTTTTATAGTCTTCCTCTTAAGTTTTGCTGATAGTTTTCAAGTCACCAGACGGTTCAGATCTCTGCTCCGTAGATCAGGCCTACGTACCACAGTCGGAAGCAGTGGTCCACCAGGGATCATGAGATATGACTGGACACAAATGTGCTGATATCTCCTTACATTGGCGACTCTCTCGTCTCTACGGCGTCTCGAACATTTTGTGGAGTGATGGAGAGTGGAAGTGAGACATTTATATTTAATATAAATCATCTTAATGCCGTCCTTCTAATGCGAGGCCAACGTTTGAACTAGCGCTACACCATAGATGGCTAAAATTTTCATTCTGACCAAGAATGGACATTCTTGTTTGCCAGTTTGAGACCTACGGATGCCATCTTTGGCAGTGATGCATCTGTCTGTATCATGGCAGCCAGTGTTATGTTGGCATTTTTTAAAGTCCCTCTACCGTTTTGTTTCCTTCATCATTTCTGTACCTCATGAGGTTCCTTTGGTATGCTTTTCCCCATATCCAGTCCACTCCTATGAGAAGCTACAGGTGAAAACCTGACTGGTCCTTAAATTTTGCACACCAGTGTATGATAAGACAGTTCTGTATAGAGGATCTGGAATGTTAGCCTCAAGACCTCTGTATTATAAAACATGGAGATCAAGGTCACACTAGTTCACCTTTCCATACCACACATCTTTGGAATTCCTTTTGATTTTTATGCCATCTCTAATATTGATAGCTTTCTCTGTATTTTCTTAAACCACACTTTAAGTGACTTTTTGTGGATGTTGAATTTCATCAACTTTTTTAAATTTTATCCTTGTATTTAGCTTAATTCAATTTTCAGTTCTCGAATGTAGGGGTCATTATTTCATGATCTTTTTCCTTTCATTTTTCCAGTTTACTTTATTTTGTCCTGATAATGGTGTCGTAAAGTGAATCCATTAACGTAGCCTGATAGTCAGTTAATTTACCAAACTATATTAGCTTCATGATATACCTTCACCAATGAACTCTTTCAACAGCGTCATTCGAAAATTTGATTTTAATTTTGATACGTCCCACTCCAGTTTATGATTTTTTGAATATGCCATATTGCTCATCAAGAAAGATATAATTAAGTTAGTTTTAAAGAAAATAAACTTTTAAACATGTGATACAATTAGATATTGGTAATTTAGGATAAAAGTTTTATAAATATTTGACTTAACTACGTCCAGTATTTAAGTTAAAATGAGTTCCGAAATAAAGCCCTGGCTCAGTGACAGTTCAATGTGGAATTCAAAAACGTCGCCATTTTAATTGAGATATTGGGACTAATTGAGTCAGAAATTCTTAAAAATTCTATCCTATCCTCTTCCATCCTGTCACGGAAGATACAAAATTGCAAATACAGTAAGCCAACCCCTCGTGGTGTTAGTTGCCTTAGTGCTAATACAAAACCATCTGGTCTCACCCAAAAACCTACACAATTTACACAAATAAAAAATTATTATTACCAAGCAAAATATTTTCAATTTTATTGGTACCTGTTGGCAATCTTCCTCTTTCATGATTAATTTATAGTACCACCGATATTGGCGTCATTCTTTCGGTTATGATGCATTATTGTGTACATAACGACATCACTGATAAGTATTGCAAAGGAACGATCTCCGATTACGACATTTTTGCGACCCAGGCTCACCTGATTGCCGTTTGTTTGTGGACAATTCGTGTCTACAAAGAAAATGACTTAGGACCATTCGGACTTTCCTCTACACCCTTTCCCCCTCCCCCCTCCCTTCTTCTGAACATCGATTCTGGCAATTTCTGTCTGAAATTACCAGCGCAGCAAGCGCACTTGGCTTGCTCCGAATTGGATGACAATTGAGTTTCCCATTCCAGTTATATGGTTTACTTTTCCTTCAGTCCATTTCATGTAATAACGCGTCGACAATCGCCACTACCTTGCAACAGTTTTATTTCTTTACTTCAATACTTTATTCGACCATTGGATTCGTTTTCCGTGTCTCCGCCTCTTATCCACTTATTGAATATCTTTCTCGTTACTTCTTTCTGTGCAGCCCTTTATAGGAAACCAAGTGTGGATAGAACGTGATTAGAGACCTGAACAATGGCATTTGTCATTTATGAAGAAATCCTATCGGATTAAACCCATCAAAGTACAAGATAGGAAGACAAACAAACCCAAAACATTGACTAGTGTTGGAGTGCACGTTTTAAATCCGTCACGTGTGTCACCTAGCAGATATGAAGATGGCTGCCAGTTTTCAAAGCCTCGCACATCTACTTTCAACATTTTAATAGAGAATAACTATCCCAACACTATATATCCTCTGGGTAATGTTCTGGGAAATAATTTTCAAGTTATATCGAAAACAGCCACAGACTTCTTTTGTATCTTCTTGTTGGATAACCTTTGTTTTCACCATTATCTTTGGATATGTATTTTAAGACTCGGCATTTTTGTACTTTTATATGGTGTGTGCGTGTTTAAGAGGTGTACTGCGCCAAGTCTCCCTTGTCCAGACTTCATAAGATTAACGGCAGTAATTATAAAATAGATTTTATTTTGATATACCTCAAAAAAGTTAACGAAAACAAAGGCTTATATTTCAGTGTTGTATTTGGTATCGGGGATTTAAAGCAACCACTAAGCAAATATATATTCTGTATAACATTAGCTCATGCTGTGATCAATACACTCTTTTGAACAACGTGCGCGCGCATCCAGACATTTTAAAATATTCATGCCGGGCGCAGTGGAGCCAATGGGAGATGATGACATTTTCCCAACTTTCACTTCTATGCGACTTTTGACGTGGTATGCTGTCTTCTTCCAGCCGGACGGATCCCGATTCTCGCCAAACTCCATGTGGAGACACTCGTCCAAAGACGTGGGAATAAAAGTACTCCATATTATATTTAAATTTCCGACACCGAAAAGTCTTCATAATGTTTACCCATCAGCTTATTCTTTTGACCCTCTTGGGTAACACAATGGATATAATTACCGTCCTTTCCACACATAATGGGAAAGGCCTGGGTTCGAATCCCCTCAGTGGCTTTTTACGAGCATTTTTCATAGCGTGACTGAGTTAGTCGGTCTCAGACGAGGGTCTTCTGGTTTTTTATCCCGGAATATCGGGTTTTTCTTACAGCAAACAGCAAATGGACCAAAGATACACGCAATTACAGACAGACACAGTATACGCATAACTCATGTAACCATGATTTATGCGTATAATGCTTTGGCGCATAACACGTGTTACTGTTTTTAGAGGCCTATATTTTCGAATATAGGTATAATAACTGTACTTTTCTTTGCCTTATATCCCTTGCGTTTGCAGAATGTCACCCGATCCGTTAATTATTATCGGTGCTTGAAAGTACTAGGATGGAAGTAGTCTCATGAGTCCAATCGATTCTTAGAGAATTTTTTCTAACGATTTTTCCTTTTTGTTCTGATGCCTACAGTTCTTATAAAAATGCAGTATATAGCCATTATATTTTTCTTATCTTCTCTTGTCCATTAAGATTAACCTCTTGAAAACTGTTGATGCTCACAACATAAACAAGAAGTCTACTTGATGTTACGTTTAATCGAAGAAGATTATGAAAGATGACACCAACCAGCACTAATGAATATTGCATTAAAATGATAAAAAAACATCATCTTGCTTCAATTACGCAGATGCTTTAATAAGTACATTTATTAATTAGAATTAGTAATTGATGTTGCTAATCAGAGCAATGCACCATTAAAAGGTTTGTTTTCCACATCGTTGCAAATTGGTGTTTATAATAAACGAGAGTTTAATAAATCGCCAATACTCTCACTACCATGAAAAGGTTAAAGGATTGAGAAGTAAATGGGACTCAATCGTTTTAAATTACATTTAATTTCAGAAAATTATGACGCCACAAATGACATGATATACGTTGGTTCTTTGTGAAAAGGCTCTTTGTAGCCTAAAGTTTGTAATCGGAAACGATTAATGGTCTTTTCTCTCATTTTCGAATCGAATTCATAGTCAGTCCCAACGATCTTCCTCAGAATTTCACTAGAAACTGGTATAAATATTACCTGTCATATTACTTGAGGACCCAAACTAAACACGAAACTAAGCCTTTTGGTTGGTTTCTGAAAATTGTAAGTCAAGGCTTAATTGTTGGGTTTAGCAAGACAACTGAGACGTGAAGTATATCGGAGCATTTAGAATTCGACCTCAATGGAAGTAAAAAGAGGATTGTTCCAAGTAGAAAAATATTATCTTCTTAAAGATTGTGGCAAGTATGTAGAAATGGAAAAAATTCAATTATTCAATGAGAAAAAGCAGAATTGAGCTTATTTAAAAAATCAAATAATATAGAGTATTCGTCTTAACTTGAAGAACATCACTCACTCTGAGAGGAAAAGAATAGGTAAAAGTTATTTACTAGCTGGAAAGTTAGATGATGAAAAACAATATATTGCTATGTGTAGTGAACGATCAAAGAGGAAGTCTGCCACGTAACTGCAAAAGGAAGATTATAATATAGAAGCTTTAAGTCTTTGTGTCAAGTGATATATTAAGAAAAAAATTGCTTGGGTTCCTCCGACTTTCTTCATGGCACTTGTCCAAAGATTGGTGATGTAAGCATGAAGACCCCCACTTCTCCTTGATCGATAACGACAAATTCATACTAGCGTGAAATGCAAAGTTACAAGGCAGAGAGAATCTTGCTGTTAATAGATTTCTTCATTACCTTAAAACAAGCTGAAGTAAAAGCAATGGGATGGTGAGGATATATCTCTTTTTCGCACAATCTATAATCTATAGTTAAAAGAAAAATATCACTAACGAGGCGACTGTGATGTCTAATAATGCACGATCTCTTCTAACATACCAGATATTAATGAAAAACTGTTCATCTGGGAGGTTTGCTCTGAGTTATTAATTGGCGTACTAGTTTAAGCAGAGGATTGGTTATGACAGAGTCCTATCTGACTTTGAGAAAATTATTCACGGACGACCCGGAGGTTGGCTTGATTTAAATTAACTTTGCGATAACTAAATGTCCATCCAGTAGCATTTGCTTAAATGCTTGCATTCTATAGTTCGTGTTCTCCGATTTACAAAATATAAACTCTCATATTCCTGGAGTGGAAAAATAAACAACCCTTTCCCAAAACTCAGTTTAATTGATAAACCATAACCAATTGATAACAATAATCGATGGAACGAAAATGCACCAGGTTAACGTTGTTTACTGATGGAGAGCGGAAATATAGATAAAAAAGTGGAAGATGGACAGGAAGAAAACATTATAAAATCCAGCAATATAAAATACTTTAATTTGACTGTCTGCTATTTATTCGAGAAAGCCTTCAATAAAATTGAAACTGTCACGATATTTTTGGAAACTAATATAAACCATTAAAAACAAATAAAGAATTCAAATCAAGAATTAGAAAATGGTTAATGCTCTGTTGTAAAACAGAAAACTGTCAGACGGGTAGAAGTAGAGATACAATACATTCTTTCCCAGGATAATGAGACCGATATCCATAGGAACTGTACGAAGCAACATCAGTAACTAGTCACACAACGTGTCGAGTTCAAGAACAAATCGGATATTACGTAAACACTTCCACTGCACATGCGTAAACCGCGATAAGGCAATAAAGAGATAACATAATGGTCTTGATTGCAATAAACAGCGTTTTTGTATATATTCATTTTAAGTTTCCTTTCTCTATATATATTTACTGCTCTTTCGCATGTACTTCTTTCTCTCTCTCTCTCTCTCTCTCTCTCTCTCTCTCTCTCTCTCTCTCTCTCTCTCTCTCTCTCTCTCTCTATATATATATATATATCTGTTCACAAGGCACGAACTGCCTTAAGCTAACAATACTGTATTAAAAAGCATTTATGTGAATTTCTTTTCTTTTTTTCATACATTTTGTATGATAAAAGAAAGAAATATCAATTACTGGATTTTTTTCGATTTTAAGGAGGGTTTGACAAATGTTTCTATATGAATTAATTGTAAAATTTCATGGAAATCCGTTCCCTGAGAGTTCATGTCTTAGATGCGGACGGACATGGTGAAGATTTATGCATATATGCATGTCTTCACTTATGCATATATAGCGCGTATACATATATGCTAACCCACCTACAAAAGGAACACTCGCGCACAACGAGACTAATGCTATAATTAGGGTCATACCTCCAAGATGCCATTCTCTTACTTGAGTACCAAGTAGGAGAATTGCATACTCAAAATCATCATCTAATACTCAAAATAAAATTAGCGTTTACAGATGATTAATATCCATTTTATCTTGGAGTTCACAAATGCTGTTGTTCTCTGAGAAGTTGGTGCTTGTCGGAACCCTGACTTTATTTATATAATTTCATTTGTCGTGGAAGTGGCACTTTCCATTGGTGGGTGTTAGCATCCGCCTTCTTGTGCGAGAAGTTGTGCCTTTGCACTGCTGGAGGTGAATGTTGCTTTTTTTATTTAGTTTATGTTAGATAGGAGAAACAAAAATGGTCACATATTTGCCAAATAGCATAAATAGTTGTTTTCTATAGATGTTTTAATAGGGAAAGTTTAACTTCTATATTAGAATCTTTATTCAAGATATGATCGAAGGGACTAAAGGGCAATTTATGTTTTGCACCCAGAAAAAAATGAGCAGTCCGGTTGTAAACGTTTTTCTTGAAAATGTATTAATCTTGTCTCATTTCTTGTGCCGCTTGCATAATGGTTATAATCATCGCTTTTCTAAACCCTGTAGAAAAAAACTGATTCAAATCCTTTTAACAGGATTACCTGTATGCAAATTTTGACACAGTGCCAAAAATTAGCCGATTCCAGGTAAAGGCTGCATTTTTTTTTAATCCATCCTCAAAGTATGCGCACCGACCATTGAATTACACACAATTTACAGACGTGTCATGCTGATTCCTCATAGTCTTGGTTGCCTGAGCATAAATCCGAATCAACCACAGACTCTTTTCCTTTCGCCTTTATTACACATCGCAAATATGATTATACGAATTGCTTAGATATTGATGTAAAAGTGCATCTCTTACGCTTAACCCGAATAAATCAGCGAGTTAATATACGCGGCTGTCGTCTTTACTCCTGTAAAGGTCTCTTCTTGGCATGCTTGGTAGTTATGCAGTGAAGCGACACAATTAGTTGTGGTGTGGTTTCTACATAATTTTCTCTACATAATTATTATAACATAACTGGAACGGGCTTTCGTGAGACAGTCATAAAGAACAGCGTGGAGCAGCAGGGAACTCGTGTACATAATTCTCTGCTGTTAGGGGTGACGAAAAAGTTTTCAGTTGTCCATCAGTGTGACCCATCACCAACTGACCACTTTTGGTCACCCAATACCTAACACAAACTAATGAATCGATAGGCATCGTGGTAACCTTAATTATATGTGTACCGTTACAAAGTTATGCTCTCAATTTAAAGACACAGGAGACTGTCTAACCCTTTAATCTAGTAGTCAGTCTCTGCAACACCTTCTTCGTAATTAAACTCGGGGGAAAACAAATTAGTGCCATTATTACGTACTGCCGAATTCTGCTGCTGCTGCACGAGGACCACATGTCAGATGTGACGTTAGCGTAGTATTAGGGGAACTGGAGAAAGTAGTGGCTTTCTTTCCTGCTATTGGCCAAAATTACTAGAGTCATTTGTCTTCGGGATGACTACGCTGCCGACTGCGCTCCTTCATAAAGGTGTCTTCCTCCTTCAGTTAGCCCGACGTTCTACCGAACGCGACCTGCTATTGGAGAGAAGCGTCTAGTGATAAATGATGAGACTAAGTTGGTGATGGACTGCCCGAAAACCCTCCTTAGTTTACTATAGCTGCGCTATTAGTTAGGACGTTCGCTGATGAGAACTTACCGTGACATTTAAGGGATGGTCCCTTTGGTAGGAAGTTTTATAAGAGGGTTCTTCGGACCTATTTGACATTAGTCTCTCGGAAGATGCGAAAAGGAAAGCATCTCGCAATAAAAACATATCTTCCGATAGCTATATATCTATCTAATGGTTTTCCAGTTAAGCCTTTGTCGTTGGGGACTTATCTGAATATAAAACACCTCTTGTAGGAAGAATGACACATCTCCTGTCTGTTATTGGAACCAGTATCGCTTGGGAGTTCGTTGTTTAAATCTTTCTCTATTTCTTTATTAAGAATGACCGCATATCGTCGCTTACGGACACGATACTGTCAGGAGCATGGAATTTTTTGCAATATTTTCAATCCATCTAAAATGAGAGTGCGTAGTTCTTCATGTATACATACAACGGTGTTCTTCTTCTGTGTGAAAATCGAATGGAGTCCATGTCCATAACGCGATCTAAATAAATAGAGGAGGAGGAGAGAGAGAGAGAGAGAGTATATAAAAACAGGTTTATTCAAAGTAGAGAGAGAGAGTTACTATCACAAAAATTACATATAAAAAGAATTACCGTGATTTCCGAAATTCCTGAAAATCATTCACTCTACTCCTGAGAGTAAATTAAACCCATTGGCAGTAGCGGTAACCTCAGAGATATGTATTTAGCGAATTCTGCTGAACAACTAAAAAGGAAGCAATGTGATTATTCTCGTGATCCATCAGCTGACGTGTAGGGGGGGGATTTTTGTTTCCTTTTTTTCCCTTTTATTATTATTATTATCTCCGTTTGTCTTATTATACATTTAACTCAGGTTTTCTTAGGTGCCCTCACACCTACAAGACCCCACTCTTTGTCACCTGACTGCTATGCTCTGCAAATATCACAGAAGATTCTCAAGCTATTGAGGGTAATTTCCATTGATTCCCCTTACTCAGAGACCAGGACTCTCTCGCCTAATTGCTAGAGAGAAAGCTCTTAACTAGGCAAGCAAGGCGTGTGTTGATTAGACTAACAGGACTCAAGTGAAAACAAATCATGAAATTTATTACATACACATATACAATATTATATACAATTGAATAAAGGAAAACATACATTCCTAATACACAAAGTCGACTCAGAGATACCTTGCATAATCATTCTAATTACAGTTTCCATTCACTAAATAATCTGAGTTTACCATTATATGAAAACACCTGATTCATTGTTCTTGCTCTATTTAACTCCTAACACTTGTACATTCACTATACTTATTTCATTACTCGTGGATACAATTCCGTTTCTTATATTAACAATCAAACATACTACTTTCATCATTATGCTCTGTGATCTCACCACTCTGTTACAATATACTTGTAGACCAGTCTTAATTTTCCTAAAGTCTCTACTTGTCACTAGTCATTCAGATAAACCAACCATCTTCATCAATAAAACAATACATTCAGAGTTTCTCATACAACTTATTGTCTGTAACTTTAAAACATATTCAGAATCTCTTTGTAAGTTTACTACCCTTCCTAACACATTATATCTGTTATATCAATCTCATCTACTATTCATTCCTTAGTGTCCTTTCCATTATACACTAACCCCTTTTAACATAATAAACTCTGTTAGTATTTTTGCTTCAGAGAGAAACTTTCGTATCTTTACCTATTTAGTACTAACCCCCTTTAATTATTATACTATTTCTTTAACAGTCCTTCTAGCTAACTTAGTGTGTTTAATATAGTGCTCACTTACTTCTATCCTTTTCTTTCCTTTCCTGGGAGGTTTCAGGTTTCCAACTTAGGCCATCTTCTATGGCTCTCCTTCATCTGCCTTCTCCTGTATCTGCTTCAGATAGATTTCCGGAACTCTTGGCTGCATGGGTCTGGCGTCCCTTCTCTGAATGCGCAACTCCTCCTTTACTAAAGATCATTCTGATGCATCTTGCTCCAAGAGGTCGTTACCTTTCCTGGCACACTTAACTGTCTTTCATAACCCCGTTTTCTTATCATCCTTGGCCTTTCCGTTACTTTTACTCTTACCTATTTTCCCCTTTCTGTCTAGGGCCCTTTTTGCACTCCCTACATTTCTGCATTGCCCGACTTACTCCTTTCACTCTGCGTCTCCACGACCAGTCTCTTTTTGTTCCCCTGCACTCCATACCGCCCCTTTTCACTGGCCCGCCTCCGTTAGAGACTTCAACCAATCTTCCCCTTTCTATTTAAATTTACGTTCCGTTTCATTCGCTAATATCATTTTCCCATGCTGTCCCTTTAGCGCGCAATCCAGCCTCTTTTTTGAATATCTTTACTTTCTTCCCAGGCCGTATGCCCATTTGATGTCGACCGGCCACCTCCACAAACACTCAATTTCCATCTCGCACCTTGCCTTCTAAAGAATATGAAGCTTTCCATCACAGACAGCTAGACGCCAGTCTTAATTTGAAACCGAACATTTGAAGAGCACCACTTCCTGTTTAGTCTGACAGTGTAACCGTTCATCGGAACTGCCACGACTAATCCGGTCTCCCGTCCTATTGTTTGCTCCCGAGCAACCCTTTTCACGCCTATTCACAAATGACCCTAGCTACCTATTCCTGCTTTCCCTGTTTGTTTTCGTGTATATTGGGAGTTGAAAGTTTATCAGTCTGCTACTAGTTATTCTCACGCTTACCCCATCCCTTCATTCAATTTTCTCCTGATTTAATCTCACCTTGCGAAAAACCCACTATCTTTATTTTATTAAATTTGTAACATTTTTTTCATCTTTCAATATCACTATATCTAACGTTTTTTTTTTCTAATTAATCTCTTAGTTCGCGAAAGACAACCCAGCTCTGTAAGTTCTTATTTCTTTCATTAAAGTATAAAAGTATAAACTGTATAAAAGATTATATCATCTGCATAAATGTTTATAAAATATCTTAATTTCTGTGCTTCAAATATGTCATTTATCTAGATATTGAACATTGGCCCAGCATGAGTGCCTTAAGGTACCCCTCTCTTTATATTATATGATTTTCCTTTTATATTTTCTGCTTCAACTCTTATTTTTCTTTTGGTTAAATAAAATGCTAAAAGTTGATTGATTCTTCCCCTTATACCATATTTCAGTAATTTTTTGAAAATATTGGGACAGCATTTAAGTCATTCTTTGATTAAATCTATAAATAAAATCATGACGATGGTCTGTGCGCTCTTACTCTTCTTATATGAGAATTGAGGGTTGTTTAGAAGTCTTTAGTGATGTAAATTATTAATATGAGAGAAAATATAATTTTCTGTTATCTTATTTAGTACTGACTGTATTCATAATTGTAATAATCATCTGGTTAACCTTTTTATATATTAGAATTATCTTAAATGAAAGTAAATTAGTTAGACAGCTCCCTGTCTCTAAAATGGGTGCTATAAGCTCCACCAAGAGTACAGCGAACTGTTCCTTATTTCTCCTAACTTCGATTACTGTAATACAGTCCAGTCCATAAGATTTCTCGTTCTTCAACTTAACAGGTTATATATGATATTCCATTTCTCCTTTTGAGTTATACGCTTATCCATAAAAAATTGATTATAATTCTTCTTCTTCTTCTGGCGTTATAACCCAGGGTGAGTCTTAGAGTTCTCAACAATGTTCCACCAGTAAGCCCACCGAGAAGACAAACAGACAAACTTCTCCAACTTCTTATTCTCATGGTAAATCCTCTTCTACGTCATCTGTCCCCAGTCTGGCCACTATAAAATAACTCCCGACAAATTTATTATAATAAGAGTTTTTATTATTTTTTTAAATCATACCTGTAAGTTCATTTCTAAGTGTTTTATAATTGCAGTAATGTTCTATCTTCGGTGGACAATTCCTATCCTGCCTAAAAATATTTATCCCTTTGTACTATTCATTCTTTTATTGCCTTAGTCATCCATGGTTTTTTTAAACTTATTTCTCATACTCCTAAAATTCAAGTTGCAAACTGAGTAATTTTAATTTCTCTGTTTATTAAACCTTGGATTGTCTATCATTTAACGTGTCGTGTCATAGTTAAACTTGTGAAAAGTCGGTGTGTAATTTAAATTCTACTCGTTTATTATAAGTAAAAACAATGAAATTAAATAAAATCATATTGACGTGGACGGATACTTCTGATTTGGACGTTGTTACTAAAACCAGATGCACGGATAAAATACTATAAATAAATACCTATTTATGGAAAGAAATGCCTTTTTTTGTATTTTCCTCATTATTTTCTGTATTTATTCTCTGGTATACTTTCTCTAGTGAATGGATTTTCTACTGAAACGTTGAAGAACCACTTTCTACTCTGACAGAAAAAAAGTCGCTGCTTTCCTATCAAATCGATATATTTGTGTAGATTTTGTTCTGCTTGATCGATAGATTGGCAGAGCAATATTTCAGTTTCTTTCCGAGTTCATTCAAAGCAAATAAATGCGAATAAAGAACATGAGAAATATAAAAACTGTCTTTATACTCCCTACCTTTGTTATCGCTAAATAGTAGAAAATACCAGATAAACCTTTCATTTTCCAAGATTTAATGAATGTAATTTACTGGTAATTCCATACAGCAATGCTAGTGTTAGCTGAAAGTGAGTGGTTCTTTAAATCAGAGAATAATTTTAACTGTTTCACGGCGATCTCTTCCTATGTATTCTTGCTGAAGGCTGAAGAATTCGTCTGTTGCTCTGTGTTCTGCAACCTTCAGCAAGTAATCTCAGGTTTCTTTTGATTTTTGACGAACTTCAAGAATTTTTTCGTGGAAATTAGAAAATACCTCTTTTTTTTTTTTTTTTTTTTTTGCAATGACTGTACATTAAAAAATTACCTTCATACTTTATGCTCATATTTTGACGATAAATATGGATAAAATTGCAGGCAAACAATTATATTTAGGTTTCCTTTGAAGAAACAACCGATTCTCTGGAAAGACATACTGCCATTATAATCTTTGGAACCATGGACGCTAGAAAACTCAAAGGCATATTTTCTTACATCTGAAGTATTTGAAAATTGTCATATTAGGGCTACCCGATAGCCAACTCATCTGCCCATGTGTATTATGTCCATAAATTGCCTGTTTCCCTGGATGAAAAACCCGAGTTTTTGGAGGGAAGGAGGGGTGGAGGACCTTGCTATCCACGCCTGTGACCAACTAACTCAATCAAGTGAAAAAAGCCAAACATTCTTCGCGTCATTGACGGGATCCGAACCCGCCCCTTATCCACCTGGTGTGAGGAAGACAGTGATTATAATCACCATGGTACCCGCGAGTTTGAAGTACCTAAACAAGGAAAATAACTGAGCTGTGTATTAGCTTTTTAGAAGTACCGTTTATGTGTTTTGGCCGGATGAAATTAAGCATGATGATATTCTGCTATTCCTAGAAATTTCAAGGGTTTCTGGCACATGAAATTCGTTTCCCTATATTGCTTTCCCTTTATTGCTTCAAATTAATTGTTTAGCGCACACTCCACAGTTGTAGAGGATGTGCATAATTTATTTTCTGATGTCAGCCTGTTGATACACGATGGCATAAAGGTTTTGGTGAAAGTCTACAGGTGTGGAAGGAAATTGTATCTGAACTCGCATTCTGACCAATTGGATCTCTGCTGCACTTTGTTATGTAAAAAAGAAATTTTGAAAAGGTGGAATACATTATCGGCAGCTTGAATGAAGAGGATGGATTTTTCAACCCACGCATCCCATGAAGCAACTGTTGCCGAAGAAGTCAGTCCACACCAATCTCTCATTCATGGTTGCTTACTTTTCAAGAAATTTCTTCACATCAGTTGAGGAAGGAATGAAATCGCGGTGAAATCTTTGCGAGTAGTTGCTGTGGTTACTGATATTGCAATTGAAATGATCTGAAACACAGGCGATAACGATTGTGTCGTATGTGCAACGTGTGATAGGATTTTCTTCTAACGAAGACAGAAAAAATTTTATTTTTCTGTTTTAAAACATTAAATTTAATGTTTGCGATTTATTTTATTATCAAGCCAAATGAAAATTGTAGCTATAAGATGACGCCTGTCTTAAACTTTGCATCTTCACTATAATTGTTTAATTAAGGGTGGAGGCTTCCTTAAAATAGTACCATAATTAATAGTTTATTTTCGTTTATATTTTATGGCGGATCTGAATTAAATATAGGAGTAACAGTAATTTTGTTTTAAAGTGATTATAATCCATCGTTAAATTAATGTTGAAGGCTCTTAAGGGTACAATAAACGAGAATCCTCTCCAAGGTTGCGTTGAGAAGAAAACCGGTAATATCCCTGACACCACATCTGCTATAACCATTTGCGTGTTTACAAAGGGAAAATAACTATCAATAATAATGTTTCTTTGTGATATAATTTAACAAAGTATGTAAAACAGAGTAAAATCCCTGTGATGATACTTGCTTAGTGGTGCATTCACTCTTCGAAATTATGATGCGGTGGACCCAGAATGATTTCCACGACAGCGTACATGCTCCAATCAATCAAAGAACGCGACCACTCGAATTGGAAAGAAAATATTAAAACCGGGAGAGCTCCACCCTTGATAAACAATTGCTGGTATTCAAACGGTGTGTGAGCAGATAGGGGCCAAGTAGAGTTTACAGTAGTGACAAAGTCATAAGAGTAATGTTTAGTAATAAACTCCCAGAGGAGAACCAATAAACCGAAAAATGTGTACATTAATGATATTACTAAGTTCTAGCAAATAATCTCTGACGACACTGATAAGGTTATTTGGAAACGAGTTTGATTATGTCAGTGGTCAATTCACTCTCTGTATTTGCCGTTTAACTGAAAGGTACTGATTCTTCTTTGATGAATGACGATTCCAGTGCTGAGCGAAAAGCAGTGTAACCGATGGAAGAGATAAGGCTGCATGACCAGCTGAAGATGTAAGAGTTTACAAGAGGATTCCAGATATGAATTCCAAGAAATGTCAGTATCCATCTTATTAACGGGCTGGTAGAACTAGGTGGGTTTGTCGAATCCCTAACGTCTCAAAAGAGTTGGCTGTAATCCGTAATTTCGATAACTTGTGTTTGAAACGTTTTTAGACTTTCTTCCAGTTCATCTACATTAAATAATACGTTCTTTACTGTTGATTGGATAGGTTAGTGGGGGAAACCCTGGGGTCCGCTTCTCAAATCTTGTTGATTGGACATATCCTCGCGAGTAACATTGGTTGCTTATAAACATGGTCCTTCCCGTACCATGTGGAAATGATCTGAGTTTGAATTCCATCAATAACGCGAGGAACTTATGTGGGCCTTTTTCATTTCGTGGCTGATTTAGTAAAATTGCAAGTGCTGTATTTAGTTTAGCGATCTTCGAGGATGTTCAATTTCAAGAGTTGATCGTCGAGTATCAGAAATTCTATACTGCATTAGCTCACTAAAATTTCTGATACCTTCAATTTAAATTTCGAGGGGGGATGGGGAATTCTTCCTATAAGATGAAGAAAGAGAAATTAATGGTGATTGGTCAAGGAAAGGAGGGAGAGGGATGAATAAAAAAGGAGAAACAAGGAGAGGGAGAAGGGGTGAGATTTTTTTTTTTTTTTTTTTGGAGGTGCGAGACAGATTTTTGGAAGACGGAGATTTTTGTAAATGGGAGCGAGAACTGGGCCGGCACAGTTTAATGGGTATTAATAAAAGTAAATTGAGAGGAAAGGTTAAGAAATAAAATGTTATGAGAAGTGAGGATAGTTGCTTGAAAGTCTAAATGAATGGCCAGAGCAGTGTCCCAGAAGAAAAACCCTTGTATTATGGAGAGAACTAGAAAAGAATGCAGTCCAGAGATGTAAGCCAGACCAAGGATGACGACCGCTTGAAAGAAATCAAGAGCCAGGAACGCATCAAGGCAGTGGGAAGAAAAGTAAAGAGAAAGTAAGTTCTGAAATTTTGATTATGTTAATTGATAGGCAATGAATAGGACTGATAGGTCGAGCCGAATGCTTTCTTTCAAAAAAAAAAAAGGGGGACAGTGAGAGAGAAAGAGAGAGAGTGTGTTATCTAGCTGATATAAAAGCATATGTGGAGTAATGTATTAGATTGGCTAGTTGTGAACCCACAATTGGCTAGTTGTGAACCACTTCTAAGAGGTTGATTAAAAAAAAGGGGATAATAATATACCCTTAGTCATATGCACGTGGAAGAAGGGATAGAAAAAATATATAAGATGTTTATATGAAAGTAAAGGTTATATGAGAGATTATCCATATGTATTACTGTGAAGAAGCATGAATTGAACGATGGCATATGCCAGTTAATTTAGTATTTTGTATTGTTCTTATGTTTTTGGTGGTTATAAATGCATGGGAAGGAAAGAAGTACATCGAGAGCATTATAATTATGTAGAGTAGTGAAAGCAGTGAGTGATTGTCTATTTATGATTAATTTAGTGTTTGTATTTTTATAATTTTTGTACGTATTCTTGAAATTTGTTTTACTGGATCATACAGATCCGGTAGATTTGAAATTATTGATTTTCGAAGTACATTTTGAATGCTTTCCATACAACCCACACACGCAAAATGTGAATTGAGAGCAGAATGACAGATGGAGCCTTCAACGATATACAAGCAGCCGCGTGCCCTCGTATCCGAAAGAGAAAGGGACTCCGAATGAAAACAAACCAAGAACGCTGTATGTTTTACCCAGTAATTGTCTCCATCTTCGTGTCTCCTGTAGACCAGCGACTTCACCGTGACCTTCTCTGTTTGCAGCGTTGTTCCGCTAATAGCCACCTAAGACAAACATCGAGTTTCTCAGTCAAGGGAGAACCACCAGCTGAACAGCCTGATATATGTCTATGTCCATTACACTACAATAAAAAGACGGTGCAGTTGACGTGATAAACGCGTTGCCGTGACAACGCCAACAACAGACAAAGTCTCGAAGGTCATATTATTGGACGTTTGATGCGCGCCACTCTTCAGAAATAAGGCACTCGCTTATTAATCAGAGTGAAGTATTGCTAAGACTCTTGGAGTTTAATTGGTCGCCAGCTATTTACTGAGGACCACTAATCATGCCCGTTGCCGTAAATTTGTGCCTGCATCGCGCGCGTATGTGCGCGAGCGCGTGGACGAAGAGGATGCCAGGTTAAAGCTCCCGTAACGATTTGTCCTAATTGTTGTCAGGTTGACTGATAATTGGCTGGAGAGGGCCAACAGAACGTGCTAGCAGGTTCGACGTTTATTAGGAACCCGTCAGGTAATTTGGGCTGATAAATCGGCTCCCTGCTGTTACTTGGAAACTAATTTCTTTCCAAAGTGTCTGGATAAATGGAACATACGATCACCGGGCAATGTTCAATCGGATAATCTTTGGGTTAGCATGTAGTGGTAGTCACAATACCGCATCGATAAGCGAAAAGTGCTTCTTGAACTGCTGACCATCGCCGTATACATTAAAACTCAACTCAGTGTTTTTAACACAAGGTGAAGCCAATTGGTTTTCGCAGTTTTAACTTTTATTATGGCACGGACAAGAGATGACATGTGGATGGTTGAAAATGACAAAATTTGGACTGCAGGACCGAATCAGCGAGCTTAATGGGGAAGATTTGGAGCAAGCGGTGTTGGAAGGCATTGGAACTAAAGAACCGTTTCGCGCTCGACAACCTTTAATTCAAATTTCCCCTTCGTTTTTCTTCTTGGATGAAACTCTTGCTTGCCGATAGGGCACTGTTTTCCAGAACAGATCACCGTGATAGCGCACTTCTAACGCTGTCATTGAGAAGAGGGGTTGGGGAAGGGGGGACAATCACGACTGCAAAAGTTTCGCAACTACCGTTGCGGCTATCTCCGAAACGCTTGGCTGTCGGAGGTTAACGGTCACTGTAACTGCCTGCCAATGTAGTTAAATGTGACGACAGATCTATCTGACGACCATTTGCTTCCTACTAGTGCTTCCCGGAGGAGTAATTTGTATCTGACGATGGTTTGTTGAGTAATCCTGGCCTCGTTGTAAAGCCCGTGGAATAGTTCCTGCGGGAGAGAAGAAAATGTTGAGGGATAAATCGGAAACGTGTATATACAAATGGGCCGTTCGTTCCGAGAAAAGTGTAAAAAGACGAGGGATACATAAGGAACGGAAATTTGCGAAGATCTTAATCGTGGTTGTAATGTTAGGAAACTTGCGAACTTCAACAAATTTGGAAAAAAAAAGAAAGAAAACTGGGAGAGTTTTAAATTTATAGATAATGGCTAGATGGCTAGTTGGTGACTGAGATTTCGTTTGCTGCTTGCGCGTGCATTGCGTGAAAGATTATTATTTTTTTTTTTTTCTGCCCGTTTTTCGTCACGCGCAAGTGACATCGCGATGCCTTAATGTATTATTGCGTCATCCGATGCAAATGTGGGGACGTCTATTTGAATTGACGCCGATGTTCAAAACTACATCTCGCCGTCGTGCAGAGCGTCGACTAAAATAGGATTTGCTGTTTTTTGCGAGTGCCAAATGGAATGAGGAACAGTAGCGTTCTTGGGTAACGAGATCAGCGTTTATTAGTTTGTTTTTCTTCTCCTTCTCCCTTATAATAGTGCAGAAAACGTGACCAGGAAACACAATGCAAAGCAAAGGAACTTAATGAGAGTTTTAATATTCGATCTTTTATTGTTAATATTAAATAGTAACAATAAAAGATCAAATATTGATGAAAATGCTACACGAAGGACTAAACACTGTGGAAGGTCAGCACTAACCTTCCTTTGTGAAAATATTAATTTATTTTGTACTGGTTCGAATGTTTTTTGAATTAGATTCCTCGGTCTCTCTCTCTCTCTTCAGTGCTCTTCTAAACAGACTAAAACATCGATATTAAGTAGCTTCCAGGCTTTGCTCTTACTCTCTGATTACACGTGGGGCTGAAATTATATTTGTTTTTGTTATTGTTCTGATTGCTTCCTGTTCGTAGAGTTTGATAACCTCATCTGTGTTCAGAACTGTCCATGATGTCATTTGAGGCTCTTATTGAACTTGCCCTCGCTACTAGCACAGTAGTTATAATCATTATCCTTCAACACCGTGAGGGGGAAAAAGCCTGGGTTTAAATCCCGTTTAAATCCTGGGTTTAAGCATCCCAAATTGTGTGACGAAATCTTTTTTTAAACTTTTGGCAAGGTTTTCTCTTGAAACAGTGGGTGGGTGGATGGGTGCACGTTGTTTTGTTTTCCTGTAGAAATAAATTTAAATGCATTCGTTGAACTGCGATCTCTTGTATCTGAGCGTGACTTTTTTCTTTGCTAGTTTGCAGGGGTGGCTAAAATTAGTGCAGTGATTATATTTCTGTGTTTCTTAAAAGTAACGATTGTTTAATCTATCAGATTAAAGGATGAAATGTTTACTTTTTATCCTGGAGAAGCGGACAGTTGAATAGTGTCGCAAACTGTAATAATTTTAAAAACAACTGCTGTAGTGGCTACTCGAATACCAAAGAGAAAATGGTGTGAGCGTTGCTCCTTTATATCACTTTTTATGCGCGCAGTTAACAAGTGACAAAGTTGTGGTGAGTGTTAGGCGCTACTCTATGAGGCGTCAGTATATTGTGTTTTGTAATTGCGTTTATCCTTCAGTCGGTGTGCTGGTTGATGAACGAAAAACCCGAGTTACCTGGAGAAAACACCATGCTACCCTCGCCTAAAACCGACTAACTCAGCCACGTTGTGAAAAGAGCCCATACAAAATTTCTCGCTTCATTGGAGGGATTTGAACACAGACTTTTTCCACCCAGTGTGAGAGGACTGTGATTTTAACCACTGTGCTCCCTAACAGAGCATACAATTTTCATAATTATAATGATAAAAGAAGTTCGGTAAATTAAAATATTTGTATATACTCTGTTACCTTTCAGCTACAGTATATGGTTGCTGGAAACAGCCCTCGTGGGTAGCACAGTTGGTAGGATCGGCGTCCTCCCCACACCGGGTGGAAAAGATCCGAGTTCGAATCCCGTCGATGATGGGAGGAATTTTTATGGGTCTTCTTCTTCACAACGTGGTTGAGTTAGTCGGTCTCAAGCGGGGTTAATATGGTTTTTTCTCCCGGAAACTTGGGTTTTTCGTCCAGAAAACAGAAAATCGACCTAAAAACACTCAATTTACAGGCAATATACACGGAGAAACATGGCTTTATTAGCCGATGCTCCAATAACAACGACGACAGATGGAAGTTTGTTCCAGCAATCAACAACACGCTGGCTGAAGGCAAACGTCCGCACATCTACAACCATCCTTCAATTTCAATTTGTCCCCTGGTGTGTATAGTCTGAGAAAGAGGAAGAAATGCCGTCAGCATTGAGCTTGCTCAATGCATTCGAAGCCTTAAACACCATCACTTCGCAGATGTCTAGGCTCCATGCGTGCAGTTGCGGACCTGAAGCTCTTCTTCCTATAAGAGCACCCATTTGTTCCCCTCGTCGATGTTTGTTTTGACTTTTGGTTCTTATCCTTGTCTTCCTCCATCTTTAGCATCTTTAGGCAGAACAATGCAGTATGTCACTGACTCAGGCGCGTGCAGATATAGTTATCAGAATATTCAGAGGGGTTCATCCTGCGGCTACCTAACTGCCCCACGATCTCAGTCGTATCGAATATCTGCGGATTGTACAACTATGCATTAGTACAGCACGGCCATATTTTCTGATGTTTCTTGTGTTGTTGTTTACATCGATGCTGCTTGATTACGAAACATGATTGCCTACCTAAGAGCATGGAATGGATGGCGCTGCATTCAGGCAGTTTTGCGCGTCTGTGGAAATATGATCACCTCCTAATAATTATTAAGAGGGGATCATACTCCGTGGTTGCTGTATGTGTGTTAGTAATCGAAACCAATGTTAAATTAATGTAATTGGAGAAGGACGTTGCTTTACTGTTAAATAGAAATTAAAGTATAAGAAGGAACACTTTTATCACGCGTAGATTTTTGTATAACTTTAATTACCGATAAAAGCACAATAAACTAACAAATCTTGTAAAAAAAAAAAAAAAAAAAAACCTCGTGGTTTTGCATAATTTATGATATTAATTTTTCTTAAAAGGCTTTCATTTGTGAAATAGTTTTAATTGTTCAGTTCTAAATGCAGTTTTAATAGAGAATGTGGAGGACCTTTTTGAGGATGTATAGCATTCTCAATGAGAATTAGAAGACGTTGCATGAATTCTTCAATGCTATACATTCTGTTAATTCTTTTGGAATTTCTGGATGAATTTTAGAAGTCCTGTATATTTTATAATCACGACACTCCTGTATTTCTGTTTCCCCCAAAGTGTCTGCGCGGTTAGCACAATGGCATCGTCACTGTTCTCCCCTCACCAGGTGAAAAAGGCCCGGGTTCGAATCCAGTCAATGATGCACGGGCTTTTTTCACTCCGTGGCTGAGTTGGTCGGTTTCGGGTGTGGATAGCAAGGTTTTTCCTCCCGGAAACTGGGGTTTTTCGTCCAGCAAACCAGACACATCGACCAACGAACACACTCAATTCACGAATATAATATACAATGGACAGGTGAATGTATATTCCGGGTGGCCCTAGCGTGACATTTTTTTTTTATTTTCTTCAAAGTTAATGGTGGAAGATAAATCCGCACACCCACAGATAATATCAGAAGGAGAGCAACTGCAAGAGTGTACAATTAATGATAAAAGCTATAACTTAATTTACAGTAGTGGGGGAAAGTCTCGAACGTATCCATTTTTTATGGGAGTCTTGACTGGTTCAGAAAATTTCTAAGATTTAGTCAGCTTTCAATAATTTGATATTTTTCTTCTAGTTTGCACGTTTTGTTTCGGTTTTCTCTAAAAAATATCGCTTGCCGAAATATAGTCAACATAAAATAGCTGCAGTAATTGATAGAAATTGAATGCGTGTGTCACGTTAGTCTAAATCAAAAGTAATCTCTTTGAATGAAGGTTGATGTTATTTCTGTTTTAAATGCAATTCATTATCAGAACTGCACAGGAAAATTACATTTTTGTGCGTGAGAGAACAAAAGGCTCAGCAAAGAGCAGTACTTTCCTCTATTTTTCTTTAGAACTAAATACAAACAAATCTAACACAATCGACTGTACCAAAAAAAAAAGTCTCATCTTATCAATTGCATAGAATCCCATTAGACGTCAGTAATATAAAGGAATTCACTTTCATTCTAGTTGGTAGCTTTTCCAAGAGCATCGAACATTCTCATAGGTAATGCCTTTGGGCTTGTAAGGTTTCTAAAAGATTCACATGCCATTTCACTAATGATAATCACAATACGCTTCAGTTATTTGAATTTCTCTCAGAGATAAAATATAAAAACAGCTGGATTCTTTTCAAGAAATGCTAACTTTTTATTATAGAAAGAACTCGATTGAGTTTCATTGTTCGGCTTAAAATATTTGTCCACTGTTTGAATAAAAGTGTACTAAATATAATAAAATTAAACTTTTAATTAAAAAGAAATTATAAAATATATATTTATTTATTTATGCACGAGTTGCGGTTGAAAAGGTCGTGGCCAAGGGTAGTTTGTTGTTGTAGTAGGATTTTAAGAGCATCAGCGACTAAGGCAATATTGATCCGTGTATACTGTATGTAAATTCTCCAGTAAACTCGAAAAATCCGAGTTTCCGGGAGAAAAAACCATGCTATCTTCGCCTAAGACCGACTAACTCAGCCACGTTGTTAAAAAGTTCATAAAAATTTCTCGATTTACAGACAATAAAACCCCACTAGAACAACAACAACTGGACACGCAACGTGTCCAGTTGTTGTTGTTGTTCTAGTGGGGTTTTATTGTCATAAACCGAAGCGTTGATTACAGTAAATGTTTTTTTTTTTTCTTTGTGTGAATACAAGTCTAATCGGGACTTCATAATAGTAACAACAACCTTGAACGCCAGATCATCATAAGCAGCGTATACCGTAGGATAGGGATCAGGCGCTTGGGTGTATAAGTACACGTGCTTTGAATGACTGTGGTTCAAGCTCGGGTGACTGCTAAAAACAGCCCTTGTATTGGCTCAGTCTTTTGATCTATTACGATGTGGTCGTCCCGGAATATAAACAGAAAATCGTTTATTTTATTTCTATTGTACGCAAAGTCCCCACCACCAAACTTGAAAGTAGATCACAGAGGCAAAAGTAAATTAGCAAATGGAACAACAAACAATGCGTTCTGAAATTATGAAAGATGGAAAATGAAAAAGAAGTTATTGTGTTAGAATTGGAAAAATGATTGAATGATGGAAACTTGTGAAGGATCAAGCAAACCAAAAAAAAAAAAAAGAAGAAAGGACTTCATGCGTATACTTTGCAACACGCATTCGTCCTGTGTGAATGTGTTTTAAGCTTTTCTGGCTTGTGTGACGTCCAGAAGAAGTACGCTTAAATACTTCTAAAATTCTTTATTATAAAATGGTATTTATTTAATGATTTGATTTTTAATGATTATATATGAGTTGTTTGATTTGAATTGTTAGGAATATGCAATTTAGTAAAGATACTGAGGTAATAAATCGTCTGGATATTGTATTCTAGCTCAGTTGCTTGTTTTTTGGCAGGAACAATCTGAATTTCAAGGAGAAAAACTAAGCAACCTTCAGCCAAGACTGATTAACTCAACCTTGGTGATTAGTGGTGAGGGTGCATGGTTTCTATCTTTCGAAAATTGTGGTTTTTCGTTGGGAAAACAAGCAAATCGACCACCGAATACACACAATTTACAGATTTGCTTTGTGCTTAACACACACACTGAATGGTCCTAGGGGCTACGGGGGAGTGGACCATGGGATGAAAACCTCCCACAAAAGTTGCGGAATTCTAATCGATGCCTTTTTCCACATGGTGTAGAGAAATACCGATCGTAACCGCTGTGCTAGCCACACACAGGGGAGGGATAAAGGGCTGATTCAGAGGGGGGAATAATTACCCTTCCAAAGCTTATTTCAGAAGCACGCGTTCGCATGTTATACTTCTCTAACAGAATAATTTTCCTAAATTCTTCACAGACTTCCTGATTTACCCTCCTCAAAGGATAGATTGCCCTTGTTTTCCTGCGCTCCCCTATCTCTCCCCTTCTCACCACAAATCATGAAGTCTGGATGCATTCTTGGAGAGGAGGACCAGGTCTCTTTTATGAGTGAACGTGCTAATTGTTCTAAACTTCATTGGTTTACTTTTGGAATCCGACTTGGTGTTTCAACTTGTTTTTATTTTAAACAGATCTAACAACAGTAACAGCAGCAGAATTCTATATCTACATAAAAGATTATTAGCGATTACGATTATTTCTTAATTTATGCGAGACTCCATGTACCTTAACGTCAAAATAAAGAACTTAACGCCTACAAAAATAATAATAAACATATTATTAATAGTGGGATATGTATCCTTTTACTGTGCTAGGCTTTCTGTATATTCTAAGTGTCTGATAAAATATCTGCAATCCATTTTCTGTTTTTCTCTCTCTCTCTCTCTCTCTCTCTCTATCTGTGTGTGTTTATTTTTTCTCGCGTGTAATTGTAAAGCTAGCCGTATAATATTCTAAGTATTTACAAGCATCCCGTGGTATGTATTTCCATTTTTATTTTTATATTTCCTCGCAGCAAGACAATGTCATTGGAGAGAAAAACTCTGCAGCTTTCATCTTCCATTGCGAATTTATCTTCTCTAAAACCCAGCTACGTAACAATGTCAGTCGGCTTTTGAACTTTAAGAACCGACGGAGCAGGTCCTCACTGTTCTCTACAATATACCATTCCAATCGCTGGAAACAGAGAATAAAGACTACAAAAGGACTTTTTTTTTCCCCCGTTCGCTTTCTCAATGCGGAAAAGAGAAAAAAAAAATTCTTCTAGGAAGTCAAAGAAAGATTTCTTGCATTGAGAGACTTCTCGCTCTGGTGCACTTTACGCTTTTCTTTGCCCACAGGAACGAACAGAAGCAAAACGCAACAACAACTTCAGTTTTTGTGCATTTTCATTTACAGAAATTTTGTACGAACGTGTGATGTCGATGACGACTCTTTAAGACTCTCTGTTCACCCTGACGTGCATAAGGAATATAAACACAAAAGGAATAGTGGGAGAGACGAACTTCGAGCTCACACTGGCAGCATCTTGCGTTGAGAGGGTAATGCACGATAAAGCTTTGAAGTAGCAACATTCTGCCACTCGGAGGTGCAACTAAGGTTGTTAGTTGAGTCTTATTGTGAAAAAGTCGTCGGGTGTGAGTCGCACCAAAGAAAACGCTTAAAACCAAGAAGTGGATTATCAATAGACACTTCCTAATTAAAATAAACACAGTTCCGAAAAGTGCAGACATCTCTCATGAAGTGTAAAGTGTTAATTACGTTTCTTCGAGTCTGAAAGAAATTTTCATATTAAAGAATGTTTCGCTAGAAGTCAAAGAAAAGTTTCTCTTCTTGTGTCTTAAAAGCGGGCTTCTGTTGACCTATTCGGTTAGCGCTTACCGTTTAAATTTCCATCAGTGGGAAAGGTAAGGCCCACCTTGTGAGCGGGGGTAATTAAAACAGTTTAATTATTCTAACTGCGTAAAAAATTGCTTTTAAGCTGATCTTTGGCAAATTGCTCACGTCTGGATATTGTAAAATATTAACAACCTTCCGTTGTTGTGATATATAGTTTCATTAGCAACAAAGCATAAAAAACTTAACAGCCCAGAGCGGTTTAAGAAAATTGATTGATTTTTTTGAAAGGTACTCACCTCGTTGCAGTTCTCGTAATATTAAAACTAAACATAAACAGTACTCCCTGATATTATTTATGCATTCCTGGATAGAACACGGGAGGTCCACTTGTAGAGGCGCACGTACTAAAACGCTGAAATAAGTAAGATCTGCATATATTTGCACAGCAAAGATGTGACGTTGGTTGTCGTTGTTGTTTTTGTTGCAGTGGAGTTTTAGGAGCATCAGCGACTAAGGCCATATTGCGCCTTGTTTACTGTCTGGTTGATTTTCTGCTTGCTGGATGAAAACCCCGAGTTTCCAGGAGAAAAACCCATTCTGTCTTCTCCCGAGACTGACTAACTCAGCCACGTTATGAAAAAGGCCTATTAAAATTCCTCAAGTCATAGATGGGATTCCAACTCATGTCTTTTCCATCCAGTGAGGGGAAGGCGGCGATTCTACTAGCTGTGCTACCCACGAGAGCATGTGACTGGTAGAGGAAAGAACGCGGTGTCTAGATCTCATTGAGTAAGAGGGGAAAGCGCAAAAAGCTGTTGTAATAGACCAGTCGATGGTCTTGCCTTCCGAAAACCAAAAGAGATCTGTGTTCCAACCTTCACAATACGCTTTCTGTGCACAAATGAAGGTCATTTTCAACTTGTACTCCGCTCAAAATGACCACTAAACGTCCAGAATACGGTAGGCTAATTGAACACTTAAAGTGAGTTCAGGAACTACTCCTACATATCCTGAACCCTTCACTAACTCATTTCTTCAAACTGTGAATGAGATACAAAGAGACCTTTAGCCATTTAATAGCGTACGCAGAAATGCAATACTTGACTGTCTGTCAGAATGAGAGACCAGGAATACTACTGCAGACTTAGCTGTTAATTTGGTTCTCAACTTAGACTGCAGACCACCCTTACGTGTTGTTGTGGATTTCATAAACACCCCAAAAGGAAATTAAGAATTCCGCCATATTTATGTTAATCCAGTTTATAAGATTTGTGAGATTTAACACAATCTGCATGTTTTTTAAGAGGGATCGTGTACTTTTGTTTCTACAAATAATATTGTTATTATAAGAGAAATTCCTTATTTCTTCCTTATTCCATAAAGAATTTCTTTCGCTCCTTTTTTATATCTCTATTATATTTCTATATTATTTTTCCCCATTACTTTTACTTATTTCATTTGCTTCTACTTTATTCCTTTTCTGTTTCTCTTCACGCTAATATTTACCTCTCTCTCTCTCTCACCATTATTTTTAGCAATACCTTATGTACATAATATATACATACTAAGATCCCAAAAGCATGCGGAGATCCCTGGGATTTGTGAAAATAGATCGTATTCACATGTCTACGCTATGTCTGGTTTAAAATAAACTGTGTTCATGCTAGAAGAATGCAGATCAACGAATACAATAGACGGATCGAGGCGTTCACTTTAGTGACTTCAAACGAGGAGTCATCGCAAGATGTCATATTAACAATCGATCTGTTTGTTCTAATGCAGCAAAACTGCTGAAATACCCTAGATAAAACGGACGATGCCTTGTAATCACCAAATGGAAACTTCATGATGGTACTACAGCCGGAAAGCGTTCGAGTAGACCGCACAAATTGATCGAAATGAGACCGAAGGAGGCTTAAAACAGTCGTACGTGAATCATGTCGGTTCTCATCTAATGCAGTCAGTTAGATTGTGTTGTTGGTGTATGGTTTTAGGTGAATCAGACTTTCTAAATTGCATATGTTCCGTGCTCTCTATATTTGCCTGTTTGCTGGATGAAAACCAATGTTTCGTAGAGAGAGAGAGAGAGAAAAAGAAAACAAAAAACACTCAACCCTTGCCTAAGATCGATTAACTCAGCCGCACTGTGTAAAAAAAAATCCCATAAAAATTCCTCCCGTCATTGAGAGGATTTGAACTTGGCCCTTTTCCACCCGGTTTGGGGGATAACGGTATTTTATATGCACTGCGCTGCCTTCAAGGGCCTGTAGCTAGGAGTTCAGGTAGGCCACACCAACTATTAGTAAGGACGATAGAAAGCTGAGCTGCTTTGTATCAGATTTTCCGAAGATCTGCAGAACATACACCAAATTTCACAGAGCACAATGCATAGTGATGATTTGCTTGTTGCCCAACCCATCGTAATTTTTCCTTTGAATGTCGTGAAACTGTCTTATAGAGTCACAAATCACAGAACAAAGCTGCACATGCACACCAAGCATCATCAGACTCAAGTGATGACCGTGCTTGAGGTCTCCGGATGCCTGGAGAACGTTATTTAACAGAATGCGTCTTCCCATCTGTGAAGTTTGTTAAAGGTGCTCTCACCGTCTGGATTGTATCTCGTAGTCCCACCCCCTGTATTTTCGACATTAGTCGTCGTTCCATGCGGTACACTGACATTCTGGATAAATTCGCTCTTCCTGCACTGCGGCAGAATATTTGGAGGACCGTTTTCTGTTTCTTCTTGACAATGCACCATATCACACTGCATAACCTGTAGCAACTAGGTTTGGAGATATTGGTGGGCAAAACTTCATTGGCTTTCCCAGAGTTTGACTTTAATCCCACTGAGCATCTTTAGGATGAACTGTCTCTCTCTCGAATATTAGGGAAACACCATACTATCTTCTCCATTACGGATGAGGTAGTGTTGATAGTCTTGGGCAGACTAATATCCAGCACTAATACGTGCTACACGCCTTGTCGAAAATAAATGTGATTCTGTAATGTCAATACTACTAGAACTCTTCAACGCTTTAATTAGCAACATAAGAAAGAGTGAGTTGTAATTGCTGCCTGGCTGTCAGAAGTATTGTTATACAGCTACCTCTGCTGGATACTGATTTTGAGGACCGATGATGCTGTTGAATCATAATATAAATGCACTTTCAATCTATTTCTTTGACTTCTATCGGTTATTTTGACTTTAAAAATAGACTTAGATCAATTTTTCCATTTATTATTCCGTTACATCCATCGATGTATTATGGAACTGAAATATCGTTGACTCACTCCTGCTATCTGTCAACCACTTCTGATGCTTCCTATATATGCCTCGCATCCATTAATTGTCCGTTAATGGACCCCTTCCAAGGGATTATAAATTGCTATCCAGCAGTGTGCACCCACGCTTTACTTCTATATAAGTTAGAAAAATTGTAATTAAACATGTCTTATTGACATATTTGTTATTCATGAATTTGACCGCTTTAATTAATTTATAAGCTCTTGGCGTTCTTTAGCCACGAAGGGATTTGTCTACATTTGCATGCGCCACAATAAAGATTGTATTCATTTTAACCTCTGTGTCAAGCCATTAGTCAGCGAAATCTTTCTCCTGTGGATGATGGCTCATAGTATTTGTGAAACACAGGCTAGAAAATTACGTTCCTTTTCGTTTCTAATTTCGTTGAAGCTAATATTCCCAAATGAAATACCTTAAGGATTTCGTTTACACTATCCTGGTACTTTCAGACCTCTTATTTGCAGTTATCCTCCATATATATCGAGGATTAGAGATTCCTACAATTGGGATTAAAAGGTTCTTCAAGTTGTTGAACAACGATCTCTGGCTTAAATCCAGAACGAATCTTTTTTGGAAAAGGTCCAGAACGAACGTTTTGCCCTCTTGGGTAGCACAGTTGGTAAGATCGCTGTCCTCTCTCCACCGGGTGGAAAAGACCTGACTTCGAGTCCCATCGATAAGGTGACAAATTTTTATGGGCCTTTTTCATAACGTGGCTGAGTTATTCGGTCTCAGACGATAGTAGCATGGTTTTTTCTCCCGGAAACTCTATCTCAGAACACACGCAATTTACAGACAATATACATTGAGCAATATGGTCTTAGTTGCCGATGCTCGTAAAAACCAATTGCAACAACTTAATATAGTATTTTCATTTTTATCGATTCCTTAAAAGATAAGCACTCTCTTGGCTTACAGCCTGTTTTCTTTCGAAATGCTTTCTTTCTTCTAAACTTTCCTGACGTATGCATTCTTGGCTTAATACTTGTACATTTGTTTTTATTATTTCGCAGTATTCTTTTTCTTAAAAAAAAAAAAAAATATCTTTCGAATTTTGAACAGTCGTTAGAAACACTTGTAGGCCGCTGCTTTTTATTGGCTGCAGCGTTATTTGGTCTATAAAAAATGTTGATGCTTTCAAGTAAACGCCCATTTTTATAACGATAAGAAAATACACAAAATTATTCATTATAAAACGGCATTTGTAATCTTAAAAGTGGAACGAAAGATAAAGAGAATATTAAAAACATAGAGGAAGATTTTTTTAATTTTCATAAATGCTCCCAGTCCGCATGAACGATCGAAGAAACGAATTGTAAAAACGTTCAAAATAAATTTGATTAAAATCGCAATGCATTAATCTGTTTATTCGCTTATTACAGGACCGAAAGCTGTTTCAGATCTTTCTCTCTGGAACTGATGGGTTGCTCTTCGTGTTCTTAGAAATTAAAGGAAAAATAAAAGCCAGCTGCATCTTTGACTTCTAACATCTCTGCCATTAGTGACATCTAAACTCTGACCCTTTTGACATCCTTGCATTTAACCTCTGACCCTTTTGACATCCTTGCATTTAACCTCTGACCCTTTTGACATCTCCAACCTGTGACATTTAACAAGCGTATGCATTTATTTTCATTTTACGAGCCAGTTGAAAATTCTTCTTTCAACATTTTAAAATCGATTACTGTTATCAATAAAAAATCCAATTTAGTCACACTTAAAATCTTTATGAAATCCTCTCCTCCTGAGATGGGTATAAGACAGCATACTTTGACAGTGACAGAAAACATTATCCAAACCTCTTGAGGGGTTAATCTATTGAGAGAAGGAGGCATATTGAAGTACAGAAAGTTAATATCGTGGAGTATGGTGAGTGATGGGTCTCGCTCTGTACTTTCCAATGATCGTTACCGTATCAGAAATGTCTCCACACGAGAAACTATTCCCCGCACGACTATACAGGAGGTACTTCAGGGTGTGCAGTTACCTAGTGCATGTGGTCATAAAACATCCCGGTCTTGCACCATTTACAAAACGTTTAATACGCGGCACTGGGTGCCCCACAGTGGAGAAATGAGAATGTCCATGGTTGTGGTTTAGCGTTAATCTGTCCCTCGAGGGTGCTTCGAGATCATTTATGACCTGCACGCAGGGAGAGAGGGGACACTATGAAAACGGAATGGTTGCGATCGTACAAAAGCTATTTCGTGGATGTTAAGTTTCGCTTATTTAGCAGTGAGCTGGGAGAAGTTTTGATAGAGTTTTTCAGACTCAAACTTTTATCTCGTTTTCTGTTATTGCTTCAAATCGGAGTTACCAATAACATTTTATAATCAAGAATTGATCTTGAGCAGATTAAATGCAAGTCTTATGAAAACGCAAACGCGAAAATAATTGCCGATAATTTTGTTTAGCTCATTTCTTCGCATATACATTTCTGGGAGCACCAACTATTTAGAGTATCCCTACAGAATACTCGGCAGTATCTGGACGATGCAAAAATGAAAGGCTTAGGGTGAAAAAATAGTTCCAAAGGAATGACACCGGAACAAAATTAGCGCTCTACATACACATGTGTGGTGTGCAAATCAGATACCGCTACTTTTGTCTGCGAGAGGTGCTTAAAAGCAGTGATACTGAGCAGACCCAGAAAGTAGGCGTTATATTTGAAATGAAGAATCACGCGTTGTTCAGGTTGCCAAAACGGCCGCAATTCCTTTGCTGTGCTTGGTATCCATTTGGAAGGAATTCGGAGAGGACATCTTTCGTAAAATGTCTTGCTTAACGTGGTAAAGTGTGTTCGTGTCAAACGGCACCCCAATTTCCGCCTTGCTTTCATTGTGGCTGCAGTACAGTTCACTGCAAAGGCCAGAGGTTTAAAAGTGTATGGATATTGTATATGTGTAGTGTTGTCATAGTGAAGAAGTTTGCGGTACTGGTGTTTCGTCTATAATCCGTAGCAGTCAGTGTTTTAGTGGCATAATGTTTTGTGGAAAACGCCACCGGTGGTTTCCCACATCTGTGCCATGGCACTTTGTGAAGAAGTGCAGAATCTCTGTAAAACCTAGAAAAAGTGGGACCGCACGTTGCTCGCCACCACCACTGGGAGGTGAGCCGGGCTGTCCATCATACTCTGGCTGGTCTCTGCCAGGGTCCCTGAGCTTCCTGAGAGACGCCAAGTTTAGAAAACAGAAAATAAGAAACATATAACGGGGATAAAGGTAAGAAGGGACAGAAAGAGGGGAAGGAGGGCAGACTGAAAGTTGAGGAGGAGTCTGCCCTTTGTGAGACGAAAATAGGGGTCTGGGAGTGAAAGTTAAAGTTGCAGGGAACAGGTGCACCTGCATGATCACCAGAGGCCAGTAGACTCTGTATTCCGCACTCAGGGAGTGCCAGCAATTCCCCACTTGTGCAGTACCAACAGTATCCAACCCTTGTGGGTTAGTCTAAATCTCGCACTCAGGAGTTCTCCAGAGTTCCAGCAATCCCGCACCAGAATGGTGCCAGCGGTGTTCCTACTCTTAAAGGGTTGTCAGAGCAGAGTCTTCTAACAGAGAAGGAGCTAACCCACGCCTGTCTGATAAAAGGCCTTAGCAGCCGTCAGTAACTTGCTGATGAGATCATCACATCATCGTAGTTTCTTGTGTTCCTTAGTACGGTCAGTGATCGGTATGCTCCATCTTGTGTTGTGAAACTTCTCAGTTTTACAAACTCTGGGCATTCCACAGTCAGCAGTTCACAAAGTACGACAAAACATGTACTAATACCGTACAAGATTCATATTGCCAAAAACGTGCAAACGTTTTCTCTGTAATTCCTGGATAGGAGGCGGGTGAACAAAATATGGCTTCCTTGTTTCAGAATTACGCCAAGAACATGAGACTTTTGTTGCCTGTACTTTTGATGAAAAATCGAGTTTCAAGGTGAGGGGGGGCAGAACTTTTCATCTCTTGTTCGAGACAAATAACTCGACTGCAGTGTGAAAAAGAAGCCCATAAAAACCTCTCCCTTCTAAATTTTCCACAAAACATGGAAGGAAAACGATTGTGGCCACCGTGCTACCCGGAAAGGGCTATGTAGCGTTAGAGATTTTGGATAGACCGACGAAGGTATTTGTCCCCCACTGACAATATGAATACCGGCACATGAGTACATGCGCACACAAGGTGCATGACTAAGTACAGACCTCTAATGTTAACACCTGTTCCATGGAAAATAATGGAGTCACTGGTTAAAAAAGTAAGGCAGGACCATCTGGACAGGAATGCAATTATACTGCAGTCACAGCATGTATTTGTTAATGGGTGGTCTTGTCTATCCAATCTGATAGGTTACTATGATGCGGTGACCAAGGAACTGGATGCAAAAAATATTATTTTTTGATATTATTTTGAAAGAAAAGCTTGCATGGTTTTTCTCCCGGAAACTCTGGTTTTTCGTCCTGCAGACAGCAAATCTACCACAGAACACACCCAATTTACTGACTTCTTATATACAGTGGAATTTGGCCTAAACCTTGCTGTTGCGCCTAAAACTCTACAACAACCAAACAACAAACCAGCTCTGCTGGCAAAGCATTAAATGTAATCCTGGGAAAGGAAGTGAGTCGTTATCCTATCTGAAAGTTGCCGCTGCTCAGGGTACCAGAGAAAAGAGAGCCGAAGAATTCAATCGGCAGCCTTGTTCGCCAATTTAAACAGAGGCTTTTAAAACACGATAATTTGCATAATTAGCAATTGCTTGTGAAATATGGATGGGTGGGTTGGGTTGTTTATAATTTATACCAAAGTAACTACGACTACTAGGGCTCATCGTATTGTACTGTAAATTGAAGAAGAGGGGAGTAAATGCATGGTTTGGCTGACTATATAAAAAAAAACCTGATTTTCCTCAGAGAATACAAACGATACATTTCTCCCCCAAGACCGATTGTCCGCAGTGCGACGAAGTTCCTAATGGTTCTTTACATTCCCACGAGAAGTATTTTCTCAACTTCAGACGACAACGGTACTCGAACTCAGACCATTTTTTACAGATCATCAGAGGGCGGTGAAAAATGGAAAGTTTGTGACGCTATATGTCGATGAAACGTTGATTGCGTGCGAAGAAATAGCTCTGTATATGATCGATTGTGTCTGTTTTCACTGAAGTTTGGTGTTAACAATTAAATATTAAATTGGAATAAATAATAGAAAAATAATAAATTAAAACAAAAAGATGATGTGTACCTAAGACTTCATTTCGTTCGATGTTCAACGCCCCTCTCCCTCTATTAACCATTGTGAAATTCCACTAATCAGTTCTTCGCTTTTCTCTTCTTTAAATCTCATTTTCATATTGTTTATGCACCGCTATATGAGTTCTGATGATCCAGTCCACCCTGTTAACGGGTTCCGCACGTCTTCTGTTCTGGAGTGGTATTCGGATCAATTCCTGAAACACTAATAAAAAGAATCTGTCAGGTCCCAAAGTCTCATGGTGTGCGCAACTCAAGAACTGCTATTCACATGCCTCTGTCCTTTCTGTATTTGAACGAAGAAATTCTGGGGAACGGTTCAGGATAGAGAAACTGCATTCCCGCAGCGTATACAAAGTCTTGTAGAGGGAATTAGTGGAGAAGCTGTCTTCTTCATGGCTGATAATACTTTGACACATGGTTCTGGTATGAATGAAATGTAATTGTACTGCCCAGTTAGTTTAATTAGCACTGCCGTCAAGCCTGAATCCCGTACAGTACGAATATGATGCCCTAAATTTACGAGTTACAAATCTTCATTCCTCCATTCCCTATGGTTCCTTTTGGAAATTACGTGTGCGCTGTGTTGCAAAAGCAGTTCTTATCTGTTGACCTTATGAACTGACCTGTTGGTAGTTTGAACAGATGATATGAGCGCTTTTGTTAGCCGGTCGGTTCTCCCTAACAATTTAGTGGTTTCGTCACTCGTTTAGGATCTGTCTTTAGTAGCGGGCAGCACTGTGCTTATGATTGCTGTTCTTCCACACCGTGGGAAAAAGGCTTCGGTTCGAGTTCTGTATAGAATTTTATTGACTTTTTCTCGCTGTGGCCAAGTTAATGAGCCTCGGACGAGGACCGCATGATCACCTCTCTCCCGAAAACACTAGATTTTTTTATCTAGAAAAACTAGGCAACCAACCAACATAAAATACACGCGTTTTGCAGAGAGTATGCTAACGTCTTATATTTCTGAAGTCATGGCTTTAGTTACTTCAGTGCAATAACCACAACAACTCGTTTGGAAATGTTTGGGTTGAAATCCCACTTACACTGGAGGAATTCTTAAAAAACCTCTTCAGATTCGATTGTTAGTTAACAGAACTAGCCATTGCGTTAAAGATTCTTAAGGAAAAAAAACAATGGGTGGCCACGTTTTCATTTGGCGTTTATGTGCATTTATCCCAATAACTCAGTTACTTTTGGAAATTTTTGAGTAATACTATTGCCATAGTAAGACAAATAACAGATAAAATGTTTTATCGAAGTCCCTTGAGAATGTTTACGTGTTGTCAAAGCTAACTTTTCCAGAAAGTTCGCAGGAAGCCGTAGATGACGTACTAATCATGGTGGAGGTTAACGACAACTTTTTCCATGGTAGTTCGTTTCCGCTGATGAGGTAACAATTTCCGGTCATTAATAAGCCTGGACGATAGAGGAAGCCTCCGATCTGTATCCTCTCTAATGGAGACAATGCCAAATATCCACCATTGAAATATTCCTATACTATAGAACAGGGCTGCGATGTCACCAGAAAATGACTCGGGTAATACGCAGTAGAGTTTTTAGTATGTGAGCCACTCAAGGAAATGGTAGATAACCACTCATATACGCTAGACATACAATCTTAATTTAATTTAAGTTGTGTACGCGGGGCTAATAAGATGGGATTCAATCTGATATCTTGTAGTAATTTGTACAGTGATTTTATAATGTGTGATATCAAATAGCAAAACCGAAAGTGAAGGTTTGCATCTCTTTTAAGATCAGTGACGTAATGCTTTTCAAATATTGTACAGTAAGTTGGGAATAAGATTTCTGCATTCTGCATATTTTATGTTATTAAATTGCATTGTAGTATTTATGGCGTTGAAAAATGTTTGTTGAGCGTCAGAAATCTGCTCTGCCTCTTGTAAACTTGGCTTATTGTATGTATCCAGATTACACTTTTCGTTTCTTTCTTTTTTCCTTTTTTATTTATTTAATCGAGATTTAACCAAATATGGCTTTGAAGAGCCGATCGGCCAGAAGGCGTATGTTCTCATATAAGGCGTGTAGTTTCAGTACACAAGAATACATAATTTATAGATAAATTATACAATATAAGGCTAAAATATGGAGACACCTTTGTGTTCTAATTTAAATTAAGACGGATTTGCAATTCTGGAACTTTCATACAACAGTCTACAAGATTTCACAGAGAATGCAGGGGTAGCTTAACAAAAGTCCTTCACTACGTCACAAGCAGATACCAGGTAGAGAGTAGGAACAATAGCAACAGGCCATAGTAGCTCCCCTCATTTCTCTTGAATTCCAAATGGGGGTCTTATGGGTTAGAAAGACAAAAAATGTTGCCTTTCTAGACTTACAGTGCAAGGTTAGTCTCAGCCAGCATTCTGTTCAGATATGACATTGCTACATAACAGTTTAGTTTCCATTTCTAATTTATAAAATAAATAAATATTGATATTAACAACTTCCAAACTTGAAAAAAAGATAGAAACTTCATTTCGAGAGATGCAGGATAATGGAGATTGCTTGTAAGAGGAAGGTTTATGCCGCGGGAAGGCTGTTGTTATTATTGGGGTTTAGGAGCATCGGCAACTAAGGCCATATTGCTCCGTGTATATTGTCTGTAAATTGCGTATGTTGTGAGGTCCATTTTCTGTTTTGCTGGATGAAAAACCAGAGTTTCCGGGAGAAAAACCATGCTGCCCTCGCTCGAGACTAACTTAGTCACATAGTAAAAAATACTCATAAAAATCCCTCTCGTCATCGACGGGATTCGAACTCAGGTCTTTTCCACCCAATGTGGGGAGGACCGGCGATTCTCTCAATTGTGCTACCACGAGAGCTTGGGAATGCAATGGAACAAAGTTTGTATCAATCATTTGCTGCTTCCTTAGTATTGAGTCTAAGCTCACATGGAAAAAGGCAGGTAAGATGATGAAGAGCTTGCCTGCAACCCTGTTCGTCCAATAATCAATCCAATTGATTATTGCAATGACAATTCGTGCATTTTTCAGATATTCTGGAATCTCAACTGGGAAGAACCTCTATAAATGATTCATCTATCTCTTCATCCTACCAGAATTTGAATGACTCTAACTCTTATGAAAACACATTTCTGCCATGTCACTTTCCAACAATTAACCCAATTAACTTATGCCTTACTACAGAATCAAAAGATGAAATCCTTGCTCACCTGACATCATGGAACCTCCATCCAGACCCGATGGTTTTTACTGAGAATTAGTTCTCTCCTGAAGTTTCAATCCGATTTCAAGACTATGTTCTCTCTCACAGTTGCAGATGTGATTCTAAAGGGGATGGAGTTTCTACTCACGTTCACAATCATCTGCGATGCTCTGCCTTTCCTATCACAAATCTGCCTGATCAAGCTTGTCAAATCACTTTTATCCGCATTGCCTCTCTGGTGAATGGGTGTCTATACCGACCTCCCTCAGCTTCAGTCAACAGCTTCTTTGTAACTCTTGATAATATTCTATCTCACTTCACAAGCAAATCCCTTAGTCTTCTGCTGATGGGAGACTTCAATATTAACATACTTCAAAGCTCTTCCTCTCAAGTGCAAGACCCCCTAGATGTAATTTCTTCCTATGGTTTTTCTCTTCTGACTGACGGAATTATCCCGACTAGAATGGGAGAGAGCCCCACAATTCCCTTCTTGACTTCGCAATTGGGGAATGCTCACTAATCTATGCAGTACTGGATGCAACTATTTCTGATCATCACCCCATTTTAATAGTAATTTAAAATGAAGAAATTGTGGAAGAGATCATGCACACTTACAGATCTGTCACTCTAGGCTCTCTCAATCAGCTCTCTTATGACCTCCAGCAGTCTTCGTGGGATGAGGTGTTTGCTACAGATGATCCTGAAATTGCGACGAACTTCTTCTTTGAGCATATCCTAAATATTTACGAAAAATGCGCGTCATACACCAGGAGCCCAGGGAATAAAAAGACCACTAGGCCGAGACGGAAATTATGCCCATTCATCTCAAACAAAATTTGTAACATGCTAAAGAAAAGGGACAAACTTGCAAGAATTGCTAGAGCAACACGAAAGGAGGCAGATAAAAACAAATACACAATGTACGAAAACAAAGTCACCGATAGTATTCGGTCGGAGAAAAGGAAATATTATAGTTGGAGATGGTAGTTGAGAACGAGGTGCTCATTTCAGATGACCAGGAAAAAGCCACAGCCTTCTGTAATCACTTTAACTCAAGTGTGAATAACCTTTTTAAAGACGAATTTGACTCTAGAGATAATGAAACGACAGAATCTGTCAAGCACTCAATGAGGAGCTCTTTTTTTTCTCGCTCCGCTCTCAGATCAAGAGATTTTAGAAGCAGGACATCAATTAAAAGTAAAGGAAGCCCCTGGCTTTGATGAAATATCTCCTGCTCTGCTGAAGAAGGTCCTTAACTCAATTCTAACACCACTGAAGTATATTTACAATCTTTCCTTTCAATCTGGTAAATTCCCGTCTCAATTAAAAAAAAGCGGTCATTGTTCCTAAGGGGAAACAGTGCAACACTATCAACAATTTTCGTCCAATAGCTCTACTGTCAGTTTTTGCAAAATTATTCGAAAAAGTTCTTTAACTGCGGACTCATGGGCTTCTTGGAAGTCAATCAGCTTATCCATCAACAACAGTACGCTTATCATTCGAAAAGATCCACTGATCTGGCAATTGTTGACTTCTGCTCTAGGATCACGGACTGTCTTGAAAACGGTCACTATGCAATGGCACTGTTTCTAGATCTGTCAAAAGCTTTTGACTGCATAAATCATAAAATACTACTCAACAATCTCAACAATCTTGGCTTGAGAGGAAAAATTAATCTTCTCCTTGAAGACTACTTTACTGATAGGCCATTTGTCGTTAAAACAAACCAGTCTTTTTTCAGACATTTCTTATTTCTCCAGGGGAGTACCTCAGGGCTCACTTCTCGGACCTACCCTATTTGTTCTTTACATCAAAGAATTTCTCTCTCTTCTTCCATCTTCCCACCTAGTAGCGTATGCCGATGACAGTTCCATTCTAATCACTGATAATGACCCTAACCAGCTTAAATGCAAGATCTCTGAAATGCATAGTTGGCTTCAAAAGATTCAGCTAATACTAAACCCAGAAAAATCCAAATGTTTAGGACAAAAAATAAACCATTAAATATTAATTTCGAAATAACATAGAAAGGAAAACAACTCGAAAGGGTGAATGATACCAGGTTTCTAGGAATCTGGCTAGATGACAAGCTGAGTTGGGATAAACAAATGATCACCTTACGAAAGAAGACTTCGTCACTAGCAGGAATACTCGCCCGAGCCTCTGCCTGGGTACCTCCTTCCCTTCTCAGACTAGTATTCCTTTCCTTAATACAGCCTCACTTCACATATGGAATCATCTCATGGGGTACGACCAGTCAAGATAACCTTGAGAGAATCAATTCAATTGTCAATCGATGTGTTCGTTCAATTTTTGGCCTTCCCTGGAATGCATCGGTGACTTCAAGATATAAAGAAGCGAGACTCTTAAGCATCTACCAACTGATACAAAAAGCTGAGGCGGTCTTTGTCTACAATGCTTTGAAAACACCAAACTTTCCTCCTCTCTTCAGATCTTTTTTTTATAACAATAGAAGAAGGAATAAGATATAATTTAAGAAATGAAGCGAACCTGAAGGTTCCGCTTTTTAGAAAAGCCATAGGTCAGAAAAATATAAAATACAGAGGCGCAAAAACCTGGAATAATCTTCCTGAAAATATCAAAAATGCCCTTTTCACTAAACCGGTTCAAGAAGCTCCTAACTGAACACATCATCAGGGATGTCTGATCTAAATCACCTTCCACTCAACTCCTCAACTTTCCACAATGCACATCAGTTTGGAAATTATGTACACAAGTTGAAGAAGAAATAGCTGTCAGAAAGCTTGTAGCACTCTACGCAGTTATTTCATCATTTTTTTTTTCTTTCATACTTGTTATTGTAAAAGTATTCACAATGTAATTATAAGTACTGTTGTTAACCACGCGACATGTTGGTTGGTTTACGAAGTCTCTGTAATGGAATGTAGAAACATGTCCAATTCATGATGTATCTGTTAAATAACACCTGTGTAATTTCAGATCTGCTTTTATTGTTATCTTTTTCAAAGGGAACACCCTCTAAAAAGCCTCTGGCTTATGTGTTAAGCTGAGTTTCTATTTGCCTTCTCAAAATAAAATATTCTTGTTTTGTTAAAATATAAACTTAAGGTTGCATTTTCTGTAATAGTTTATTTTCTAAGTTAATACGTTTCCTCAGTTACATCTGAAACACTAAGTGAAACAGAATTACAATACCCCTCAATGTTGAAATTAGTATAAAAAGATTTTTTGATCATTTTCTTTTAATCTCTATGTAGAATGTGTTTCAAATTCTTTTCATTCTTAGATTGTAACTACGTCACCTTTTAGAATTTCTCGTCACTTAAAATTTTTCCAGTTAGATTACCGGATGAAAAATTAATTAGCAGGAGCTGTTTCTTGGATTTGCTGTCCTCCTCTTGAGTAAACTATTATTTCCTCGCTCTGAGAAGAGCAAAAACTTCGGTGCGTTCTCTACTGTTCACTATCTCACGATTTTCATTACAGACGAAGGAAAGAAAACGAAGAAATTGGACAGAGAAGTGAAAGTGTACGAAAACAGAAGAGAAACTAAGATTACTTCCAGAACACTGTGAACACGAGGAAAATAAGTCACGTTGGCAGTGGGGATTCCACAGTTTACTTTTGGGATTTGGCCGGTATTTGGTGTGTTGCACCACTGCGGAGAAGTCTGAAAGTGATTAGATCAGCAAGGGATTCGTTTTATTTGCGATATTCCCTAAGAAAAGATGTTAATTCTATTTGCCCAGAGATCATAATCTCTCTGTGTAATTGCATAATTTATTTTTCTGTCTATTTTTTTCAATCTGTTTTCTTACTCATCCTTTGAATCCTTTCTCTCTCTCGTGGGTGGAACAGTTGATGGAATCGCCATCCTCCCCACAGTGGAAAAGACCTGAGTTTAAGTCCCTTCGATGGTGTGAGGAATTTTTATGGACCTTTTTCACAACTTGGCTGAGCTAGTCGGTCTCGGGTGAGGATAGCGTGGTTTCGTCTCCTGGAAACTCGAGTTTTTCCTCCAGCAAACAGAAAATCGCCCACAGAGCCCAGACAATATACGCGAAGCAATACGGCCTTAGTGGCTAATGCTCCTAAAACCTTACTACAACAGCCCTCTGTTGAAACCGCTGTCTCAGCACCACTTTTGTCATTGACTTCGAGGCAGTCTAATGGACATCTGTTACACTTATTATCTCTTCAGTCGGTGCCACCGCAATAATCTCGTTGTGGATCAGAGAATTTAAGGCAGTCAAATGTGTAAAGAAAATGTATCGAGGAATACTTCCTGTCCGGATGTAAGGAACTTTTAAGGGTTTTATTAACTGGGACCGAGTTATTCCTGTGCCAGCGAGAGTTTAATGGTAATTTCCGCACAAGGGAGCTCTAGAAATTCGTCTTGCGAAAAAGATATACCGATCACAGGATACACAATTTACAGACACGGTTTACTGATGCTTCTTGGTCTTAGTTGCTTCGACTGAAATTGTAAACAACTACACATAAAAGCGCAATGGAAGGAATCCTAGATAAAGTTATTCTTCGGCGCTTAACACACACGGACTGTGAGGCGTCGTTGTGTCTATAACAGCGTTTATTATTCGGTCAGTTTGCGAGTGTGCTGGATGAAAAATCCAGGTTTCCTTGAGATGAAGACATTCAACCCTCGCAGGAGACCGACTGAATCGTCCACATTGTGAAAAAATGCCGATATGTGTTCCTCCCGTCAGCAGGGATTTAGAACCCAAGTCTTCCCCACACGGTGTGGAAGAACGGTGGTCGTAACCACTGTGCCAACTGCGAAATGCAGCGTCAATGTTTGATTTATTGTGATGACCGGCGCTCAAAAGTCCTAAGAACTTTTGAAAAAAATTCAGACATACCATTGATCGTTGGATTTGGATTCGTTTATTGAGCTCCTCGCATAAATGTCTATATGAAAGAAAGGCACATTTGGAAAAAGATATATAACGTATAAAATTGCAGCCAAATCTTAATTAAAGCTTAAAACAGCTAAATCTATTATGTGAAGTTTAACTTGTGCTTCATAAAGAAGTAATTACTTAATGAGTGTAGGCCATAAAAAGACAACCCAACCAAATTTTAATTTGGCCTTTACTCAAGGTTTTGTTGACCATAATTAAATCCACGCTGCTCCATAACTTTTGTCGGTGGGTGTAAATACACGTTTAATGAAATTACCATATATTTCCTTAGCGTATACTGCAACATAAAGCGATAGTTAATATTTATCAACGTACCGGGACTTCAATTATGACCAAAATCTTTCTGCATTCGCCTTCCATTCGATTAACCAAATGCGCTCGCACAGGTATGCAAATCTGGTAATGGCTCTTCTGTTCATTACCCAATAGATGCCTTGCAGAGCGCTTTCGAACGCGAACAAGGTCACCAAGTTGAAGTAAATTCGCCGTTTGCAATAGAGCACGGAAAGAAGTTCATAAATATAATATACCTATAAGCAGCTAAGCTCGTAAACCCACCTTCGGTAATGATGTCATTAAGGAAATGTATCTTTGATGATCTCGATAATAAAAAAAATAATAATAATAATAAATTGAATAAATACAGCTCGCTCTATGCCATCCCCATTCCCCTTCATACCTTTCTCTTTTGTTCAGACTAAAGCGGTCGCGTCTTTGAAGAATATCACGTTTTATTATCTTACAAAAACTGTTGTTTCCAGATACTCTTTGCACGTGTAATCTGAGATTATACCATCCATTAGCGATTTCAATGATGTTTACGTAGAACTGGACGAAGAGGTCTTATCGTGGACAGGAGCTTAGTGGCAACCTTGAGAATAAATATGAGAGTAAACCTTTGTTTGAAAATAAAATATGACAATGAATTATTGTATTTTTCTGCGCTCCAATAGACATGCTCATAAAGGTACCTTAAGCATTAAGACGTATCTCGTTGTGTTCTACATATCCCTTCCTTTGCTGCTGATGAAACCACTAGCAGACTGCCTATTGCATTTCAGATTCGACTGGAGACAACATCCCTTAAGTCTCCTGCAGATGTAGAAAGAATTAAAATGCAGAGGGGAAAGAGATCCGGATTGTAGGAAGGATGCTTCAACACCTCCTATCCCATGCGACGTAACATAGTCTTTTTTGACATATTAGCTTATATTTTCATAAGCGCTTATTGTCTTTACAATCTTCGTCTGTCTGTCCGTCTGCATGTAATAATTTGATTGCTAGTGGACGGATTTTCATGAAATTTTATATTTTGCTATTTTAAAAAGATATTTACGAGGCATCCTAAATTTCATTAAGATGGGAGAAACAGAAATCCGGCAATTATTCTTTCTTTCTTTATTATAAGTCAGTGGGGAGAACGTCTACACAATGTCCAACTTATTGTTGTAATGAAGTGTAGTGCCAGAAATAAAACGAATTAGAGGTAACTGAGCGACCGGGAGTATGTCCATGTTGAGACTATTTGTACAGGGAAGTGAGCTTATTGCAAGCTACAGTGTCAAAAATCTTAGGTAAAGAACTAAGAGGGAATTACCGAGATTAAAGATGAGTTAAAGAGCTGTATAATGACAGTAACTAGAATTGACTTAGATTTTTTTTCCCAAACTGTGAGGGGAATACCATCAGATCCCGTGGCATAATCATTTAGATGCGAAAACATCTATAGTGGCCCTAACAATGGAATGTAACGGAAATGTGAGACGGAAATGACGTCATATCCCAAATGACGTTAACTCCGTAATTAACATTGATTTGGTAGAGTAAGCAGCGGGCGTGAGCATAAAACGTCACAATCATATTTCCTTATGATTGTGCCGATGTAGTCTCGATGTCACATTTGTATTCTACAAATGGATTTCGCTAATCTCTTCCAAGCGAAGGATGTTTTCACATAAAACATCTTTGGTGCGTACAGGGTTCACACGCTTTAATATTTTTTAAGGTGCTGAGGATCAAACTCTAAATTTGTTTCGCTTACAAAAATAGTTGTTGTTGTTGTTGTAGTAGTTTTTAGGAGCATTAGTGACTAAGGCCATATGGCTCCGTGTATATTTCTTTAAATTTCTCGTGTTCTAAGGTCGAATTTCTGTTTTCTGGACGAAAAACCTGAGTTCTGGGAGAAAAACCATGCTACCCTCGCCTGAGACTGACTAACTCAGCCACGTTGTGAAACAAGCCCATAAAAATTCCTCACGTCATCGATGGGACTCGAACTCCAGTCTTTTCCACCCGGTGTGGAGAGGACAGCGATTCTACCAACTATGTTACCCACTAGAGTCGCAAAAATAGTCCAAGTTAGATCAGAACAAGCGAATGTTGAGTATTCGGGATGGCGCAGAATTGGCGAAATTATCAGAAAAGGATTTATAGTATTTGGAAAATTCTCTCGCAATTTTTATAGGGCTGTAAATTTTATGGTGGTTGAAAAAGGTGGATTTCGAGGATCTTATATTTTTGGCCCGGATCCAAAAAAAAAGAAAAGAACGTAAATCATTTTTATTTATTTATGCAGCTGGAGACATTGAGCCCACCCCAGGGCATTTTTCTGTGTCTCGGGGTAAGGGCCTTGTTTTGTGGATTCCAGATATTTTTAGAAACTAATTCTATTTCTCTATACCGTATTCTTCGTTGTCTTCAGATGAAATAACATCTACGAGAATCTGTTTGTAGGCTAAAACATCAGAGAACAGAACTATAACCCAATTTTCAGGGCTCCAAATCACATGTTCATGGCACTAGTTTCGACGAGCTCTGCGGTCGTTCGGGGTTAATGGAATACCAAACACTGGCTTCCTTGAGTAGAGTGCACTTGAATTTAGCCTTCTTTACACAGCCCAGTTGGAAATGTTTTCATCTATGGCCGCAGCAACCTCAAGAGACAGTTGATAACAGGACATCGTAGGGTTCCATGCTCCATCTTGTTGTTAGAGCCAGATAGCGGTCTTGGTCTGGGTGGCGTAGTCGTCGGGCGACCTTGGCCAACTCTTCTTGTAATGGTTCCTGTCTCCTGAAACCGCTTCCATGGTGCCTAGTCGTTACTACGTGACACATTACGCCAACGTGCCACCTCTGTCTTCTACTGCCTGGCTTCAAGTGTCCAACTGCCCGCCATCTCAAAGAATCATCTAAACGACGATGACTTGCCATCCTGAGTACTGGAGATGTGGCTATCCCACTGAGCAAGCCAAAAAACGGGAATGAAGTGATGTGATCCCAACCCGTGTTTTTATAGGCATGAATAATTTGCATAATGTGCGGCTCTGTAATGTGGTAGACTAATTTCTATTGGATACTCAAAATTTGAATCCCAGGCGACACTGTTCACAATAAAATATTCATGAAAAACATTTTGTTCTGTTAATTTTGTCGAGTAGTGCATAATCGGTAATAATTCCAGTTAATTTGTGCGAGTATTTGAATCTGTTTTGCAGTGCTGTCGATCAATATCTAAGTTAGTCACTTGAAATAAAGTTCACAAACGTATTTAAAATATGAAAGCTAATTTTTTAATTATTTCATTATATTATGCAGTAAAATATTGCTATTTTCAATATTTATATTTGGAAAGCATCAAAACATTGAATAAACAAGTTAGTTAATGTGGGCATTGAGTTACAGTTCAGGTACATCAACAAATAGTAATAATTCATGATTTATATAAAAAAAAAAAAAAAAAAAAAAAAACCCCGAAGGGAAAAGGATCAAAAAGCAATGACTTTTGTGGGCGAACCAAGAGCATTTCCTTTCTTCTCATCATATTGTTCATAAGTCCATACATGTTTCTTCAATCAGTGCACGGTAATAAACATAATATCCACTGCTTCAGCTACAATATACAGTATATTAATAGCCTATGTGATATGCAAAAAAAATAATAATAAAATAAAATAATCAAATAAGAGAAATTACTGTCAGATTTCTATTGGACCTGTTTTAATAAAATTTCGGAATACTTAAGTCCTTCTGATAGACCCAAATATGATGAAAATTCATTCACCGAGAGTCGAGTTATTACACGCGGACGGACGGACTGATTACAGGTGCCTTTACACATATATGTTATCGATCCTAAAATGTATAAATAGATAAATGCAAATTAACAATTCATTTATCTATTTTTACCTATGATCTTCATGACTGAATTTTCTTTATTTGCATTAAAAGAATGCAGTAACTTAGTACATAACACCCCTCACAGCCAGGCGGCAGGAGCTTACAGTGGATTTGTTACCAGAATTTTTAAAAATACCTCTTAATTTTTTACGACTTATAATATTGTATATTATTAAATTACTTCCCAAAACAGTTTTTTATATTTAAAACTAAACTTCAGAGAAGAAAACACTTAGGGATTTTTCCTCAAAATCGTCTCCCAAATCATCCTTTCAAGTTAAGCAGTAAATCACCAGAACATCATTTACTCGTCACTCAATACATTGTGAAGTCTGTATACCAAGTAGCCCTGTACAGTTCTATAATTACTGGCTTCTGCCCCTAACGACCCCAAAGTATATTAAGAGGAAAAGTATACCAACTGTTATATGAGCAACCTACCCTAAGATTCGATTACTGTAATTGAAGAAGCAATGGTAAATAACGTAGTGCGCCATTATCAATGACATTAAGCTGGAGGAAGTTGATACTTTTAAAAAAACCCCTTCTGTAAATTCTGAAATGAATTTCCGATTCTGTAATCATATCAGCATATTTGTTAAGACGGCTACTGCTTTATTATACTTCGTTAAATGACGAGGAAGACATTTTTCCCAATTAAATTTTTATTCTTAGAATATGCTATTAAATTTCTGCCATAATCAGAATAATGTTAATCCTCAACATCGATCAGTCCAGGTCAACCTTCTGAAACATTTATGCAACATAAAGTTTCATCTGGCTTACGTATTACACGTAAAAATTATCCCTCGTATTTCCAGCTTGTTTTAATACTCTAACTCTAAAATGTTTTGCTTTTCAAATTTACATAGTGTAGTTTGGTTTAATCACTTATTGGAATTTTATTTATTATCATTACGCTTTCTTGTAAATAAACACCGCTGCTGTATTGTAAACTTTAGGGTTTAACTGTAATCTCAATAATAAGATAAAGGTAAACTGCAGCCATTATCAACCCACTGCAGGATGGAAGCCTCCTCAACGATTCATATTGAGGGGAATGGACCATAATGTGCCACGCTGGTCCAGTGCAGGTTGGCAGATCAACCGTATTGAGCAGTCAGTGGCTTGAATCCCGGTCTACTCAAAGAGCGTGTGCTACTGTACTCCCGCTCCTAATCTTTCGGCTACGTTGGCATTCTTCAGGACTACCATATTGGTTATAATCGCTAACCTTTCACAGCACGTGGTCTGGGTTCGATTCGGTTTCGATGGGCCCAACTGCTATGAACTTTTCTTGTTTCAGGCGAGTGTGGTAAGATTGTTCCTCGCGGAAACTCAGGATTTTCATCCCGCGAAAGAGGACAAATCGACAGCATTGTAGAAATTGTGAAATTTGCGGGCACGATATGGCCTTAATTGCCTCTGAGTAAAATCTAAGCAATCTAATCTCATAAAGATATCTCTATATGAGATTACAGTCTGATACTAATAATATTGGTATTAGATTGTAATCTCACAAATCTTTCATACCCATTGTAATTAGTATTAATACTACAGTAGCAAAACGATGCAAAGAAGAAAATCGTATGTACATAGATTGTGTCCTCAAAACTAAGTAAATATAAAGAGATAAAATGCTGCCCAGGTTTTGTATTTAATCTACTTACAAAAAAGCTATCCAATTCCTCTTGAAATCTAAAAAGACCTCTGACTCTACCACGCTAGATGATAACTTATTTCAGCTATTACTGAGGACAGATTCAAATTAAGGAAAGATGGTTATAAACGATATGTCTTTTTGTTCGCATCATCCTAGGAAGAATAAATATATCTCTGTAATTAAGTTTGCTCAAACCTTAAAGGGTTGAGCAAACTCCTCAATCAGATTCCTACCCAGAACTTAGTTTAAACTTTGCAGTTTTCTCTTCGGGTATCTTCTTGCATCTAGAAATGTTCTTGTTTTCCTGTTTTGTATTCTTTCAAAGGAAAAGAATGTTTTTTGAAATCATTTAACTGTTAGTTCTTAGTAACCATAACCAATGGTGGGACATAAGTAGTATTCCCTAATTAGCGAAGAACATTTTCTGCAAACAAATTGTAGGATACGGTTCCTACGAGCTATAGCTAATTGCAACAATTCGTTATAGAATCAAAACCTTCAGAATAAAATGAAACTATCTATTAAAATAAACAATCATATTGCTCTGTAATTATCGAAAGAATCAATGCAGTTCTATTCTGTAGTTAATGTGAATCTCTTAGCGCTAATAGGATTGTGAACTCTAGTTGCGTTGCTAACTCTGATTAATGTGATTCTAACAGGCCGTTAATACGATTCTGAGTTCTGGTTAATGAGCTCTTATATTTAGTTAATGGGATAATAACTTCATGATGTTCATGATGATGATATTTATTATCCTTTTCATTGTTTTATTATCTTCGAGCGTTGCTAATATCAGTTATTCGAAGTTTGTGCATCCCTAAGAGTACACGTTTTGTTAGTGGACAAAAAAGAGCGAGAACACACTCCAAGTTAACTTAATGAAGCTTGTAAAAGATATTGGAAAATACCCACTGAAGTAGCATGCCAAGCATGAGGGAAATAATATTCTCAGTAATCTGTTTGTTATTGAATTTTTTTTGTATGTTTTGGTTTCTCGGAGTTCGTAAAGCATATAATCACAAGCAGATCTTGAAAATTAGTTATATTCCATGTTTTGGGAAGAATTTTTACGTTGTGTATGCATTCTTAATAATAGAAAAAAAGAAAGTAGGAAGGAAATTGAAAAGACCTCAGAAAACTTGGAATTACACTCAAAACACAACGTACTTTGTTAAACTAATTTAAAGTACAGTTAGCGTAGTGTCCCCTCAGTTCTTTTTGGAAAAGTAATTCGTTTCCACTACAAGCTTTCGTCTTTGGAAGCACAGAAGAAAATAAATTTTCAACAAATGCAGAAAATTGGTACGAGTGTTATGACAAAGAAAACAAGATTTTTCTAACTGTATTACTTTTCTAGTTGCAGACGGCTTTTCTAGCTGTATTTGACTTAACTGATTTTCAACTTTTTTTTCAGACAAAAAGAAAATGTACTCAGATTTATTTAAAATATTCGAAAGTTAATATAAACTATGCCCTTTCTTCATTGGTAGATTTCTCCTTTAATTGTAATCCAGAACCCACTAAATGAAGTATTATTGACTTTTAAAGATGAATGAGTTATGATGCTTGCACAGCGTCAGGATCTAATTACAAAAGTCAATAAATGGTTACATAATAACATTATAAAAAGCAGCAGCCATTATCAATCCACTGCAGGATGGAAGGCTCCTGAACAATTCATGTTGAGGAAAATGGGCCATAAACTGCCACGCTGGTCCAGTGCGGGTTGGCAGATCGATTACCATCGATTAACAATAAATAATAACTTTATATAACATGTATGATTGTTGGAATATTGCACATAGAGACAATCATCAATACAATAGTATCTGAATCCAATTTACATATGCGCAGTGCCAAGAGAAATGGCTGGAGTTATAGCGAAGGTGCAGTTCATGATTATACAATTAATCAATCTATTATATATACAATTTTAGTTCCATGTTCGTGGAAGAGAGTCCAAACTGTTTTGTCCTTTTTGAGTTATGACAGCAGGAGAGCAGAGGACAGATCTTATGAGATTCTGTACGTTGGCTTGATGGTAGGTTTCTTCAAGTGTTTGTCTGTAATTATTGGCACTGATAAATTTATCTGGATTAATTTCAGGGCTGTTGAAAAATTGACTAGGAACATATTCTTTATGTTCCTAGTCAATGTTCCTTTTCCCTTGTTCCTTTTCTCTTCTTCTTCTTCCCGAAATAATTTCGTCAACAGAGGGAATCAATTCTTCCAGACAGCAGTTTCGTAAGGGTGGGCGTATAGTAGTGAAATTCTTAAAAGCTTTTTTCAGTCTATTAGGGTTTCCCCCATGAGTTATTCCGGGTTTTTTGGACCTACGTCATGCAGATCGACCCACGAACATACTACGTGTAAGGCGATATACAGAAAAACTGCAGTAACTAGAGAAACTTAAATGATGCACTATTGCCTGAGTAGCCATTGAGTCAGAAACGTCCAATAAAATTTATTCATCAAAACACAGGTTTTGTGGTGCCCACATAAATTTATTCTAAATTGTCTTTCACTTGATGCTCGATCATGACACTCTCTTACTCATAAAAACAAATAAGAAAATATTATGCCCAGTTCTTAATTTTCCATAATAAAATCTTCCTCGGGAAGACCACGTTTTCTTATAAAAATTAAATGTGAGTCAGCTCCCATACTAAAGCTGGATGGTCTTCTTGGTCGATATGCTCTACTGCACGAACTGTCAATACGCTTCCTGCAAGCAACAAAAAAGGATTTACAATTCCTTTAAAGCTCATGATTACCGGAAGTAGTGTTGTTCTGCTGCAGAACTATTAGTTAGCTCTCCCAGGACAAAGTCCCTGCCCTTGTAGATGTGGTTCTTGATTGCCAGTGTTGCCTTCCAATCCTATTACCGTACTAGACGAGTCTATTCCTTCTTTATCAAGCTGCCAGAGTTCATTAATGGTCTTCAGCCAGCCGGCCTGCAGAGCGCCTGAATTGTTGATCACCTTCGTCATTTGATGTCGACTCTCATTTCTGCTTCTCCTGATTTTCTTTTCCTCTGGCTCATTCGCTTTCTAACTCTCTCTCTCTCTCTCTCTCTCTCTCTCTCTCTCTCTCCAAAGCACTTGGGCGTTTTTGTTTTATGTTTTGAAAGTTATGTGAATTAGGAAGTAAATGAATTTTTAGTGTTTTTCAGTTGACTTACGAAGAAGGATAATTGCATTTTACACTCTTACGGGTTACTTATTGCGTTACATTCTACATCCTTTTTTACTAAAACTACACAGATTATGTTCATTAACTGTTTCCCCAGTTTTACAGATTATTTCTCCTACGTTTCATGAATAAATTCTTAACGGATATTACGCAATGGGGAAATTTATATTCGTCAAAAATTAAAACTATGAACTGTTTTTTTTAATAAATCGTACTTCAAAAATAAAGAATGAGTATTTTTTAAAACTGATAAATTATAAATAAAAAATGATTTTTTTTTTTTTATAAAATAAATATCGTACCTCGATGTATATCGCTTTTGTTAGACTTCGACTCGATATCTAAATGCAAACTGTAAACAAAGTTCGCAATTTATTCCAACCACTTCTATTCTATCAATCGTGAACACAACATCAAATCTGAATGTAGTTCCAATTCAGAGGTCAAAGAGTGTGGCTTAAATAATCTTCATTCCAGCGCTACCTCGCTGAAGTATATTATTATTAATATTATTAAAATATTATTTAACATTATACTATGTATTACAGTATTATTATTATTACTTATCCTGTTGGGGGATTCTATCCATGACGGGTACTGGTACCAAGTGCGCAGGGTTGTTGTTATGTTCGGCTATTACTTTTAGTCGATGAACTCTCTGATTATACTGCAGGTGTTCAAGATTGCAACTTTCTGGAGTTCCATGTAGGTGTTCTCTGGGAAGCCTATTGCTGTTAGACTCTTGTGTACGGTATTTGACACTGTGATCGGGGTGGTCGTAACTTGTTCCCTATTCCACATCTCTTTGATCTCTTGCCTTAATTCTGTGTTCTTCCTGGTCTTTTCCTCGTAGGTTTTCTTCAAGTTCCTGGTGTTCGGCGCCTCTGTGGCGATGACGGTAGCCTTTTCCTTCTTGTCAACGAGGTTTATGTTTGGTCTGTTGTACGGGATTATCTTGTCTGTTATTTTGGCGCGGTCCCAGTAGAGCTTGTGAGTTGAGATCTCTAGTACAGACTGGGGTTCGGACATGTAATACGGTACAAAGTGTACCAATATTGATAGTACAAAGTTGATCAACTGGTATTTCCTTGCTAGTGTGTAATGTATTAACCTGGCGACTTGGTCGTATCTATGAGTGTATCCCGTTTGGATGATCACCCAGCATCCTGCGGTGATGTGTGGGATCGCTTCTGAGGCTAGGTGGTGATGGATTCCTGGTGTTGATTACCTGGTCTCAGATGGCGAGCTAAATCCTCCACTCCCGGTGTAGAGTGGCCCTGCTAGTGCAAGCCATTTTATCTATGTGGGCTTGTTGGAAGGCATGGTAATGTCTGCCATGGAGTGCCTTCTTTGCCCATCTTTCTATCTTCGTTTCTTCCGGCTGTGCAGAAGGGGTCTCCTCGCTTAGGCTGAGTGCGGCATGCCGCTTGTCTGTCTTCCTTATAGCCTGGCAGAGTGACGCTGTGTTGTAACCATTCAGCTTTCTCAATCGCTTTCTACTGTGTGCTCGATGAGATCTGCCAAGTCCATTACTCCTCCTTTCCGAGTTATGGTCAATCTCTCCACTGACGACTTCGGGTGGCGTTGGCGGCTATTGGTCATCATTGTCTTTGTCTTTCTCATTATCTTCGCAGCTCAGTGTTAGTGCATTCTATGGTTCGACAGAGAATGTTAGCACTGGGACTACATAGGTGGTTTATAGCTTTAACTGTATTCCCTCCATTCAGCTTTACTTTGAGCAGGGTTCTGAGTCTCTGATAGTATTTTTCGACCAGGCAGAGCTTTATCCCTTCTTCTCTAACTGCTGAGGAGCTTGCATCATCTTCTCCTCTCTCTTCTCCTCTCTCTCTCTACCTCTTCTCTCTCTCTCTTCTCTCTCTCTCGATGGTGTCGATCTCTTTACCTCTCTGCGGCTGGTAGTTTTAGTCAACTAATTTATCCCTGGTGCAATCCGTGGGTCTTGAATTTGTCTAGTCCAATTTCCACCCTAGTGTCATGGCTTAATTCAGTGATCAGGTATAGCTGTTGGAGTTGCTCCTCGGCTGCCCTAGAGAGAAGCCGAGAGAGAGCTGTACATTGTTGGGAGACAGGCTGATCGGCCTGTATTTCGCCTCTTTCACGTATTTCGACCCTAGCCTTCAAGTGTATGATTTTCTTGAGTAAGAAATTTTAGGATTGTTTCTGGGTAACTTACAATTAGGGTGGACTGCACTGATAGGTGCTTTTTGTGTGTGTGCGCGAAAGTAAACTTCTTGTACCAGTAGTTGTGGATGTTATCTATTCCTGGGGTTCGCCAGTTCTGGGATTTCCAGATTGCGTGTTGTACTTCTTCTTCAATATGGAAATCCCTAATATAAGAAGGCAAGCATACGCCGATGATTCTTATACTGATGCTGCAGGCTAATAGCAGGACTCAGCTGGAGACCCATGCAAATCAGGCCATTTCTGTTCTGCAAGGATGGGCAAATGGGAATCTACTGAACATCTCACCGGAAAAAACACATTCAATACTCCTCAAGGGCTCCCTTGATCCCAGGAGGCCTCCCCAGATCAAGATAAATGGAATAACCATGAAACTCCAAACAGAAGTCAAGTATCTTGGCGTTATCCTCGATAGACACCTCAACTTCACACCGCATCTTAGTTACCTCAGAGTAAAATTCAGGAAATATTCTGGCCTATTCGCTAGAGTTACACGCAGAGACTGGGGTCTGAAGAAGAGGGCACTCGCCATCCTCTACAAGGCATTCTTCATCCCGGCACTGGCTTATGCAGCGGGAGCTTGGTACGCTAAGGCAAGCACTGCTGTTAACAGGAGGAAATTGGAAACCATCCATCGAATAATTCTCACAACAACCAGAGCATGCTGCACGGTGAGCACCCACGCTCTCCAGGTCCTTGCGGGATGTCTCCCTCTGGACTTGGAGATTGTCGGCCGTGGGCTGCTGCACCAACACGCCAAAGGAAGGGTAATCACACATTTGGGATACACTACGGACCCAACTCTGACTAGACCACAGGAAAAAAGACGTCTTACAGACCACATGAGAACAGTGTGGCAGAATCGATGGAATGACTCCACTAAAGGCCACATAACTAGAAGCTTCATACCAGACATTGGACGTGTTTACCCTATTTCCCCGACCTGGTACTCTCCTGTACGTCATACCACTTATCTGCTGACAGGGCATGGCTCCTTCAGGAAGAAGCTACACGATTTTGGAATCTCGGACATAGCGCAGTGTAGATGCGAACAAGAAGAAACTTGGGAGCACCTGCTCTATGAATGTAATATATATGAAGACCTCCGTGGCCTGCTGTTTACCAAACTACGCTCCATCCTTAGAAATCAGGAGGACATAGTGCTGCAGGAAGAAGAAAACTATAAGGCTTTCACGCTTTTCGCTCAAAATCTCTTCGCGAGGCAAAGAGCACTCCCACCACCCTGAAACAATGGCGACCCAGATCCGACAACTTTCCGGGCCTGCTTTATCTCCTTTTCCCGGTGGGGGACACCCCTGTCTCCCCCTCTCCCTGCAAAACCCACTTTCCCTCTGGTGTGGCATGGGCATTCCCACTGAACATTTGGGGGCCACCTCCTCTATTGGTCCCTTTCTTCTTTTTCTACCCTCCAGCCTTCCTTCTCCCCAACCAAATCTGTCTACCTTCACAGCGCACAGCCCCACATGTCAAAATTGTAACTACACCAAAATTGCTTGCCCGACCCTTTTCTTCGGCCAAAAAAATAAAACTCATCCAGCGTACAATCCATTCTCGCTCTTAAGGCAAATCTCTATGACCAAACAAAGCACTAACAGCGATTAAAGCCATGTTTTTTTTTTTTTTTTTTTTTTTTATAGGTCCTAGCCATTGAAATCTGAGGAAAGTAGGTGGCAGAACTTGACAGAGTACTGATTCCTTATTGGTAACACCTGGCTAGCCTCCACGTGGCGCGGTATGGGCAACGTCGGGTCCCATCAGGGGCCCGATGGCCAATACGCCAGATGAACAATGGGCACAACAGACTACACTATACACGATCCACACACTAAATCTCTGGCTTGACAGGGCACTGTCACTCGATACAGAGAACACCGCGGAGATGGGAGAAATCCCAGGAGCCGCTAGACCCTCAACATACCAAATACCAAATGTACTTCTTCTTCGTGAACTCCCATTCTGTCATCTCGTGTACGTCCTTGATTTTCTTCCGTTCTTGTCCTATTCACGGAGCTCGGATATTATGTCTTACTTCATCGCTCCATAGGTTGCCTCAAAACTCCTCGATCGTCTTCTACTAGGGCAGTCCTTTACCTTTTTTCTCCTTTTCTACGATAATCCTGTAGAAGACTCTTTCGTTTTCATCGAAGATTCGGTCGTTTGTTTCCTCCGGGCGCTCTTTTTATTGGCGTATTCTCTTGCTTAGTTCGAGGAGGTTCTGCTTCAGTGTGTCTATTCTCATATTCTACTTCACTTTCCCAATCGGCTTCTTACTCCAATTAGACTATTAATACTGGGTCAGTTGGGCCTTTCTTAACTCTTAATTCGTCTATCTTCTGCTGAAGCTTTCTTGCGTAATGGTTACGCATTAATACAAATTAATGCGTAATTTGTATTCTTATTTTTCCCCGAAGGTTGGTTCCACCTTGTGATAGGTATTGGTACGAAGTGTATAGGGTGGTTGTTATGTCAGATGTTACTGTTGGTCGAGGAATTCTGGACTATACTGCAGGTGTTCAGGATTGAAACTTTCTGGAGTTACTTGTAGGTGTTCTCTGGGAGGTCTATGCTGCTAGCTAGGCTCTTGTGTAGGGTATTTTGACACCATGCTGGTGGTTGACACGGTTGGGATGGTCGTAACTTGTTCCACATGCTAGCTCTCTTTGATCTCCTGTCTTAGTTCTGTGTGCTTTCTGATCTTTTTCTGGTGTTGGGCACCGCTGTCGATCAGGTAGGTAGGTTGCCTTTTCCTTCTTGTCGACAAGGGTTATGTTCGGTCTGTTGTGCGGGATTTTCTTGTCCGTTATTATGGCGCGGACACAGTACAGCTTTTGGGTTGGGGGTTATTATTATTATTTACAATCTTCTCTATACTCCTGGACACCTGGCTGGTTAGAGGGATGTTAAAGCAGTGATAAAATAACATAACATAACCGACGAGTTACACGTTTGCTCTTGAAAGTAGAGTATTGTACTTCAATAAAAGTTGTTTCTGTGGACTGTTACAGTGCTGACCAGTTACGCTTAAAAGTAAGGGTAAGATATTGCGCATTATGATTTGTGTATTATAGGTTTAAAATCTAAAAATAACAGAAAATAAAAATTAAATCATTTTGATTTATGGTTAATTAATAACGAGCTAAAAAGATGAGCCAAAATTTTAGTCGAATTTCCGATGAAGCTTTAAACTGTGAGTTAGATTAAAAGCTCTGTTGAACAGTTACTTTCTAACCATCACTAAAAGATTTGTCAAATCCCAAACGAAATAAATTTTCATTTATGTTCTTCTATTTGAAGAATTCTAGAAGTCTGTAACAGGAGTAATAAATTATTCATTTCTGTGTTTCGATGTGTCGCTTCTTTAAACACGGTTCCTTCTTCCCTTAGGAACCAAATTTCTGCCGCGCTGTCAAGTCTGCTAGATGTAATAAATAGTTCGCTCGTTCCAGTAGCGCCCTCTTGAGTAGAACAGTGCACTGCTTTCCCAGTTTTATGGAGTTCCTTAAAGTAATTCTTAAATCATGTTTTTAAGGATTGCTATCTTGAATACACGTAGAAGCAGGAGTATTAAGCCCATTCAGGAGACATCATAATTGTTAAAGCATACACAGTTTATGTACGCATTTCCCTCTTCCATGACACTATAATGCTTCTGTCGCTCTTTGGAATCTTGGGATTCATAATCCGAACGGCGAAAACAATAGTGGATCACTGATGGAGAGTATGGTTTTCTCCATTGAAATATTGTGGCTTTTCGGTTTGAGTACACGCATAGTACTTGTTTTTAAGTCTTTTTTTTTCCCTGTGTATTATGTATCTCTTCACAACCTTGCATAACAATACACGCGAAGCTTGCAAAACTGCCTAAAACTTCATTAATACTACATGTGATATATGAGTTTCTTTTTTACCATACAAATTGTATGGAAAAAATAAATAATTGTTGGATTTCTCTTTGTCCCATTTTAATGAAATTTGTACAGTTCAACAATTATTTTTAACAAGCCAAATACAAAATTCCTTGAAAATTAGTCCCCTGTGATTCCATCTGTTACGTGCTGACGGTTGGTCGGACGGACATGGTGAAGACAAGAGGTGCTTATCATATACATGTATATGTGAACGCGGCTGAAAATGTAACAAGCTCATGTAAACTGGTGATAACAAGTGTGTAAAAGCTAGTTTCTTTTCAGTGGATCTCAAACATTTTTTTTTTCTTACCGTGAATTCAGACATCAGGGTCAAGGTCCATAAATGATCAATAAATAATAAATGTAGCCGGATTTGAACTGTTTCGTATGTAATAATGGCAAAGATGTTATTACGAAGCATTATACAGTGGCGTACAAAAAAACTGCATCGCTTGTGAATTTTGCAAATAATGTGTTTTGCGCCGCATTGTGGGTTGCAGAAATGTTCGAAATGCATTTGTTAGATGGGATATATATCTCTGTGAATGAAATCCAATAAAAAGCATTCCACCTGATATACCTAATTGCCATAAATATCTTCCGAAAGGTAAAATGCGTAATTAATGGAAATATGAGAAATCATGCAAATGGCAATCATGACAACCAAACATACATTTTATTGCAATTACGTGTAAAGAAATGACAAGTTTACGTAATAGTATTATGACTGGAAATCAGCAAAATAAGTCCTCACTATTTTGTTGTTCCTCCTCGAGCTGCAATTACAGCCTTGCAACGATCTGGCACAGAGTTAATCAACTTCGCAACTTCTAGACATACGGTTGCCCAATTTCGTGTTGCCTTACAATGTCTCCTGCAGCTGAATCTTACTTGTTGGCTTCTTCTGAGCAATTTTACACGACATTATGTACCAGCAATTTTCAATATGGTTCAAAATCTGCACTGTTGTTGGGCCACTACAACACTGTAATGCCAGCATTTCTGAGGTATGACTGCACCTTAAGGGAGAAAAACGAGGGAACACATTGGTGTAAGTATATTTTAAGCCTTGTGAGACAAGAAGACAAACTCGTCATTAAATCTAAATAGCATAAAACTTACCAATTTTGCTGTGTGACCAGGTGCTGAGTCCTGTTGAAAAACGCAGTTTTGGACGTAGTAGTAGTGACATGTGATGCAAGAAAGCAAGTGTATGAGCTTATGCAGCATGAGCCAAAAAAAAAAAAAAAAAAGTTCCCTCTAAATGTTTGTCCAGTTCCTCCTTAAATTTATTCAAGCTATCAACTTCCACAACGACAGATGGAAGTTTGTTCCAGCAATTAACCACCCGCTGGCTAAAGGCAAATTTCCGCACATCTATTCTACATCTGTCTTTCCTCAATTTGAATTTATGCTCCCTTAGGTTCGTAATCTGAACAAGTGGAAGAATTCCATCAGAATTCAGCATGCTCAACCCATTCAAGGCCTTATACACCTCAATCAGATCACCTCGCGGAAAGCCTCTCTTGGTAAGAGGATCCCTTCATTCCCCTCACCAATCTTGTTGCCCTTCTCTGTACACGCTCAAGTAAATCTACATCCTTCCTAAAACGAGGCCTCCAGACCTGTATGCAGTACTGAAGGCGTGGCCTGACCATTGCCTTATGCAGAGGGACAATCATCTCCTTCTCCCTGCTAGAAAAATTCCTATATAGCATTGATAAAACTCCATGACCTGCCCTGGCAGCCTGTCTGCATTGCTCAGAAAACTTCATATCTGACTGCACAATTACTCCCAGGTCTTTCATTTTCTACCACCTTAAGTGTAGTTCCACACCGTTGGTACGTTTCTCTGGGGTTACTTCTACCCATATGCAGTACTTTGCATTTGTCAAGGTTAAACTTCAGTTGCCACTTCTTAGCCCATCTGCCCAAATTATCTAGATCCTGTTGCAGTAGCACACTGCCATTACTGTCATTAACAACCCTGCCAACCTTTGTATCATCTGCAAACTTCGATATTAAGCCTGATATACCTTCATCAATATCATTGATAAATATACAAAACAACAGAGGACCTAACACCGAAACCTGTGGGACTCCACTAATAACATTAGTCCACGAAGAGCAGCACCCATTGATTACCACCCTCTGTGTTCTCCCACGCAACCATCATTTCATCCATTGTAGCAACTTACCCTTAAGACCTCTTTGTGGTGATCCCTAATAACGGGTTTCAGGCGCTCCTCCAAGATAGCAGTGTAGGTTTCTACATCACCGTTCCGTTAATAAACTTAATTCGCCCCACCCCTTTGCTTGTTATGCATCCCCAGACCATGTGACCGGCAGGAAACTTTACAGTCGGTGTTATGCAGTTAGGATGGTGTGCCTCTGAATTTCGTCTTCTGACATATCGCTTCCCACTCGAACCATGTAAGTTGAATTTCGATTCATCAGAAAAGATGACGGTATCCTATTGTTCTTTTGTCCATGCGTTTTTGCCCAAGCAAGTCGCTTCTTCCTCATTTGTTGTATCAACAAAGGCGTCTTCTTGGGCCGATAGGCATGCAGACTACATTCCGAAAGCCGGCTTTGGATAGTTCGTTTCAACAGCAGAGGCCATCTCAAAGTCCAGTTTTAGATCAGGAGCACTAGCATGGTGATTACGAAGGCATAGCCGTTTCAAATATCGATCTTGGGAAGGCGTAGTCACTCTCTTACGACCTGATCCCGGTCTTCTCTTCACATCACCGGTTTCACGCTTTAATTTCAGCCTATTTTATCAGTGATAGCATGCGTAGAAAGCCCTACCTGGGACAGAGCAACAGTTACACTTTTTTTTCTTGGTGCCAACAGAACATATGGAGCTATGCTTACACCTCTGCAGAACATGATATTAATGAACATGTATACCCTTCCAACGTCATATTTATATAAACAGATGATGCAATACCTTTTAATTATTGTCTGATGCAATAGAAGCGTTATCTGACGCAATACTTTTTTGCTTTGCGACAAACAAGATGACTGTAATCAAACAAAATCTTATACGTTTCACTACAAATGTTACTTTTTCTAAGGTGATGTATTTTTTTGTGAAGCGACTTTTAAAAAAATCGATTCACAGAATTTGTAAATAGTCCCCTAACCCTTGTACCATTATTAATAAGAACTGGCTCTCTACAACCATTAAGGTCAGTGCACCAAGAAGCCTCTGACCAGCAATCCAGATAAAAAAATTTCCACAAAATAGTTTACGTATTTATTTGTTTATTTTCATTTTTTATTCTTTCATTACCAGTTCCGATGCACCTTTCCATCCGCCTATAGCCGATTCTTATAACTGCCATTGTAGAATACGCTATTTTAGCAGGATAACGTATTATATATAAATAAATATAATAAAGATTCTAGGAGTTTCGTCCCCTGCTGGCTGCGCTCGCTTCTTTTGATAAAATAGAATACTTACAGAAGCTTTCGACAGTTATGAATACATAAATACGTTATATATGGAAATCAAGAATGGTACCGAGTGGTCATGCTAGATAAACAAAGCGCGTGCACGAGGTTTATCTAGCGTGACCACGCTAAAACATAAGCTTGTTTTATCATAGTAAAATAAGCTTCTGTTACGTGTTTTAGTATTTGTTAAGTATTACCACGTAACCCGCATTCCTCTTCTCCCATTGGCTGAATAAATATCACTAGGAGGAAATTTATTTAACATATAGAAAGATAAAAATATATATATAACATATTATATTATAAACAAACAAGTAAATTCTTTATTTTCAACGAATATTGTAGTTGGGGATTAAATCAGAAACTAAATCGATTAAAATACTTGGCCAGCTAATGCTTCTGTACGCATATTCAATGCGCAGGACTACTTTATTGAAAAAAAGTATCTTGTCATCCGCTGGCATATGAAGAATGATCCAGTTTATCTACAACATATACAACTTTTTCGCAGTGTTGTTTTGCCATATAAGATGTTTTTCAAAATCGAAGAGAACTGTAAATGTATCTTTTAGTACTCACGCCTTTGCGCCGATTGGTCAATATGTCCATGGATTTGTGAACGTTTGTTTGCCATCAAATCGCATCGTGGAGTAAATATTTACAGAAATGGCAAGGATGCACTTTGTGAGAGATTCGCTAATATCTTAAGTTTCTCTTCGTGTATTATTCCACACTCGGGAATCGATATCGTTGGGTGGTGAAAACTTTCTTACTTTTCTTAAACGGTAGAAATTTTCAAACACTCTGCCTCCTAATTTTTTTTTATTAGAAATGTTGTTAGGGATTTCTAGCTAAGTGCACTCTCAATTTCATTTCCGGATTTGTGCTCTTTCGAGCAGAATGCGTCGTTGGCGTCTTCTTCGGTTGTTTTTGGCTTCATGCATTTGTGCAGTAGTGGCATTATCCTTGTCGTCTATGTGAAAAGTTTTATGGTCCGTAGAGCATAAATTTGGTTTTTAGTGCGTTGTGATACAGCGTTTTTGTCTCAGCCTTGGGATTACCTTTCTGAAGTCGCGGTTTAGCTTCGGTTTAAGGTCTTCATCGGAGCTTTGCGATGTATTTATTGGCACATCATATCCAGACGTGTCAATGCTGCCATATGCTTTATATGTGCCAGAAGTCGTTTGTATATAAGAAGAATAGTGTCGATCTCTGTAACATCGTACGTGTTGCTTATTCGAGCACTTGTAATATTTTTATATGGTAATATTTTTATTATCTGTCATTGGCTTTTCAGATAGATTTGAACCTGCAAGAAGGGGTTTGTGATTTCAGTAGGGTTTGCTTGTTTAGAAGTGAGTAGTTGCTGTAGCAGGGTTTTAGGAGAATCGGCAACTAAGGCCCTGTTGCTCCGTGTATGCTGTCTGTAAACTTCGTGTGTTCTGAGGTCAATTTTTCTGTTTGCTGGACAAAAAACCCGCGTTTTCAGGAGGGAAAAAACATACTACCCTCGTCTGAGACCGACTAACTCGGCCATGTTGTGAAAAAGGCTCATAAAAATTTCCTTACGTCATCGACAGGACTCGAACTCAAGTCTTTTTCACCCGGTGTTGGGAGTACGGTGATCCTACCAGCTGTGCTGCCCACGAGGGCTAAGTGAGTAGTTATTTGTGTGAAAATATTTGTCTATATTAATTTTTCTAGAAAATGAAAGACAACGCCACTGCACGTAGAGCTCAAGTGGTGGAGGAATATTTTGAAACTGAAGATATCCAACGACTGCCGTGTCAACACGCTCACTAGATTTAAATCCAATGGAACATGTATGGGACGCCCTTGGGCTTCCCATTGCACGCCGACAGCCAACTCCCCGGTCACTTGATGATCTGAGGTCTGGTGTAAGAATGGGATTTGTTGCCACAGAATCTTATAGGCACCCTTACGTCGCGCATGGTTCACCACTGTCAGGCCTGTTTAGCTGTTGGAGGGGATCATCGCCAACTGATGTCATGTGATCATGTTTTCGAACATATTGTGTCGACTTCTGTAATGTGACCTTTTTGGTAACTCGTGCAGCTTGCGATGAGTTACACCACGATTTCTACATGATCTGTTAATTTTGTCGAGCAGTGTATTATACTTTTTGAGTTTGTTAACAAAACATTGCTATGGGAACACTGGCAAATGTTTAACAGCAGTTTTGCTGAAAGAACGTGAATTTAGATAAAGATTTTAGAATATAAAGATTACGTAAACAAATACAATGTATTGGTGACTGGTGGCTTTATCTACTTTAGCATAAAATTAACCAACCAACTTATGAAGAAATTAAATGTAAAACGGTTAAAAATTATGGAAAAAGTATAAAGCTGTTTAAACTTCTTTCACTGTTAAACCTTTTTTATAAAATAAACTTTCTAATTTTTATAAACACTAAATAAAAACGCATTAGGTTTATCAGATTCAAGTCCTCAGCACACTGCAATTTTAATTTCGTTTGTTATATAAGTTACCACTATTATTTTGGACAGCAGATAGCTTTAAAAATTGCTCTTTAGCAGCTGCCACCTCCTCTCCAAATATAAATCAATAAAATAAGAATGTCGATGCATTACAGATACCAATATTTACTACCTTTTATCGTTGAAGATTTTAATTTTGATTTTCAAATTGAGTTAATATCCTCCTCGCAAACTATACGTTAATACCGACTTTTTATTTAACCAAAAAACTATACCGTGCTTACACACAAAACGCGAAAACAAATAGTACCAAGATCCATTCTACCATTATCGCCTGTAAAAGAAACAACGTCCCCCCTCTATTGATTGGTGGTAAAACATAAAAATATAGCACACGAAAATTATACTATAAAAAATGAAATTCCATGCGTAATTAAGGGCTAAAAAGAACATTAGCAGCTTCAGAGAGCGATAAGTTTTTAATTGACAGAAAAAAGGCCAAAAATTTAATTAGCCGCATCTACAAGAAGACAGGATAAGCATCTCAGAAAGTTGAAGGACTTTCTGAGCGAGCCAAGTAATTTGAGAAATCTAGTCTTGTGTAAATGAGATTGTATTCTGATGTTAGAAGCGTTAAGCATCTGTTTTTCGCCTTAAAATATTTTAGCATAATTAAATGAGCCTCCAGGTGGCGCCATTTGTCGTTTGGAACGTTAAAATATTAAGAAAAAGGAAACGTGAGATTAATTGTAGATTCTTATCAAACTTAATTAGTGTATTCTTGTATCTTCGTTCAACCCTCTGTTTATATGTGCAATGTTTTCGCTCTTGTGGGTTGCGCAGTTGGTAAGATCATCGTCCTCCCCACACCCGGATGGAAAAAGACTTCAATTCGAATTCCGTTAAGGACGCCAGGAATTTTTTTTGTTGGCCACAGGCGAGGATAGCATGGCTTTTCATCCAGCAAACAGCAAGTCGACCTAAGTTGCTGATGCGCCTAGATCCCTGCAGTGTTTTCGGATAATAACTTGTGAATTGTTTTAATATTTAATCGCTTTTTATGTGTACATTTATATAACGAAGGTCCATGATGAAAGAATTAAAGATTATTTTTATTAAGGATTAAGCAAAAGTGTTTGTAAAATGCCTCATAAGAAGAAGTAGTTTGTTGTACTCTTTTAGCAAATTCATCCATTCCCAGTTAGGGTTGTTGTAATGAAAACTATAATGGCCATTCCCGATAACGTGCAGTTTTTGTTCCCAATGCTGCATTATTGCAAGGAGACTAAACTACGCATCGATCCAGTATAACAATAGTCACCATTATCCTTCGCTGCTGTATTATCTATAATTGGGCACACCGCTAATAAAGCACTATAACCTAATTGGTTAGCGGGCTTCTCTCTTGGGTGATTTAGAAACTTATGCGTAAATAAAGCAATCAGTTCATAGAGTAATTAGTGCAAATGCTGAAATCTGGAAATTAATGTACGAGTAATATTCATCTTATCTGTAAAGACAGATAACTTTGGCAGTGGCACGAATAACAGTAATAGAAATCGGGGCACTAACACACCAATTTGCACACGGTGTTGATTATTAATTAGCGCTGTTATTAGTTTCTGATGGTTCACACGAGTTGTAAAATTGTTTGATATCAATGAAGCTTTGCATAGTTTGTCAAGTGGAACACTGTCTAGCCTACGCTGATGCATTACTCCCAGTAGAGAACTGCTAAATTATGACTCAAACCACTCGATTTAACTAGCAAGTAGACCTGAGGTTTCTCTCTGAAAACCTCCAAAATTTCGCTGGTTTTCTAGTGTGTAATTATCCTTCCATAATAATTGTTTCAGGTTTCTGAGGTTCCCTTCGTATTTATTGATGATTAATGTAGATCAGGTTCCTAAGATATATTGATGAAATTTTGCTTTGCTCGAATAAGTCTCTCTCTTCTCGATGCCTGCTCTTTCGAGTAAAGAATAGTAACTCTGAACCACCACTAATTATTTACCCTTACAGTTTCTGTTTGGAAATCTCAGTGCGTCATGGGACGGCGGGTTGATCTTCATTGCAAATTAATCGCTAAATGAACTCAAAGTGATCGAGAAGCACATTTTACTAACTCTAACTCGCGCATTAACATGATGAATTCCGATGCAAGCTCCTTAATCCTCATGGCAATTTGAATAGAATATTTATTAGGACAAGACGAAACATATAAATAAGATTGGTGCTGTCAGCTTCATCACGCTGTCTTCTCTATAATTTCTCTATTAAATAGAAAGTGGTATGATTGCCGAGGACGAAGTCAATTTGCGTTTGGAACTTTAAAGAGAGAGAGAGAGAGAGAGCATATGATCAGTTTGGCGTAACCTTTAATGCCTTCTGCTGTTGTGCTCATGCATTTTTTTGTTTGTGGCTGAGTTCTTTTCTTTTTCTGTGAGATATCTGGTTGAACAAAATCCGCGTAAGTTATCAAAAATTGGATTTCTTTAGGAGGGAGCGTTAAAACAGACTCTGGAGGGCTGCTTTTATCTTTCTGAAGGCGGGGTGGGGTTCACGTACCAATAACAATATCAATTTCGACTAGGTTTACCCACATCAAATTGAATTTTTGGTTAGTGTTCACCATTGGGTAAACGTTTGCTTCGGTGGCGTATTTCCTTCCATGCGAAGAGAGTTTGTTTATTGATGATCTTCAAACGAGCAGCAATTAACGAAAGGTTTCTAGTTTAAGAAGCTCTTTGTTTATTTAAGAAACCGAATACTTGTAGTAAATAGGTGTGTAGATTGCCTGTGGGTAGCTAATTAAAGATATCGTCAGGAGAGTGGTTGCATTATAGAATTAAAAGGCAAGATTAATCGCCCTGGGAAAAAAATGCTTCGGAGCGCACCACAAGATTATGTTAACAGGGATTATTAATTATTACATGGTTTTAACTAACTGAATACTGAATGTATTTAAGGACAGTTTTAGTAAAACGGTGAAAAATGAACAAAAAGTGGATGCTACGTTTTTTAGCTCAACTCATTGCAGCCATTTCTCTGTTAAATTGATAATTACTGAACTGCAGTTATCCTAAAAGGAAAGAGTAGCGTGTTTTCTCTTGTGGTATTCAATTATTGCGCAATGGTCTTGGCGCTCAGCTGAATGGTCAGTCAATCTAATTACATATACATTGATTTTTCTTAGATTTAAACTATCATTTTGACATCTGTTGGGACAACACAAGAATGTTCCTGTGGATTCGAGTTCTCCTTGGTAGGCATTGCGTTAACTTTATGGCATAGCAAACAGTAATGCTGCGTACATGCAAATGCTTACAAATTATGAATTGAATATTCCTATCAGTTCAGAGAAAAACACTTCACTGGTATTGAAACGTTCGGTTCTTGTATGGCAAGTGTTCTTGCGAAAGTCGGTGGAGGTGATTTCTTTAATTTACCATATTTCCTTATAAACACGGTTGTGTGAAAGTGATGTGATAATGTAGACAAGAAATAGTTAGTTGAGCAGTAGCCTCCATGAACAGCGATACAAACGGCTAAATGTCCCAGTATACAGTCGAGTAGGTGGCAAATGTCATCTCGGTGAACACTGAGCCATGCTTCTTACATTTGTGGTGTGAGTTGGGTAACAGTAGTAGGGGTTCTGAAAGTGGAGGTCAGTAAACGTCTCATGTCCCAGAGGTGTTTGATGAGCGATAGATCTGTGAATCTGCAGACCAAGGAAACATGGCCACATCATGTAGACACTGTTGGAATATGAGATCCGTATGTGGGCAGTAATTGTCCCTCTGGAAAATAGAAATTGGGAGAAAGCGTAGAAAGGGCAGAAGCACTGGTCTTAGAATGGTTTCGACGTAGTTGCTTGCTGTCAACATGCCATCGATAAGGATAAGAAGTGAGCGGCTAAAGTACTAATGGTTTCTCATACTATGATTTTTGGTTGTTGGCTCGTTTTGACTCGATTTGCCCCTCTGATGGCCGCTGGATTATCTCTTTCCCTGACGTGTCTCCAGAAATGAATTTATGCCATCTCAACCAAAAACATCATTGGTCACTAAAGACGATACGATGTCAGTCTTTCCGCAAGCAGCTCTCTCCCCCTGCACCACTGCAGACGTCGACGATGATGTAATGGCGTCAGAAGCAGACAGCGCAATGGATGGCGAAAATGCGGGCGAATTTCTCGCAGTCGTATGCTAATCATGCTCCTGACACAGGCACAGACAAGGATGGCGTTTCGATGTTATTTTGTCCGATTGTGACAGACGGTTCCTGTTGTTAGTTGGCAGATCCGTCTATCCTTCCGTTCAGACGTTCTTCTGATGCTACCAGAGCCCTGAAGATGTGACAGAGTACCTTCCTGAATCCAGTGTTTTCACAGCATGCAACTGTTCGAGCATCACAATCCACATGGCTAACAGCAGTTTGCCATGTTGCCCGTCCGTCTTCTGACAGTCCAGTGATATGTCCCCTTTTAAAGTCCGTCATTTGTATATAACGTGTCCTTATGCGTATTAAAGGTATTTCACACTCTTCGGTGGTCATTTGCTTCTCATTTGTGTGTCTACAGTACTAACGTTTATACATCTTTTATAGCACCTTCAGATTACTTCCTCAGGGAGGTAAGAAACAGGTTATTGGATGTACTACTACGCCAGTCAGGGAAATCCGTCCCTTATTTCTTGGTGGGGCGATTTCATTTATAATTAGAAGAAAATAGCCACAAAACAGTGATATGGAAAGAAAGTGCACTTAAGAATTAATATTTTATATCACTTTTAAAAATTAATTAATGTCAGACATTGGGCTAAATTAGTCTGATATGATAATAAATGTTTGATTTTACGCTTTTTCTGCTCAGCTGATCGCAGAATGTGGAAAAGGAGGCGATTTCCTCCCCTGGAGGAACTAATTTCAGTTTAAAAGCTATGCCAAATTGCATGCTAAACGTTTAAAGTAATCTCTTCCCTGTTCCGCGTTATTCACCCCCCCCCCCTTCTCCTTCTGACTTTCTTCAAAGAAATCAAAAGCCGAACATATTACATTTTTGAGATCCCTATTGGACTTCACAGAATTTCATCATCAAAATTCGTAGCTATTAGAATACACCCTCGTGGATAGCACAGTTGCCCCCATACCGGGTGGAAAAAACCTGAGTTCGAACCCCATCGATGACGGGAGGAATTTTTATGGGCCTTTTTCACAACGTGGCTGAGTTAATCGGTCTCAGGCGAGGATAGCATGATTTTTTTCTCTCCCGGAAACTCGGGTTTTTCTTCCAGCAAACAGAAAATCGACCTCAGAACACACACACAGACAGAGCAACATGGCTTTAGTTGCCGATGCTCCTAAAAATCCAACAACAACAAGCTATTAGAATAAAATTACCAGTTATTAATATCGTGAATGAAATAGAAGTGTACATAAAAATGGAGAATGACAGCAGATTGCCAAAATTAACAATGATTTTTATTAAAGTAATGAAGTTTTATCCAAAAAAGAAATGGAGGACTCAGTTTCTATACTTCTATAAGAAAATATTCATAAATAAAAGCAATTCCCAGAGGATAAATATTATAGAATGACTCGGACACTGATCATAAACATTGTGACAGATTGCATTCTCTACAATAACAAGCCATGAATTAATTCCAGGATTAATTAGAAAAAAAATTCCTTGCAGAACTCGTTTTCTCATTAAATCTGTAATTAATTCATGGCGAGTTATTGTAGAGAATACAGAGCTGTCTGTGTATTATTTCGGAATTTGCTTTGGTTCATGTAAAAAAGCATCCATTAAACCAAGTTAACGTTTTAATTCTATCTCTGGGAAAAAAAGAAAATCCTAAATCTATTCGAAAAAAAATCATGAATTTTGCTTTTATCGTGGCAGTTCATAGTTTTCCTCCCCCTGAGAGACAGAATCGGTGTAAATATCTGATCGATTAATTCAGGAAGCAGTTATACTCATATAGAAGAACTGCTTCTCTAAAATTTGTGGGATAGTTAAACAATCTTTTACAAAGAACCAAGAAATTTCTCCCTAAAAGTTGTAGTAATTCCAACAAAAGAATCATGATCCCAATAAAATGTCAAGAATTTCTTGTATTCCATTCCGCTATGCCGTTTTATTCATGTTTAGCGTCTGAAAATAATTTCCCCAAACTCCCATCGAAGCTCATCAAATTCTGCCCTGTAGCTAATAGTGAGACTCGATCATCCAAGAGAAAAATCACTTGGCAGCACAAAATGTTTACAGAAATACAACTGACTCTTCCTTTTCAATCCGACTTCATCCCAAGTGCACTATTGATGAAGCACGAGCTCATGACAAACTCCTCTCCCCAAGGCTCACAGCAATTTTCTCTATTCAGCTAGGCACCTAGATCGACTAAAAGCCTGGTATCTTTAATAATATAGCACTCATCGGTTGCACTCCGCGACGGGTCGAAAAAAAAAAAAGGTCTCAGTTCTTAATTTATAAATAACGCAGAGGGCTACAGTTGAATAAAACATTCACTGTAAATAAAACTATAAAGATGTTTTCCTCACGTGCGAAGACTGTCATTACTGTCTTCTTAAGATTTCTGTGCCCCACCAAGGTAACTCAGAATGCTTAAAAATGGATTCCACTGAAAACTTAAATGCTAAAATCATTAAAATTTGTGGTTCAGCCAAAATCTGTACGGAGAATCTTCTTATTTCGAAATATCATTCATGGTACGAGAAACTCTATTGTGTATTACTAATGTCGAGTTGGAGGGTGGAGAAACTGAATTCACTCAGACTTCAATTTGACCACACACGCAATGAAGAATGTCTCTTAATGTTAGTGAAGTGTTCCCGATACAATTCCTCTAAAACTGTGGAATTTCAATGCATTTCAATTGAAGCGCAATATGATAATATATATTACGTAGTTCCCTTTTAGAAGTTTTGTGTAAACAGGAAGTCTTGTTCCCCGAATGTATAGGGTTACACAATTTCCATGTGCCCCAGGTCTTGCACTTGGAAATAAATGACATATATCGATTGCGAAATTGCTCGCCTCCTATCTTATAATTTTTTATGGTTGGTTGACTGATTAGCTTGTTGTTTAAGGGTTTCTTAATGACTACCACATATTAGCTCTTTATTTGTGCATTATATCTGTGCGAGAATGTTTGCACATCTGCAGCTTGTGCGAGCTGAAAGAGATCCACAAAATCCAGGATCCAGGATATCCAGGAATGTGGATGAATCAGTTCCACTCGCCTTCGAGGCTCACACTGTGGGTGTTATCGCTGTAAGTCCATATTGTGGTGTTCTAATCCCGTTGAGGTGGAGGAATCTTTATAGGCTTTTACTTCACCGTGGGCATTGGTGTAAGAGTGTATAAATTAACAGGAGTGGATTTGATGGTACATATTGAGTGCCATTGAGCAGCTGTCCTGAAGGATTTGTGCTTATTTGGCCCTCTGAATTTGTGTGCACTGTTGCATGGACAGTTTAACTGCAACATCCATCCATTCATCTGAATATACTTTAAATAGAACAAAATTATTTATAAATATCAGTCTGTGTTTAATTTATCTCTGAATGATTATATCTTGCATATTGTTATCTCTTTTACTTTGCCAGATTTGATTGCCTGTTAAAAAAAGGCGGAACGAACTTTGATAAATGATATAAAGGTATTATTATTTTTTATCAAGATAAATAAATAATAATAATTTACATGGAACTCCAGAAAGCGATCCCTAACACCAGTGGGACAGTAAGAGCGTTCCTCGACCAACAGACCATTCCTAGTGATCCGAATCGTCCTCTCCGCTCACTTTCGATAGAAAAATAAACAAAAATATGGTAATCGATAATCAGCATAAATTATTCTGATTTCACCGTCTTATTTTGAATTTTTTCCTTCTATATTTTATGATCTATGATAAAAATGCTATTAACCATCAGAATCTACAATTTAAGCGAGAGAAGTTGAGAGCTGTGATTATAGACACCAGTTGAGTCGCATCATTACCAGCTCTCTGCAATAATTACTTAAAAACTTTTAAAGAAGAAAGGCTAAGAAGAAAATATATATCTTAAAAAATAGCTGTGTAAGGATAACTGAATCCTCTTTAGAGAATAACGAAGTGAACTAACGAAGGACAGAATAGCGTTTGTCAAAAGCATTCACCAAAAGTAGGGCAGAAGGATACTGGTAATATTTTAAAAATTGTAAGACGTGCATCAAGTGGAAAGAAAAGACAGAAATAAAAATGGAACTGCATGATTATACAAATGTAGAAACAGACTGCACGATATCCATTTATCAACAATGTGAGGAATTGCGAAAATGATTAATGATTACTCAAGTAAAGTGAAGAAACAAAATCATTTTGAGCTCTTGTTAAAAATAGGACTATTTCATGGAATTTCATTATTTCGAGTAATTAGCTGTGAAAGGAAAGAAATATATGAATGTGACTAACACCAGTTAGAGCGAGAGAGAATATTTTAAAATGTCACGTGAAAAAACGAGCACGTCATTTCTACTTTTGTGCATTTGAGATGGATAATGAAAGAAAGACAAGGAGGATAGTAGTGTAATTCCTGTAATTAGGAGAAAGAAGATAGCGTCAAATCTAAGGGAAGTAAAATTGCCAGTGCTGGATACAAAAAAAAAACATGGAGTTAGTAAACAACACAACAATGGAGCGGTATAATTTGATCCCAGCATGAAATGTTGAGTGAAAATGAGGGCAGTGATGGAGGATAATGATGGTCTCTTCGCGCAGAAGCATCCATGTGAGTAGAACACCTCAGATATGATCCTCATATAGTTAAAAATAGCACGTCACCTTTGAACACTGATCCTTCAATTACGTGTAGTTGGCTGCAGTAGCATTATAAGGTTTCGAATATGAAGTTTCAGTGGAACAACACACACATGCAGTGAAGTGTTCATTTTTATATGTCAGAACGTACTTTTAATTGTTTCATACTGAAATAAATTAGTGGTCTCGGTTAACACTTTTCTGTATATATTAATAGACAGTATACCGACTCCTCATGGTCTTCGATGCCACGGTCCAAATTCTAAACATTTGTCTTTCAATAAAGTAAGGATCGACACGTAAGTGTATAAAAGCTCAAAATTTGTTATTTAGTTTAACGGCGTTCCTTTAAATAAGTAATAATATTTTACCAAAGTGGGTTGTATTTTCAACCCAACAGGCATCGCCCTATCCATCACTTGACAAGTTAATTGGTGTAATACCGTAACAGGACCTTGTGGATAACAGAGTAGTTACAATGGCTGCCTTTACACAACCTGCAAAGGCAGCCATTGTAAACTTTTTGAACCACTGTTCAAATCCTGTCAATTTGAGAGGAATGAATTTTTATAGACCTTTTCACGCTTTAGCCGAGTTCATTGGTCTCAGCCTTAGGTTTCAAGGGTTTTTATTCAGAAAAACAGATAACGACCATAGAATACATGCCATATCACAATACACTGACGCCTCATAACCCTACTTGTTATGCCGCAAAAACAAATGAACCAGACAAGACAGGGACCCTCTTTTAGTGTCTCAGTTTTAAAGTGTGTCCTTCCTGTTCCAATGTATGCCTCTCAAATTTGGTTTTCTGCTGATTCGGACTGCAATTGCGTCTATCGGATTATTTATTCTTAAGATGGCTTAACAGAGTTGCTAGCCACGCCCTTCACTCTCTCAAGGGCCGTTCTTTACTGAAAAACGTTACATCCTGGATTCAGCGGATAATTAATAAGAATATATATACACTCTCGTATAAATGCTGACAAGCAGATTAGATGCACGAGCACACCGGAAGATGTTGTTAAACCCTGTATCACAGCTAAGCGCATTGGTGGAATGAATCTCCCATTTCTCATAATTCAACAAGTTTGGAGACCTTGGAAGAGTCTTTCCAAGTACCATTAAAATTTAACTCCAACGTACCGTTAATAGATCGTCCAGAATTCGTATACAATTACAAGAGTATGAACTGGCATGTAAGACCTTATATCTACAAATATAAATTTAAGAATAGATATGAGATGCCACCCATGCCCGAGGCCATCTTGCAAAACATACACCAAGTAGAAGTGAGCTACGATGACATACCAAAGTGGATAGAATTAATAATGATGATAATAACTATGGTAAGAACTCAATTAACGCAGATTCACTTAAAAAAAACTTTGAACTCACAGAACAAGCATATAAACGTAGCTGTTCTACTTGACGATATTGACAGCGTTATCATTGCAAGGCTATTCCCACAAGAAGAAAATTGTTCTCGTACGAATATAATCCAGAATCAGAGTTTCACGTAAGCAAAATTCTGAACATCAACAAACATTTCAAAGTCATTAAAGTATAGCTTTAAAAACGGCAAACATGATTTATTGTATAATGTTTTCAAGTCAGTTAATTTACTGATTCAAAAAGAGAATAAAATTGCTTCACATGTGGTATTGCTAGCTTATCAGGTGGAAAAAATGTGGAGTGATTACTAATTGATAGCAAGTTGGATTTTATTTTCCAGAAATGCGTGTTATCTCAATTAACAGTTAAACTGCTTCCAAACTCCGATGCTCCACAATGCTAATTTAGAGTGTTTTAGCCATGCACATGCTCCTGTGCTTTTTGTATTTCCTTTCCTTTGAAAAACATGTCCTATATTTCTGTGTGCAGTACAATGTCCTGTATTTTTCAAATTTCTTTTACCTTAATCGATGAATACAGTAGATTCTCAATTACCCCGGACGGATAAAACTGGATGGATCTCTACGAATGGCAGTAGTCATAGCAAAAAAGAAGAATGGAATCCGTTATGCGTGATGACAATTGAATTTTGTGATGTTCCTGTCAACCAAACTGACTTTTAAAAAGACCTTCGAATTTCGCGGAAAGAACATCCTCATATTTCAGTAATCCTTCCATTTTACTGCTTCAAGGTTTATTATTATTATTATAAAAAAAAGTGTTGTTCTTTCTCTTGAACGAAAACTAAGTCTCATCAATAAACATTAAGAAGGCATTCAAAAGTATCAACTCATTACAATTAACACGTTAGTGTAAACTTCAGTGAATCTCTACTAAGATGCTGCTCTCGCCTACAAAATGGTGCTTCAAAAATACATAAGTGAGTATTAAAACGTTTCTTTGGCCTTTGTGTAAAACGCCATGTATTTTTATGTCTGGATACTGCGTCCTATTTTTCTGAAACAGTTTGTTCTATTCTTAATCTAAAGCTGGAGGAAGTACAAGAAGCGCTGTAACTGTGCGTCTGCCATTCTTCTCCTTTAGTAGCTACTTTTATAATTTAGGGGATATCCAAATTTTCATGGTATCACCCAAATTTGTTGTAGTAGGGATTTTTAGGAGCAGCAGCGATTAAGACAATGTTCCGCGTGTACTGTATGTAAAAACTGCGTGTTCTTTGGTCGCTTTTCTGTTTTTCTGGATGAAAAACTCGAGTTCTAGGAGGGGGACTCATGGCACGCTGGCCTGAGACTGACTAACCCAGCCACGTTTGAAAAAGGCCCGTAAAATTCCTCCCATCATCGACGAGACTTGAACTCGGATCTTTTCCACGTGTTGTGGGAGGACGGCGATACTTTCAACTGTGTGCTACCCTCGTGGATATATCACTCAAGTTTGATAGAATAGAATATAATCACACGTGCATTAGTCTTACCTAATATGGGCAGATTCTTACTAGATAGTGTTATGAGTTGGGTTGTTTAGAATTTGAGTCGAGGTAGCCAAGGAAATGTCAGTTTATGGTGTCTGTAAATTGTATATTCTATGGTATGTTTGTCTATTTTATGGGATGAAAATTCTGAGTTTTCTAGAGAAGAAACACTTTTGGCCACCATAATAAACAATGGGAAATACGTTGTATGGTATATAAAGCAAGGCAATTAACGATATGCTACATCTTTGACAAAATTGGGACAATAGCAGTTAGGTTTTTCATAAACAATAGTCCTCTTCATTGAGGATTAGTTCAAAGTTATTTCTAACACTTCGATACATCTATTTAATCATTAAATTACCGATGGATAAATTTTCAGTTCAGTCCATGAAAGTCCTCTAACAGCGTATCAACGTCTCCAGTAAGTCGATGCACAACATTAATCGAAATATCTGAAATTTTATCCCTACGTGACTACTATTTATCATTCTCCCTTAAGACTGTGATTAGCGATCTCGAACGGTGTGCGAGAATTGTTGAATGTCAACGAGGACGAAGTTTAGTTCTTGAAAACATGCTTTTATGCTGATGCAGCCTGGTTCATTTTCGGATTACACAAACAGCTTGAATAATTAATGTTAGGCATCGACGCACCTACACCTCTATTACGAAACGCTCTTGTACCGGTCATGATTGGAGTTTGAGCTCAGATATCCAGCAAGTGTTCCCTGTATATGTTCTTAAAAAAAAACGATAACATCGTTAAAGGTAAAAGCTCATACGTTTGTTGTAACTATGGTTCTTATTCAACAGTTCTGTGCAGATAGAATTATCCGTAAAAGCATTTACTCTTCTCGTCCACCAGATCTCATACTACCATACATTTAGCTATGGGGAGGGGGGGTTAGCTTTTCACGTTACACCAGTGGTAATTTGCGTTTGATCGTGCGAGTCAAAGTGATAAAGTAGTAGTTTTGAGACGCAATAAAGATATCACGGAGTTTCAAAAGAAATAATTGTGGCGGTTCGTGCGTTGGGATTTCCATATCGGAAACGCCACCTCTTGTCGGTTGCTTACAGCCCACTGGGCTTAAGCCGCACAAAGAATGGTGTCGAAAGGGTCAAACCGCTTCCCGCCGACAGAACTATAAAGGGCTACGCAAAGTGGATGTTCGTGGTGAGCGAAGGGTACAACGCGTTGTATTGACTCAACGGCAGGTTACTGTGCGATAGTTGACATCGCAGAACAATATCCAAATTACGATGCGCCGCACACTTATACTTATCGGGTTCACACCAAACGTCACAAAATTCCCTTTCCTCACAGCTGATCATCGTTGAAGGCGAATGCTGTGTGTCAAAAACACGCAGATTGGATACTGAAGGACTGGAAACGAGTGTGCTGGTCGGATGAGTCCGAATATCGGTGCAACATGCCGACAGACGCCTACGTGTGTGTGGCACAATCAACATGAATCCATGGACCCATCGCGCATGGGTCCGCTATCCAGCAGGTGGGGAGTGGTTGCTTAATATGGAGCATGTTTTTTTTGGCACTAGAACACCTAGTGCTTATGGGTCAACGTTTAATTAGTGAGGTCTACCATCAACTTTTATGAGATCATGTATATCCTGCTATGTTTTTTTTTTCCTGGACAGAAACGTGATCTTCCAAGGAGATAATGCGCCGTATCGTCGGGCCCGCACTGCACACAAGTGGTTCGTTGGATACCGAAAATATCACCCATTTTGATTGGCCTCCACGTTCACCTGACCTCAGTCCAGTTGAACACCAGTGGAATGTTTTGGAACGGGAAGTTAGGCTTATGGACACGAAACTGACCTCCGTAGGGATCTACAGGCAGCATGACTGTAGATCCCTACGGAGGTCTTCGGCCATCTAGTGGAGTCAGTGCCAGGGCGAACAGCGGCTGTTATTCGTGCGAATAGTGGCCCAACACGGTATTAGGCAGGTGGTCATAATTCAGTGTGTGTTGTAAAAATCGAAGCATTCATGCCGCTTTGATTTTATTTTTCACTTCCAGCTCTAAACTTATTCTTTTCATCACGTAAGTTATTGTCAATTTTGACAATTGATATGTTACATACCATTGATTTTTCAATAATATTAGTTGCAAATTTTATTATTTTGAAAGAAATTCTGAAACTATTAAATCCCATTCAAAGCAAAACGGCCATTGTTCTTGGGGAGCTCGTGATCTGCACGAATAGTACACACCGCACTAGAAGCATTATTATGAGAAATATATATATATATTTTTTTTATACTCATTTGAACTGGCAAGTATATACCTTTTCATTGGACCAGTCCAGTATAAGTTATATTGGACTGGTCCGAAAGGATCATTATAAGAGATCATTTCTGAGTCCTCACCAATACATCGAAGGGAAATCAATTCAGGTCTGGCTTGAACGCAATGGCCAGATCCTGTAACATTCCTAAAGTGACTATTCCTAGTGGCTTTATGGTAAAAATATGCACGCTGAAGCATGGGTGTAAAACTCAGATGTGATGTGTTCGTGGGCTGCATAAACGATTCTTGGGGGAGTGGAGCTCGTGGACTGCGGTAACTTACACACAGCACCATAAGCATTACTGATATTTTTATTTATTATTATTGTTTTTTTACGTATTTTCCCTTGCGCAGAAATGTGCGATCTCATAAACATCAAAATCCATGAAGAACCATAAAAGATCTATAGAGCAGAAACCCACTGTTGGTTTGGGATACGAGAGACTTATTCTGAGGCTTAAAATAAGTTATCAGAACGATGAATGTGAAATCAGCTTATAATTATGGAATTTATGAAGAAAATAAAATGATATAATGCACGAAATATAAAAAAAATTATATTTTATATATATTTTTTTAATATTTCGCGTTATACTTGTTTTTCAACAATTTAATAATTATACCTTTTCTGGTTATATTAATATTCGCACGTTCTGATCCAATATAGGCACCTTTCACCCTACTTAATAGTTATCCTACGAGGCTGGGATGGCCTTTAAATATTCAGTCCCTGTGGGGAGGATTTTAAATAAACGGCGCCTAGTGCCTCTGAAAAAACGATGAGAGAAGCGCAACAAATTGTACGATTGAATTCTCTAATTAATTAAATATTATGCTTTTACATATTAATATCAATATGATAGCATTTTGTACGATATAATAAGCTGTGAACACGCATTGCAATGGGCTTCTACGTGTCCATCTGTATTTATGAAATAGCGGCCCATTGATTTCCTTTCAGACTTCTCTGAGTGGAAGTTGGCTTCCATTGGCTTTCCACTTCTCATTTCCAGTCTTTCTCCGCTTGTATTTTCGTTCTTTCCTTAGAAGTCACCATTCCAGTAAGTATCTCACATTATACAGGCGCTAATGGTGCCTGATGATTACTAAACGCCTAATTTTCAGTGCACGGATGGGGGCCCATATCTTACACAGTGGCATAATGCACTGTTACCATAAAAGATACTGACTCTTCATCGGCAATGGCATCTTTCATCAGGAACATTGACGGTTGTTCTTGATTCGCAACAATATTCAGATGGTTCACGGACCTGCGGCGTTGGTATACGCTTGCATTAGATGACCCAGACTTCAGTAAAAGAGTGCAAATGGTACTGGACGCCATCAGCTTGCACTGAACCGTTCATGTAAGATCCATTGCCTCATCGTTGCATCTATTACACGCAGAATAGCGCAAAAGTAAACGTAATCCATCACACCTTTTCTAGTTTTCGTCTGTCCAGTCACGGGATTACGGTTGCTGTTGTCAATGACATGAAGTTAGACTGGCAAGTGCCTCTACTGTTATTGACCTGTGAATATGCACTGAACGACACACCCTTCTTTCACGCCATAATCAACTTTACTTTTTCTACTATATCGCTTGTGATGGCTGGCTGTCTTGACCTCAGTTTATCGAGTCTATGCACACTTTCATAACAATAGCTCTGCAGCCCACCGAACATACTGGATCTACCCCCTTCCCCAAACAGTGTCGTCCCTGTATCACATCGCAGAGAAATCACGGTAAACTTATATGATTGACACAAAACACCATTTCCAAAATGCTCCGTATGTTAGCTCGTATAGTGGGAGAGGGGAGTAAAAGTAATTAACTGGATATTTCGCGATGCATTTACGCTCCAATGTCACTGTTGTCAATAACAAACTGTTGGTCCAAGAAGCACAGCAGTCGGTACTACGAATATGGCTGAAAGGTATACGGAATGAAAGAGAAAAGAGGGCTACTAACGGGGGGAGAAATTCTATAGGCGGTTGATGGATTCATCAACCGCCTATAGAATTTCTCCCCACTATAATGAACACTTCCACCCACGGTTCAGCTTGTCTCTTTACTCTGCAGCCGCTCATTCTCCACCATTGCGGTTGTGATCATATTTCACATATTTGGCCACAGCATGTAAAAGTCGTAGGAGAAAGCTGTATTATAAGCCGCGTTCTCCTGCGACTACCATATGATTAATGGCGTCTTTGTCAATTAATTGCGAGTGCTCCATTTTTATCTCAGAGAGTCATTCACGGATGAAGTTCAAATTTCAGATTGTTTCTTTTCCTAAAATTGTTTTCTCGAACAGATGAATTCCAGTTGTGACGTCACATTAAATTAACAAATGTAAATTGTAATCGGGGATCTTAAAGGTGTAATGTTTTTACTCGCCCAAATATCCATTGCTTGAATTATCGGGCGTCTGTTCCTTCACCACTTTAACCGAGCCTGCGTGGTGTTATTTCGCAGTGCACGTTCACTGGAACACTTCCAGTAAGAATGTTATCGGAGTAATCAGATTATTCGTGTCGCTTTCCCACTGTCATCCCCCTTCCCAAAGAGGCTCGATGGATGAATGTGATGGCTCCATTAGGGCGGTTCGTTAGATCTTTTGAACTCGGCCGAATTGCGTGCTACCACCAGCGATGCAAATTTTACGCGAATATTGATTGCCAAGGTCCCTAGGATACACTTGCATTCCCAGATTACAGGCCTAATAACAAAAGTTAATAGTTGTACTAATTACTAACTACATCATCTTTAGGCAGGTAACCCAATACTTCGTTACGCTGTTTCTGAGAAAGTTTCCATCATAGAATTATCGCGGTTCCTTTAAAGGATGCTCCTCTGCTTGTAAAGTTGTAATCAGTGATCATCTTAACTAGTATAGCATTGAGGAAAGAAGAACGAATTTTTGTTTTGAATGTCGTTTGGTATCGTGATGAATTATTACATACACCTTCGTCCCTTAAATGGACGACGTTCGATAAAGTTGAAATGGAAATGTAGAGGACATAAACTCAGAAAAAACTTGTTTCCCTGTACTTCATAGTTCTTCAATGTAAATAAATTAAATTTTCTGTCTAAACTCCCGGATGACCGCATATATTCGGAGGAATTCACAAGTTAGAGAGAATACAAGAACGTCGCCTTATTTAGTAGTCACCTGACTTGAACCACGGGAACTTAAACATGGCTGCTTCTGCTTTCTTGCCTCAACCACACCACTCTGCTCAGAAAAATAGTATGCCAAGGCTATGTGTGACGTATTGCATATAACCAGTTTCAACCAGTCTGAGTTGTTGAGTTATAAAGATTAAAAAGAGCAAATATTTTTCCGTTTCAATACAGTTTACAAAATTTTGTTCTTTAGAGTTAATAACGGTTACTTCGTAAGATATATATGGATCATCATAGTTCCATGAATTTCCTCATCAGGCATCTATGTACGTAATGTTTTTGAACGTCAGTGTGTGTGTGTTTAAAAACTCTTGGCGTCAATCTCACCATCACGGGTGTGCGGTGGTAACTTCAGGTTGATTTAAAAAATGAATTAATTTTAAATAAGTTGTCTCTCGAATCGAATGCTCTGCCCGATTAGAAAGTAAAGGTCCCTGCTTAAGTATTATAACACTTCTCGTGGGATTAACGTTCCTATTTTAATTAAATAAATAAAAAGTAATGATGAGCCCAGGGTGGACCTCATCAAAGTTAGTTGAATTTGATATAACTGCCCTAAAATATTCTGCAGACTTTCTTACTTACTGTAAGAAACCGCTGTTTTGCCTTGAGGGAGTGCGTACTTTCTGCTTCTGGGTATTTCCCCAGTTATTACAAGAGCAATTCTAACACCAGGTTCATTGAAATTTCAAGCAAGAGAAAGAATAAGTCAGCAGGAAATTTTTCCGTCAAGCAGTGTGTTCAAAAGGTGGCTGTTGGCTTATTTCCAGTTGGGTTCGCTTCCTTTTAGATGCTGAGATGAATATGCCTTTGTTGTTCAGGCTTTCTTTGGTGTCTCATTAAAAATTTTCTTTCTAGATCAAAAATGCATCGCAAACTAAACTCGATCCACATTTTTAAACTTATCCATTGTCTTACATCTTTCATTTGTGATAAGATTGACATTTGCAGCGTCTACAAACCAGACAGAAACCTCTTTTTAAACTGTTAATAGAATATACAACAACGGATCTTGTATTTCTCTAATCCGTCTCTAATTTGTTAATCAGCTCAAAGTTGATCTCTCATCATTTTGTATTATTGGACCAAAAATATACAAGAAAGAAATTACCGAACTTATTCTTTCCCTTAGCATTTCGCATCTTTCAGCCTTGGTTATACTGTATCTGTCTTTCTCGAGTTTTTCTTCAGTACCATAAATATTGGGTAATTCAATTAAGAGGCATCGGAGTTTTTATTTAGCTGTTTAAGCTATTTGTTGTTCAGGTGCTTATTTTTTGTCATATTTCAGTTAAAATGTTTGATTTTGATGTTAAAATTGGAGTAGTAAGTTTATAATTTTTTCCTCTTCGAGAGTGAACCTCACTAGCTTCACCCATAAAGGATAGGTATGTTTGGAGTGGAGTATTACATGTAAAATTACCAATAAACTAACATATATTTATATTAGTTAATTTAGGTACTTTAAACCATTATTTATATAATAATACCAACGTATTATCTTCAAACAACACAATTTACCTACCATTTCGCTCAGGGAATGCCTTAGATCATGTTTGGTATTTTAACAATTCCTCGTAGCACTGCTGAATGCGAGAGGATATTCAGCAAGGCGTGAAAAAAAAATTAGTTTGGATTTTCTGTTTCTGGTAGAGATTTGGAAATGATTTTCAGAGCCAAGTCTAAACATTGTTATCATCAAAACTTTCGCTCAACATTGCGAAGAGGGAAAAACCTGCGACATTATTTTTCTTGACACAATCATATCGGTTGATCATAATCAGACAATCCAGAGGAAAACTCACAGGTAGAAAAAGTCTAAGCTAATCTTTGAAAGCGTTACTGTACTGGTGAAAAATCTTACGTCTGTGAAGTATTTTAATATAAAAATATATGTTGCACTGTGGTCTTAAAAAAACTGCTTTATCCGAAAAAGAAATCCTCTTTTCTTCCTGTTTTCTAACGAGGAACTCTTGCTTTTGCGAAGAGCTCCTGCTTTCTCCAGAAAATCTCCTGATTAAAGTTATGCGATCTCCAGCTTTTCAGAAGTCAAAAGTCGGCAGCTGCGTACAAAGCTTGCTTTTGATATGTGATGCTGTTGATGATAACCAAATTAGAGGTCTGTAGCGCCATTTGGGCATAGAATTATTTGAGTCTAGAATTCACGATTTATAATCATTACAAGGTAGCTTACTGAGCAGAGATTATATTAAAACCAGTGGAAACTAACACAGTGAAACTAATGTGTTGGGGACTTGGGAAACAGTAATGGGTTTATAATATCGGCTAAAGGTAATTGTATCGGAAAAATAATCAACTGTAGTCCAGAGAGAGTGTTAGAACTAATTGCAGTTCCAATTCGAACTGCAGTTAGTTCTTTGCCTCACGCAATTATATGGGAAATTAGAGGGATTATAAAAAGGCAGATTCTTATTTATACAATGGTAGCGGCATAGTAGATGAATTGTATGATGGTGTTGATAATTCAGCAAATACATAAATCTCTCAGAATATCGGTCTAACTAAATCCTTTCCCACACTTTGACCCTGTGTTAATTTTTAGGCACGTTCACATATTTATACATATAGTTATGAATACGCGTCCATTGTCTTCTCCCTGTTCGTCCGTCCGACCGCATGTAATCAACCGAAATCCTTGACTTTAGCGAGATTTTCCTATTGAGAAGTATTGATAAATTAGTATTGTCATTTTTGGTTGGTTGGCTAACTTAAAATAGTTCTTTTCAATAGGAAAATATTCAAATAGAAAAGTACTCTATTTGTAGTCCTACAATACCGATGCATCTCAGTTTAGGGGTCTCCAAGTTGTTATGAAAGATCAGTTCAGGTACAGGAGGAGAAAGAGAGAGAGAGAAAGAAAAAAAACCAACGTCACACCATCCTGTATTATTGGCTTCGTTTCGAAACCAATTGAATGCCGGCGTGTTAAATTCCCGCAACAAAGTTTCTGCTGGAAATTCCACACATTAGCCGTGCCCATGCCATCATCCAACATCCAGCTAAGATTAAATGAAACACGCGTTCGATAAAATGGCCAGAAGAAGAAGTTTTTGTTTGATAAAAATGCGAACCCCTTCTATGATTAACTCATTTAAATAATCGCGCCGACCACCTAAATTTATGCATCCGCCAATTTCATTAGCGGCAAAGAAATCCGCCGCCCGTGCATGTATACCGTAGTACCATGTCGACTCCCTAGAGGGCGCGTTTGTCTGTAAACATATGAAACAAGAGAAACATTGCGGTGGAGTTCTTGATCGTTTAACCTAATTAAGAGTGCGCGCTGCATGCAGCTTCTCTCGAAGTGGGCTGCTTCTGTCAGTGACTAACCATCATTTCATCCCACCCCTAACGGGCCCTTATCGTAGACAGAGCTCTGTGAAAGTAGACAGCTCGACTGGCAGATAATTGAATTACTGTTCGACAGAGCTTTCGTCCACAATATACTTTGACTGGCCCGGAAACCTATAATGGAACAATGAAGTGGGAGGTGGGTTTCTTTTTGCCTCCATCCCTCTCTCTCTCATAGTGTCTGCTCCCGGCTTAGTGAACGAATATAACATTGGGCAATAAATACCAAACATGTGTCACGAAAAGCTAGCCACACAATGAAATATGGTGGTCAGTTATTGCTCCCAGTGCTGCTCTACACATACATCAAATAGCGTAAGTTTGAGTCCACTGTGTAATGCCATCATAAGACAAATTTCAGACTCTTGTTCCATAAAGCTCAATGGGATACATTCAGCATCTTCCACAAAGAGGAAACATTTTAAGTGCACGACGAGGAAAATGAGAAATGTGGTACGGTATTGACATCAAGGGGCTTTGGAATGTGACAGTTTCTCCAAACACTTATTACCAGTTCTAAGGCGCAATTATTAAAACAGTCCACTCTTTCTCTCTATGCCATGATCAAGAATATCTTGAAGACAGGATTTCGGAGGAGCATTGAATTGCTTTCACCATATTTGCTATTCATACCGCTATTCGTGTATTTCCTTGTTTACTCACTATTGGTAATAATAATGTCGCAGTTAACACCCTCTGTTGACAAATCGAGATTAATGAGAGGAGAACAAAATCCAATAATGAAAGCTGTTGGATCTGCATTCCGTTCGATTCACAGACCGTTCTTGATAAGGTTTATATGAAAAATCTTGCAAAATAAGATCTTGATAATGAAACTGCCATAATGAAAAAATATTTTAATAAAAGAAGTACGTGTATATTCTCCTAATTTTCTTTCATTTCGACTGATTTTATTCGATTGGGATTACATTTTCCAATCTTCCACATAAACTCTAATTTTCGTTCGAATTACATTGTGCTTGCCCATTTATTTATTTATTATTTAATCAGGTAAAGAAAAGTTACATCCACCCCCTTGACAGCAATCAAATGCTAGGAGGGTAACAGACTTATAGAAGTGAATACAATATCAATATTGGGTAAAATAAAATATACAGAGATCAAATCAATAATTAATTACAGAAGTTAAGACAGATTAGGTCCGACATATTACTTTAAAAACGTTCAGCATCTGTCCAAGAAGGGTGCAGGGATGCCGGGAAGATGCTGCAGGCTCTCAAGAACAGGAGAAGGGGGTGCAGATGCTGGGAAGATGATGCAGGCTCTCAGGTACAGGAGAAGGAGCGCATATCATCATCCAACACAGTAGCCCCGTAACGCGATGGTGATATGAAAGATCTAAAATTGCAGGGCTGTGTAGGTATCAGCTAAAACTTTTGATCTGTAGGCTTTTTCAACGCAAATCGTCTCAGGGTTGATATTCAGGTCGTTGAGAAGTCAAATCGTGTTTTCTGGGAACATATGGCTAAACGAACTGATTTGGTTGAGGGCAAATCTGATAAAAGATATTTGCCGGTTAGTTATTCTGGTGTTCTTCGTCGGCAGGATGATAAGGCTATCGATGTTAGGAGCATCCAGTCTATCCGAAATGAATTTGGAGAGGGTAATTATGTTGCGAGTGGTGATGATTTGTTTCCAAGGGATCATTCCATGCAGCGAATGTAGTATACCCCTAGAGATAGTAAGGGGATGTCCTGAAGTCCTATTGAGGAATCGCAGAAGCCAATATTCAGTCCCCAAAAACTATCGCAGGTAGGTCGGAGAGGCAGAGGACCAGATTTCCGATGCGTAGAGTGCCACCGGTACCGCACAAGTTCGGACAAACTTAGTTATTAGTTTCTTATTGCCGTAACCAACCACTTCCTGTCCAGTAGACCAAAGGGCTGCGAAGAATGTGTTTCTTGTTTCCTTGAAGTGCTCCAGAAAAGACAGATTCGAATCCCAGACCAAACCTAGGTCCTTGTGACAGTTGACATGTTTTATTTGGTGTCCATTTACAGAGATGTGCATTGGATTTATTCTTCTCCTCTTTGTCATCTGGGCAGATTTTTCGGCATTTAGCTCAAGACCAATGTATTGAATAAATGTGCTTATCTGAGATATTTGTTTTGTTGCAGCTCTTTGGATAGACAGCCCTTGCTCCGGCTGATCTGAATGAATGGAAATCATTCAGATCGTCAGCGTACGATATCATGTTTTGGAAATTTGCTAGCATAGGTTCCAAAGCCGCTGCGAATAGCGCTGCTGACAAAACGCCACCCTGTGGAACCTCTCTGAAGACAGTAAAGGATCGTATCGTGAGAGACCGTTGTGCTCAACAAGGAGCCGTCTTTCCTGCAAAATTTTTTTGAGCACAGTGAGGAGGTTATCGGAGATCTTGAAGTAGTTCTTTAAGATGTTAAGCAAAGATGTGATGGAAATCCTATATCATATGCAGATTTAAGGTCAAGAAAAATTATGTCGAGCTGCGTTCGAGAATTCAAAGCTTCCTGTATGTGAAACCGCGTTTGAAGGAGATTGGTGGTAGTAGATCTCGCAGGGACAACGTTGTGAATGTGACATGGTCTGTGCTGAAAACAGTGCTCAATAAGTTGCGTTAGGATTGTCCTTTCAAAAACTTTAAGGAGCGAAGAGCCCATTGAAATCGGACGAAAATCCTTCGCAGTTTTAGGCCTCGAATTCTTCGGAATGGGTTTGACTATTTATTTATTTATTCTATAACTGGGTATACGCCAATCATGTACCATCCGTGGCTAGCTATGCCAATTGTGCTTGTTCAGCCACGTATATTTATTTACTTATTATTTATTTTCTTTAAAATAAATGACTTTCACCCTACTTGAAGTCCCGGGTGGACATAAATCGCAACTCTGACTGCAATTTTCAGAAAATTCCAAATTCCAGAATATGAAGACGGCACAAAATTTACATATAACTAACAAATTTTAATGAGCCTCATATCAAGAACTTTACATACAGATTCCAAAATTGAATTTACATATAGGAACCATCATACAAGAATCTTCTCCATTTCATATAAACATGCATCATCCATTCTCAAATTATTAGTAAATTAATAAGTTATTAATTTACTAATAAATTAATATTAATAAATTTAGTAAATTAATAACTTATTAATTTACTAATATTATTATCAACGTAGAACATATTGAGTATTACAGCTCTGATTCATACTATCTAATTCTCAAATTATATATATATATATATATATATATATATATATATATATCCATCAAATCAAATTATTGATTAAACATTACATCAGTCTGTAATCCAATTACCACTCTAAGAGTGATGACCCATATAAGTGCTCAAAGTGAGTCCACAGGTCCAAAAGAGCAGATGTATGATACTGAGCGAGCCAATGGGAAAAAAGAATCTATAAAGACTAAGATAGCCTGCTCTGGTTAATTCCGTTATATTCTGTAAATAAACGTATAATTAGCAGTAAAAATATTTTAAAAAATAATGATTGAGGCTAATTATCGATAATAGGATACCTTGAATGGTAGATTGCCTTAATGCCTATAAATTTGATAATTTGGACCCTAGTTAAACAGACAGATAACAATCAGAATCAGATAGCCTTGCTAATTAGTGATTGGATATATTGAATGGTGCTAGCTCTCAACAACGTTCCATTCAATCTTATTATCGATAATTAGCCTAATAATCATTATTTTATTTTATATTTTATTGCTAATTATATGTTTATTTATAGGATATAACGAAGTTAACCGGCACAGGCTATCTTAGTCTTTATAGGTTCTTTTTGCTTAATGTATCATACATTATCTCGCTTTGTATCATACATCTGCCATCTGTATCAGTGGGAGATGGTTCCCATCTTCCACTGAAGTCTTATTAGCGCCATAGTCGTTTATAAGTTTTTGTCAAGTTAAGCATATAAATATTTTGAACTTGGCGAAATCATGAATCTGGTCATGAATTTAAATACCAACAATCATTGCTGCCAAGAAAATATAATGAATGATTTTGATTTTGCACGCGTTATTCCTCTATTCAGTAAGTACCAAAAATCATACCTGCCAAGTAAATACATTGAATGAATCTGATTTGGCACGCGTTATTCCTGTATTCAGCATCAATTTTGTGAGCTTCAGTGTGACGTTTTTCACTTTCCCATTGTGATTTCGGCTCATTTTGGAAAAATATCGTTCGTTTGTAGTCATTATGTTGCCTTTCCCTGGATTAGTTGACTTATGGGTTGTACGGCTTTTGGTAATCCTTCTCGTTTGGCCTTCGGAAAGAATAATGACGTGTCCTCCGATTGCGTACATATCAGGATTTTGTTTGCGTCCCAGCCACTTTGCTGAGATTTGATCTCGCTATGACATTAATAAAGTTTCCATTAAAGTTGTTGGCGAGCGGTCACATTTTCTTTTTCGAGGCTTGATGCTTTCGTGTGGCAATTCTTTTCTGTTTCTTTTAATACTTCGTTGATTAGTTCCCACGTTCACTGTATGTTATCTTGTGTTGGGCGTAAAAGACGGCAGAACTGTTTTCCTTTTGCACGCGGTAATTCTCCGGTTTGATGGTTTCTTCCATTTTTTTATATTTCTCCACAAATTCTCAATTACGAGGAGGATTCTCTGCCTTTTTTCCGAAAATGTTTTTTCTGCAATATTTGCAGCAGTATGTGATCCATGGTAGTTTCCCTTTCTTAGTTCTGTACTCTTTTCGGTAAGTGTAAAATTCTACCTTTTGAAGATCTTTGTATATTGTGCTGCAAGTTTCCCCGGATCATCATATCTCAAGAGTTCATCCCGGTTAGATGTTGGTCTTTTTGCCTGTCAATGAGAAGTTTTTTGGGTGCATGGATGGGATTTTATTTTTCTTTTGCTGTTGCAGAATCATCATAAATAGTACTATAGAAAAGCACTTTAAACATAAAGTCCAAACATCTAAAAACTTATTATATGAACATTATAAAGATAATTTAACAGGTTAATGCTGAAATTCTGTTAGAATATCCAGGAAACGTTTATGTTTAATAGATTTTTCTCCCTTATCTTCAAATTTCATAAATAATTTTTCAGGTTGAGCGTATATTTGTTTTCATGGAACCAAAGGACACACACATATTGACAACTCATGCTTTAGTATTTAATTAGAATCTTTCTAGCCTTAGGCCGTCTCATTTTTAGGTGTATTAGCATTTATGCATAATGTACATTATTGTCTTCACCGTTTAATTAAAATTGAACTAATAGATATCCTGTCCAATAACCCAGGAGATGATTTCATAATCTTATATTTCGCTCTGTTAGAAAGATTTGCCAACCCTCCCCAAATTTCATTGCCCTTGTTGGTAGAATCACCGTCCTCCGCACACCAAGTGGAAAAGGCCTGAGTTTCAGCCCCGTCCATGACTGGAGGAATTTTTATGGGCCTTTTTATTTATTATTAACATAAATAAAATACACAAACAGGCATTCGTCCAGTTAAAGTGTATAACAGAACAGAAAATACACGAAGATACAAAGATTGTACATTAACATGTAAATAAATAAAAGAATACATGTTATTTAATGATAATTTTCACCTTGAACCTAACTGTCAAACAGCCAACTCGCTCCAGATAGTTCTGTGAAACTGTTTCCTGTCCACAGCCATATCCAGATCATACTTGTTCATAAGAGCCATAGTTCTTTTAAAGAATGAGTTCTTATATATCTATAGGTTAGCCTAGAGTTACTGATGTGGAATGTCGTCTTCTGTCTTGTAGTCGCCGCTGGAACGCGAAGATCAATATGGCATAAAAGATCAGGCAGGCAGGTAGGTTCAAACAGTGAAGGTATGGTACAACAGTTTTAGACAAAGAACAGTTCGCCGAGTTTCCAAACACTGAAGCTTGAAATAAGAACAGAGATTCGGGTAGAAAATTCGGTGGTAAAATATGGGATTACGTCTGGAAAGATGGTGGACGAATTTCATTTGTAGTGATTCAATTTGCTGTATCAGACATGTATAGTGCGGGTTCCATATAGAAGCAGCAAACTCTAGTATAGGGAGTACAGTTGTTTTGAATGATGCACAGAGAACTGAGAATCTTTGAATCTATATCTGCCGTTTGATGAATCCAATTTTTTTTTAGCTTGGAGTAATATATTTCTATGTTTATCAAACCCGCATTCAGCGAGTTTGATAAACATAAACATCTGCAACTCTGGTAATATGAATATCCTTGATGTAGCATTGGTTTGCTAAAATCATAGATTTTCTCGAACCTGCAAAGGAAATTGAGCTGCATCTCCTAAGATTTACCTCCAGACCGTTTAAAGCAACCCAGTTAGTTAAAAAATTTGAGAGCAGCTTGAAGATTATCTGCATCAGCTTGACTGTTAATCCGTGAGTAAAGTTTCATTTCATCTGCAAACATTAAAATCTCAATACCACCTCCTTCTACAAATTGCAGTAGATTATTGACAAAGATAGTGAACAAGAGAGGCCCAGGAGATGATCCTTGTGGAACTCCTTTAGATGGAATAAATTCCCTTGAAATTTCATGTCTGATGATAACCCTATGCTTCCGGCACGATATGTAACTCATCAGCCAGGAAAGCTAAGTATTCCATTCTGGCTTAGTTTTTTTTTTTTTTTTTGCAATGTGATAGTGTGGGACACTGTCAAAAGCCTTAGTTAGGGCTGTGTAGATCACATCAACCTGTCCTCCCATATCGACGGTGTCTAGAACCTGCTGCCTGATAGTGAGGAGGTTAGTGGTAGTTGATCAGCCCCTGGTAAAGCCAATGTTGGCTATCGCAGATGAAGTGCTGAAAATATTTCATTAATCGGTCGTGAGTGGTAGTGTCCAGAATTTTTGCCAGCGAGTTCAGAAGGCAGATGGGATGGTAATTTTCCAGTGAATGGATGGCGTTGCTCTTTGGGATTGGAATCACATTAACTGTTTTGAAGTGAGTATTAACGGAAAGACTGAATATATGCAATATTATTTATTTAAGATGTGGAAAGCATTTCTTCCAAAAGATAAGTGGAATGTTATCTGAGCCAGCTGAAAAATCTTTTGTAAGTTTCCGAAACGCTTGAGTGAGATCAACTACGTCCAACGAGAGACTATTAAATGTATCATCCTTAACTACTGGAAGTTGATAAGTTGATGCAGCCCAAATTTTTGTCTAGTAAAACATGTTGATTATAAAGAAGAATGGAAATATTGATTGAGCGTAAGAGTTTATAGAGATTAATAATTATTAACTAGTAATGATTAACCTGGAAATGATTTGGTGTTGGTCGCGCAGAGGCAGCGTTGTGAAGTGGAAGTGAGGAAAAATGAATGACGGGCGAAATGTCAGGGTGTCAGTTTACGAGTTCAACATCAGTCATGAAGCGACGCTAAATATTAAGTGTGGCGATGCAGTGAATGCGGCTTCCGGAGAGGTTTGGTGTGTCACGCCACGTAACACTTTACCACTAGAAAACTTGTAACAAAGTTAAGAAAAGTTTCTTAAATCGCTTAGTAATTGGACCTTTCTTGATTTATGAAACTGCAGCTCAATAATTTTAGTTGGCCACTAAATTAGCGTCAAACTAACAAGTTAAGTGTACATTGCGCGACAAAATCATGGTATGGTGAACCCATCCGCTTCTCTCGTCATCTGTAAACATCTAGAAAGCTGTTTCCGAGGTTAAACTATGAAAAGAAAAAAAAAATTGTTCTTTTATTGGACGCATATGCTTTCATAAGAGACTCGTGAAACTGTTTATGAGACTGTATAAATGTGGTGATTCTTGCATACGAGATTCAGATAACAAAAAATTATATAAAAGGGTGTTTTAGTTACGCAGTAAGCAAAGTATATTTCAATCTTCAATGTAGCCTCTCCATTGCATCCTTGCCTCCGCGACCGAACTAAAAATATTTCCGAACAGAATTCTGTTGGCTTGTTTTGGACACCGCCATTTTGAACACTTCGGCTCATGAGAAGTGACGTCTTCTGAGAGCATCCTTTAGTGGGCATAAATGGAAAGTTTCTAGGACTATATTTCATGAGCAGGCGGGGTGAGACAACACCTCACCTGTTGGGTAAAATTAGAGAATGAGGTCGGGTGGGAGGGGTTTTCAATTTCATTTTAGATTTATTCACCAATTCGCTGACTTGCTGTTGAGTCATGTGCTTTGCATTATACGAAGGTGACATTTTACCATAAATATTAACGAGTTCCTGTTAAGGCAAAGTGATTAAGTAAGCAGCCTTTTTCTGCATTAGCTAAAGAAAATTAAATAAAACATAATAATAAAACAGAACCGAATATTCATGCTATTCCTATACGGAAACAATCCAATTTTGCTTGGAACTTATCCGGACTCGTTGCCTCTCTGCTTTGAGAGGCAACTTAATCGTGTTCAAAACCTGCCCATGGATGAACTTCTTGCGATATTGGCTTCTATTATTCTCTGAGGTTTATTTATTTGTACCCCCCTAGTCCTTGTCTCATACGAGAGGGAACAAACCTTCCTCATTCATTTTACTCAACCCTTTCAGCACCTTAAACGGCTCAATCAGATCTACTCCCCCCCTCCCCATTTAGATGACCAATTGTCAAACTTTGGAATCCATACCTTCTAAATCATTCTTCATATGTGCATCTATTTGCACTGATTTTTAACACTCTCTCCAGAACGTCTGTCTTTTCTCAGGCGTACTCTCCAGACCTGAATCCAATACTCCAGAACGCGGTCTGACCATCGTCATGTATAGAGAGATGAATATAAATAAAACACGAATTAGATGTCACAAAATCTGAGGTGACATCTTTCCCGGATAATCCGAAAAATTAAATGAAAGAGAAACTGATAAAACGTAAATTTGCTTACAGGTCTATTGTATTCGTATTTATTAAAGTATATTAGAGAATGTGAGAAGATTTTGACATACAATTTAATACAAACATTTTTCTCCTTTTTTTAAAAAAAAATGGTAAAAAGTTTGCTTGGTTTACTTCCTGTGGGTGGTACTACTTAAATTTCGAGGCAACATCTTGTCAGCCAGAGCGGTGTCTCCATGTAGTCGAGAGTTGAGACTCATTAAAGTTGATCTTCAGCACCTTTTCCCCCTTTAGACTTCAGCAGCTGAAGTCTTTTTCAGTAGAAAAGAACAGGCCTTATAGTATGATGGACACAATTAAAAAAAAAAAAAAAACTTGTAGAAAATTAAAATCAACCATGCAGTTGTAAAACTATTCGATTACCCAAATATGACATTTATGAGAAATAAGAGGTTCTTATCTACATAAACATTACAAAATGTAAAAAAAATGTGAAATGTAACAAACAAACAACGATGGATCCACCCGGGTTTCTATGTTCCACATTCTGTGCCAGAAGAGTAATTCTTTTCACGCGCTATAATTGATGGAAACTTTACTGTCTTCATTTGAATCATCCACGTTCAAGCGACTCCTGCTTAAGAACGTGATCAATGATTCTCTACATGTTTGAGTCCAGTGAAGTGTGTTATCGAAAATGAATTAATAAATTTACGAATATTTCCTATAATGATGGTGACTTTAGAATACACCGCTAGTTTCTTTAAACAGTTCAAGTCTATTCAAGAGTGGCTGGTTCCAAATTATTAGTTGAACGCATGAATATATGCTCTTAGCGTCCCTCTCTCATTTCCTTTGATTGGTTTTAAAGGCTTATTTCGCTCTAAACAGCAGAAACGTTGCTCTTCTATCTGCAGTTCACGCTGGCACACTTCTAATGATAAAGAGAAGTGTATGGAGTGAGCATACGTGCGTATTGGTAGCAGTAACCTTGCCAGTTACAACGCTGCTTTATACATAAACTTCCAACTTTGGCTTTTTATTGCCTCTTGCTCCTACAACCAGCCGAAGAATATTGAATAAAGGCTAAACATTCCCTCTTCCTTCTTCATTCCGTTTCCTTCGTCCTAACGAAATGGCTGTAAGAGCATTTTATTCTTTTCTCCTTTTTTCGGTATTACCGTTATGAATAAAATTATTCTTATTCAAGAAGACGCTGGCTTTTTGTGTGTGTTAGATTTATTGCCTATTCTGCCATTCTGGAACGTTTATATTTACTCTGGGTAAGGGTTAAGTGTTCTTTGTTTTTTTCCTCTTTCGCTGAGAACCGCGAGAGGGGGAAAAAAGTTTATGATGGCATTTTATCCAGGTAACAACGCGCACGAAACAACTGCAGATAGGAATTCTCCACAATCGCTGTATTTATCCATCTTTATAAATCCTGAGAACAGAAGACAATCCGTTTAAGTAAGGCCTCTTTACGATATGGAGCGAGTTGTGTGCGAAACTTTTCTCGACAAACTATTCAAAGAGTAGCGTGTTTTAAAAAACGAGCTTCATTTTCAGACCTGGCAGCATTTGCCCTCTTATGTTGATGTTTATGTCATCTTTTTTTTATGGCGAGCAACCTTCGTACGTTTTTACTGTATTTTATGATTATTTTGGTTTTAGAAACCGAAAAAGGTTTGCTTTCACTTTGGACCATTACGAAATTTTCTGATATTTCAAATTCTGCAAATCTGCCTTTCATGGGCAAAGTCCCCAGAAAGATAATTATTGTGACGAGACCTTTTTAAACTCCATAAATTAATCCCAGAATGGTAATTGCTTGGGCAAACAACCTGCGCACTTTTCCTTCTTAGAGAAAAAGCGGTAAATATGCGCGAGATCTGTTCCGCTTCAGAGTTGAGGGAGGGTGAAGCCTATCTCCTGAGCCGACTGCAATTAAAGTACCGAAATAGCAAATGATCAGAAAGAAAGCAAGAATCAATTGATTTGAGGAATTTTTTTTCCTACTCTTTCCCTTTGTAGAGTGATATCAATATTTTTCAAATCTCCTCAAAAGGGCAACGGTGATGAATGGCTTCATTTCATACGGGCATTCAACACAAAGAACGGCCATAAATCACAAGAAGACAGGGCCGAATGCGTGTTATCAGGTCTAGTTATCCACAAGGAGCCTCGACGAATAAGAGAAAGGGGGAGGGAAAAAAGGAATAAAGTTATTATTTGAGGTTACCGCAATCTTTCTACCCGTGCGTCACCTGCTTCCGAGACAACACAGCTCACTGATTCATTCATTCACGCTCCAGCGAGAGATATTATCCTTAATTAGCGAAAGAGAGAGGCCAGACAGACTCATTTTTAATATTAATCTTTGGTAAACACGTATATTCCATTGTATAGTTTCCTTTTCTTTAAAAAGTTTCATTCTCTCCCTTCAACGATTTGATAATGACAACCTTGTATCTCCTGGTACATCCTGTACATTCGTTTGCACTTCTCTATACTTGTACTGTTTATATAAAATGGATAGTAATGTTTATATATGCGTACACTGAATAATGCCAAACAGAAAATCTGTAATTGGCAAATTCCAGTTTGGGATTTGTTGGCAGACACGCTGGATTGAGGTCTTTTCAACCAAAAACAACAAACCATTTTGCATCTTCACGATAATTATGATGTACCACCCAAAATACACTTCTGAATTACCCTGAGAGAGAAAGAGGGAAGTCAGAAGTAGAAGGGAATCACGAAGAAAGAGAAGAATTATGATATCCAGCTCAGGACCTCTGGGTGTGTCAAGGTCATACTCACCAGATGTGAGCCCCTGAAGTTGAGCAATACCGGATCAACACATTGAGGTGGTGGGTGCTCCGTATGGGATCTTTCTCATTACAAAAATAAACTAATTTTCTAAAAGAAACTTTGGTTTATAAGCATTGATGGGAAAAAATCCAACTGTCATCATTGGCAATACTTTTCTATTTTAATAGGGAAATACTGTTCATTTGAAGTAGTGTGATACTCAGGCAATTCGTTGTTGTTGAAGGTGGAGAGAATGTCTGTAAGACTCATTTTTATTAATTGAATTATTGAAGACAATAATCAGAACTACTAAATCCTTTGAAATTCAGAGTACCATATAAGCAATGTCAACTTACTGGACATAAATGGAAATTTATGTTCACATGGCAGACAATAATAGAGCAAACAAGTGTTAGTTAATGTACGCAGCCATGTTCGATTATTTTTCTTCAATTAAATGAATTTTCTTCCTTTTTTTCTATGATTTAATATAATTGAAAAATAAATATAGTTATCGTATAAATTAATATACTAAGATTATAATTTTAAATAACACAATAAAACTTTGTGATTTTGCCTTCTACAACCTTTGCCGTTCGATCTGCGTAATATTTCTTACTCTCCTCCCCTATACTTTTTTTTTTTTTAAGTTTCTTTTCTTGCTATATATTTGAACATGGCGTAGTTTACAAACTACACCACATTCAAAAGTCTTACATAACACGCAAAGCATGCACTGACTGCTTAAAAGCTGACAGTACTGTATTAAAACTACATTTAATCTCTGAATTTCTTTTTTCTATACAATTTGTGTGGAAAAAAGAAATAATAAATGTCGGGGTTTTCTATTTGTCTGATTTTAATGAAATTTGGGATGGCTCGATAGGTATTTTTAAATGTCCCAAATATAAAATTTCATCAAAATTCGTTCTCTGGAAATCGAATTGTTACATGCGGGAGGACAGACGGACGTGGTGAAGACAATAGGCAAAAACGCATTTTAAGTTAATGACATGTATGGGTTTGCTTTCGAATTCCATGTGGGCACTGGCTACTCTATAAAGAATTTTGGGGGTGGCATTAGAAGTTTCCCGTTTAATTTAAAGAGGATATAAAAGGCAAAAGTTTGCTGCTCTATAGCAAAGAACTCAAAATCTATTTTATCGTATGGTTAAACTCAAAATTGGTGCGAGACGCGTGTCTCATTTATCAACAAAGAATAGTTGCTGGTTAATATGGCAAAAATGGCTTTTTGAATACTACTGCTTTCTGCTTGCCTTCTTGGCCAAGATTAGGCGCATGCATATTTATATGTGCACCATGCCTGTCAGAGAACATTGTTAAATATAGTGGAAATAATTAAATTAGTTAGCCCGCTGGGTTCTGTTGCATTTTTTATTTAGTTTACCGCCTGTTGCGCTAGTTTTGACATGAATTATAGCCTCTGTAACCACATTATACCATTCAAGTTTCAGAATAATGAGTTCCATTTTGTTTTTCCATAAAGTTTACAAGTGCAAGACATCCCTTGTTATCGTCGATACTTTCCTCTAAAAGGTTGCGCCACTCCTTTCTTTGAGATAATGAATGAAAGCGATTTGTAATGCGCATAATATTCTAAACTTAAGTCGTCTCGTGGAATTTTCAAAAAGGTAACGCTCCACGCAACTGAGGTGCATAAAATTTGAAATCCGAAACTTGAATTCACGAAGTTTTATATTTAATTTTAAAGTTTGCGCGCCTGTCTCATAGGAGGAGGTTCAACAACAAATGTCAGGAGTCTCCTCGGCGATACATTTTATGTAATTGAGTAAATTATTTGTGCTTCTGCTTTCTTTCTCTCTTAAATAGCGCGTTTTTTAAGCTATAAAAATTTAACTTTCCGAAATGCCCTTACAGCAGTAAAGTACGTTTTTATTCGAGAAATTTTATGCGCAATTTTGCGATGCACAATAAAACTTCCTACTGTGATTAGAGCGGTACGTCCTTGTAGGACACCGATACGCTCGGCAATTTTGGGAAACATTTCTGTGATCGAAAAAAAACATGCTTTTTTTTATAATAAAACTAAAATAAAGTAAAAAAATAAATAAACAAAATAACTGTATTAGCAATACAGAGAGTCGTATTAGGAAAAGGATATTGTATATAAAATAAACATCCCTGGACCAAACAACGAGGGAGAGATGAATGCAGTGTGTTCATAATGAACTGAGTGACATTACGCTACAGCCGGACAGTCGAGAACTAATTAAAGTTTAATTCTCCTTTCCGCCAAATCATCAAGAGACCTTTGTGTCGCATCAACTAGGGTGGTACAGAAAGTGCATTTTGTGTCTCCAAAGAGATGCGGAAGATCCAGAAGAAAGACATCAAGGATGGAAGCATCAGCGACACTGTTGCCGTCGAGGGAATTGTGTCGACCTTGCACAATCAACTGTTGCCCTAACAGCAGCCAAATGTCATCGATGTCGCTAACATAGAAAGGGGAAAGGAGGAGCTTTGGAAGGTACGAAAGGACTAGTGATAGCGTTGCATACGCTCGGTAATGGCAGCAGGGAATCGACTACGTGTAGATCATCTGTCGCGAGATGCGGTCAAATGTAGAAAGGAGAGGATGGAGGTGGTGGCAGAGAATTAATGTGTTTGGTTGTCATTTTCCCAGATGGTATTGACGAAAGGGTTCTTGGGAGTCGCATAAGCTTTCTCCATCCTTCTGCACTGACAGCAGCAGAATGTTACGTACCACTAGGGATTTTCCGCCCTGACGTAGTGTCCCTAGACCGTGGAAAGCTTTCAGTAGCGTCTTTGCTGTGACTTTGAGTCAAGCTTACAGTCATTAAATCGAAATAAACCGTGTCAGTTGCTCCCTGCGAACGGCCTTGATATGTCAGCACATTTAACCTACTGTCTCTTATCCCATCGTGCTCTCTTGTGCACATTTAGATAATCGCTTTAATTCCTTCCACCACTCTGTCTTAAATTGACCATTTAGATCTTAACCTGTAATGATGTTTTATGTTTGGCGGCCATAGATAGCAATTCACGATCAATTTTCATCTCACTTTATGTCGATTACTCTGCAGGGTTCTACGTCAAATTAATGCAGAGACTTCTTAAATTAATTCAGTGTGACACCACCTGTGTAACTCAGAAGTTTTACGTGTTAAATCAGTTATAAATCCCAAGTTTGTGTGATCTTTCCACGAGAAAAAATGTCTTTTGAAAGTAGAAATTTTTACTAGGGAAAAAATGCAATCAAGTGAATTATTTAATGTAACATAAAGTTAATGGATAATGCTTTATCTTATCATCGAGAAATTATGATTAATTGTCTAAACCAACATTAAATTTATTTGTATATAGATTTATAAGTACATTATTGCTTTTCGCAGTCATGGACCGACTTGCAGCCAACAATTATAGCCCGCTCTCATTGTGGAACTTCTAACCGTAGTGGACATAACCATTGCCCCATGGGAGATCGGATTCGTGGGTGAACCTCAACGGAATAATATCGGCTTGTTTTTTTTTTATGTATGTACTTTTAGATGGCCATACAGTCCTAGAGAAGTCGAGAATTACAGTGACATGCATTTTATGGCACTTTTCAGGTTTGAACACGCGATATGCTGTCGAGATCCAGCTATGTCACAGCAATGACTCTTCCTACAGATTGATGGACTGCCATGATATTTTTCCCCCGACCAAATGGCAGTCCATCAATCTGGCTCCAGAGAATGTCCTGTTCCACCCTCAAGGATTACCTAGAAGACATTTTAGGATTGGTGATAAGGATTACTTAAAAGATATCGTGCATATACAACCAAGGCACATTAACCGAAGTATGGCAGGAACTCCTGGTATCGTGCGAATATCCGAAGGGTTGTCCTTCGATCAGGCCCTACAGATGTTGAATTAGTATGCATATTTTCATTCTAATAAATTTTCAAAATTGTTACCATCGTTAGTTGTAAGTCACTTATGTTGTAATAAGAAAGCAACTTATATTTTTATACTCTTATTCAAATTCTAGAAACATTGGTTTTTAAATTAATGTACTTAAATACCGAAATGGGCATAATTCAATCAAATGATCAAACATGGAAAAAGAGAACTTGATATTCCTATACGTTCAGTTTATGAAGCGTAATATAATACTAAAATCTTAATGCTGCACAAGAACTGCTTCAGAAAGTTCGCTCGAAAAGAGAAATATTTGATTTATCTTAAATCATTTTTTACAGTTAAAAAGGGGTGGGTAATTTTATCCGCCAATGAGACTGTATTTCTCGCACAACGATGCTGGAATGAAGAAACTTGGTGAAAAATCCTCCGAGTTAAATAACTCGATAGATCGAAATTTTTTTTATAGCTTTGAGGAAGATCGTCTTGACCTCTTTTCGGCGGAGGTACTGCTGAATAACCAGGGGATGTTTTCAGCATATGACAAAAAGAAAACTGCAGAAATATATGCAACAGAGCAGATTGAAAGGAGGAGCACCTTTGTCACTCAGTAGTAAAAAATAGTAATAAATCGATAATAAAATCAATTTAGAAATCTCTGCTAGGGCAAGATAAATAGTTAAAGAAGCTGAGTAAGGATATCAAGGTAAAGGCTTCGCATTAACAACTTGCTAGAGCGCTGTGTTGCGTGTTGTACTGGAGTAAATTCCAGTCTGTTTGTCGCAGTTTCTAAATATGGATCAGTAGAAAGATAATCCGGAAATATCTGCATTCAAGCATATGTACATCTTGAATTTCAATAGGAGTATTACGAAATTCTGGTAAAATGAAGTGGTACTCTAACTGCTTATTATTTGTACTTTTGTTCGTTGTCATTTTCTTTTGTATTAAAATGTATATAGAGTGTCCACAACCCTCATTTGCAAAACTAATGTTACTTTGTGAATAAGGTACAATATATACACCTGAAATCACTTCCAGGTGAAAAAGGATATTTTCAACTTTTCATTCACCAACCGGAAAATGTTCATGATCGCAGTATTGTAATTATGGTGGAATTTTTGCTTATTGCGTGATGAGTTGTTGAAAAGTATACGGACCCTTCTTTGGAGAAGCTACCATTACAGGTCGTGTATCCGGACATGTTACAGATTTCCTTATGTCCCAACTGCAGGGTGACAATGATGGTGGCTTGATTTTCCAAAACGTCGGAGCTTCGCCACATTACCACAAAGAAGTTCGTGCATACACTGAAACCAGTGTTCCTTGAGAAGTGGAATGGAAGAGGACCGATTTTTGTGCTCCCCCCCCCATGATCCTCTGATCTGTCTCCTTTTAGATTTTACCTAGTGGAAATTCGTAAAAGACCAGATGTATGTTCTACTTACGCTACGAACCATTATTTAGCTTAAACGACACATTTGTGCATTGACAGGAATATGTTTCCCATATATGGGAGGAATCGGATTAATTGGACGTGGTTTTGTGTATCATATACCCGATGCACAGCACTAACATTTTAGTTTTGTAAAATATCCTATATGTATGTACAGTATAAGAAGCTTTTGCAAAGTTCGTTGCCTAAGTATGAAAGGGTAGTGGTGCGGTGATAAAAATTTCGGTACTTAATGTATAACATTTCAGATAGTAATCCACCAAGTTTAATTTAGTTGCTTTTTAATTATAGGTCCTGAAATCAACCAAGTTGAGTTAATGAGGAAGATGGACAAAATCAGTCACCGCGCAATCATCCAATATTTGGGGAAAAAGGGGGACTAACGCCAAACGCAATTCATTACTATATGACTACAATATTAGAGGACGATGCCCATTCCTATTCCATGGATATGAAGTGGACAGCATAAATTATACGAGGGAGGGAGAACTTGGAAGATGACTTACACTCTAGAAGACCTGTAATGCCCACCACTCCAAAAGTTTTTGACAGCGTACATGATCTGGTGATAATGATCGACGTGACAGTTCGGTACATTACCACCATTTTGGGTGTCTCATCTGAACGTAAGTACCACATAATAACAGAGGTTCTCTCTATGAAAAAGATATCAGTACGATGGGTCTCAAAGTTTGAGAGCAGATCGAAAAAACACAAGTTATCAAGTGAACGTTGCATAGTTTTCAAGATCCAGCAAATTTCCATGCAAGGTTCGTGATCACGGATGAGACGTGGGTTCATCACTTTCAGCTAGAGTTAAAGGAGCAGCCCAAACAGTGGAAACACAGCTCTTCTCTCCCTGCAAAGAAAGCTAAGTCAGTTCCTTCTACTGGCAAGGTGATGGCATCGGTTTTTTGGGGTGCTGATGGAGTGTTGTTAGTGGATTACCTTCAGATTGGCCGAAATTCATAGGGGCATATTACGCTGACTTTGTGAGGCGTTTGCGTGAAAATATCAAAGAAAAATGCCGGGGAAAACTCGGCAAGGAGTCTTTTTCCACCAGGACAACGCGCATACTCACAAATCTGCCATTTCCATAACTTTACTGCATGAGTGTGGCTTTGAAATCTTCCATATTTATCAAATCTAGCACCAGAGACTTTCATCTAATTCCTAATTTGAAAACCTAGGCTACGTCCATTTTCCCACCGACAGTGACGTCACTGCTGCAGTGGATGTATTTGTGGAGGCCCAAGAGAAAACTTTCTTCGCAGCTATAATCAACGCATTGCAGCATCCATGGAAAAAGTGTATTAACTTCAGTGTGGAAAAGTAACGTGTTACCAGAGCCCTCATAGTTAGTTTGCCTCATGGCAAACCTTCATAGTTAGGCCACGAACTTTTCGAGCACTTCTCGTTTGTGCACATTATATAGTGTGCGGGCGTTTCAATCAGTTAGAACCACCACTAATTACAGTTTGTTCCTTTAGAAAGCTATCAAATTTTCCATCACTAAGGAAGCAGCAAGGTTATTAGGCATCAACAAAATAAAAGGGAAAAAACATTCATTTACTCATCCCTTCGGATAATTTGTTGAATCTTTTTTTTAAATTTATTCAGACTGTCCACACCTACAGCGCGATTGTGGTAGCTTTGTTTTAAGGCTTCTGATTGAAGCCTTAAAGACTTCAATTTCTCACTTCTCTCTGGACGCTGAAATTAACAGAACTCGAGTCTCTCTCTCTCTCTATCTCTGTTATATAAGTGCATCCATTGTAGCCTCCCTGATTAGCGTTGTTACTATTCCCTACATCCGTTCCAACTTTCCCAAAATGAGAGGCTTTCAAACATGCATGCAGTAGCCAAGACGCGGCCTCATCATTACCTTTTGCGAGCAGGAACACCTCCTTGTTCCTGCTCGCAAAATTCCTATATACAGTATTTAGTACATTACCTCATGATCCATGTTATCTGTAAAATAAAGTGTAAAATAATCTCGTTTTATTTGTTTAACGAAATGAACGAATCCATCGAGTTTCTTGTGGTTTAATACACAAGTTTGATATTCTTTTGACTTAAAAGCATCCGTTGTCCATGAGGTTCAGTGATCTTTATGGAGGAAGGAGAACAGTTGAAGAAGGTTTTTTTTTTTTTTTGCTGTCATCACTGGGATAGTCTCCCAGTAATGATAACTAAAGCCATCATTTTAAAAAATCTAAATTGTAGATGTGGATGATTATCCGATCTCACTTGTAAGTTTAGTGCATCCAATTTCGACAAATTTTGACAACTCGGATTTTTATGACCATCAAATCCTTGCTTACACATTTACGTTGGTAAAACTGATAACTCCTGTGGCGAGGTCCGAAAACACTTTTCTGGTATGCCAGAAGTTACTACCCAGGGTGAGAAGCAATGTTAGCAGAGGTCGAGATAGCGTCCACGCTCCAAAAAATGACTGAGCCTCTGTACACTACACAATACTTAGTTTTTTTTCGCCTTTAGGATACTATAGGCATTCATAACTTTTCCTGTTTGGACTTTCCATTAAAAAAATGACAAACCTAAGATATTTACGAGACACAGATTATACTAGGGATCTGAGTTGATTACACAGATATTGCACTTGTCCTTCACACTTGGTCCTTTCGAAGGGCTACCTTTGGAATTGCCCATTATCCTCGAAATAAGCATATAGGAAAAGAGGATTCATTTACATTTCAAATAAACATCATAAACTACTGGATATTAAATAGTAGCAATGGGTCATCATCAAAGAAGGTATACTGAGCTAATAAAATCGCAGTTTAGAGCATAACAAACTTTTTTTTGTTATTATTTGTATGTGTGTAAACAAAATTCGGATTTTTACGACCATCACATCCATCTGAAGAATTTAATTTTAAAGAATCCGATTTGCAACTAAAGTTAAGGTTTGCGCGCGAAGATTAAAATATTATCTGTCAGGGACTGGCTTAGTTTTACCTATTTTATTCATTTTTTTTTTTTTTCTGGTGAGGAAGAACTTCTCTGAAACCCGAGATAAATCACAGTTGGAGAAATATTTTTATTTCAAAACTGTGCTCTGATTATGTGTAATTAGCAAAGGAGACAACGTTGAAAACGCTTGATGGACATGAGAAACAGTTCAGATGACAAGCAATGTCACGGGATTGTTAGCAACAAACAGAGGAGAGGGGGGGAGGAGCTGACAGATACCCGCTGACGAGCTAAAAGGGAAGGGAGAAAAAGAGAGATTATCATCTCCAGGGACTGTAATCAGGCGCCAAAGACAGAGCAGCCATGACAACTGGAGAAAGTGTGGAAAGCGTAAGATTGTATTAAGGAGGAAAAAGAGTCGGGGGTCATGTCAACTGATATTAAGGACACAATTCGATTACTCAGAAACAGTAGGAGGCCGAATATCGACAAGGTGTCAGCACATATGGTCGGCAGCAAGTACTAGCTTGCAGCGAGAGTAGCAAAGACACGTGCTAACTTATTGGCTGACTGCAAAAGGGCTCTCTAGCAGCAGAATGCAGCACGCTGAAAGGAATGCAAGCAACATTTCCTGTAGACATATCTCGCGCATTCTAGACAGGGGTGTCATCCTGAAGCACACAAAGTAGCTTCTTCACTCTTAAAATGGCAGCAGTCAAGCGACAACTGGAAAAATAGTCGCCGATACGTTTAAAAACCTTCTTTGTCTATTGTCGACTGTACTACTTTGGCTTGTGTAATTGTTCTTTTATTGAAAAATCCAAAGAGAATTTTAATATATCAGTTTCGGAAGAAAGTAAAGATCAATTACAATTATTAGTTAAGTTGGTTGTGACAAAGTCAACGTCAAAAAAAATTAAAGAAAGCCTTCAATTGGTATTAATAACGTTTGTGGAATATTCATTAAAAAGTTTTTTCCATTTTGTGATCCGTAATTATAATTCACTCACTTGAACGAAAATTATCCTTCACTTTGTTGCGTTAAGAGCTAGTTTAATAACGTTTCAGTTTTTTCTTTTTCTGATTTAAACCTCTGGTATTAAAGCAGTGCATTTTCAGTGAAATTCTTTTTTTTTTAAATACATCGACTTCTGCATGGTCGACTTTGATGATTGGTACACCACCTCGTGGTGGCAGACAGTTCGTGAAAATGTCGTGCATACGTCATTAGAGAATCTATATGCAGTCAAACTATTTTAATCCGACAGGCAAATAATGCTTCTATTTCCTCCTGTTCTTTTTTTAGAATCCAGACTTTTATTTCACTAGAGTGCTGTGCCAAATTCCTCCCACTCAACATTTAAGCAGTTCCTTTGATGTGCCAATCCAAGCTGTCGTAGGTGTCTATTCCTAGAAGTGTGAAGCTGGCGAAAAACTTCGTTGTTTGTCCAGGTTTATATTTCCTGAAACTTCTGAGCTTTGTGTCTGTTTTAGACACGACAGTTTAATTTTTCGGTTATTTTCTGCTGAATAGAATATACATTCTGGACTCGCAATGAGAGAGGTGACTGCTCTTAAAAGAGCATATGGTGTCACTTTGTAGGATTTTAAAGAAAAACTGAAGCGCATTGGAGGCCATCCGCCCCAAACTGTCTGTAGTTTTGAAAAATTATAGACAAATAACAGGAAGGTACCATATTAAACATCAAGGAGATTGAATTCCAAGTTTTTCCAATTCTGCCGCATTTTATAACAATAATCTACAATTTGATAAATTCGACATCTGTTGGTGAACATCGAAAAGTAAACTCGTTATTAAGTCGCAGTTTTTCGATTTCAGAACAGAACGCAAGTAGCAATCAGCTGATATCTTCAACATGCACTTACGCGGAATAGCGATAAAACAATATACACTTGTTGTGGTCGAATTAAAAACAGTAGAAGAAGAAAGAGATTTAGAAGTTGCGATTCGGGTGGACATGAAGTTCTCCAAGCAGTGTAGACACATGGCAAGGAAAGCCCATGGTGCCTTGTCAATTATTTATTATGAATTTGTTTGTAGAGATAGCGAGGTCATAAATCTACTGTATAAGGCAATTGTAAGACCACATTTGGAATAGGTCTTTCAAGTATGAAGACCGCGCCTAAAGAAAGACGTCGATCTTCTTGAAAAGGTTCAAAGACTGGCAACGCGCCTGGTGAGATCGGCAAAGGAACGTCCCTATGAGGAAAGGCTTCGAATATATGGACTGCAGATTCCATATATTCGAAGCCCATATATTTGGAAACTAGGCACTTAGAGGAAACTTCATTGAGATAGACAAGGTTCTGAAGGAGTACAGGCCCTAAATTCCAATTATGAAGGAAGATATTCAGACTGAATTGCAGGAAGCTTTCTTTCAGTCATCGAGTTGTTAATGACTGGAATTAGTTGCCTCCATGAGTGGTTGAGGCTGACAGTTTGTGGAGATTCAGAGTCAATTCGATAGGTACCCGCGAGGGTATGGTGTCGAATAGGGGTTTGTTTTGTTTTATTTTATTTTTTGCCGGTAGAGCCTCTGGCTTCCTTCCACCATATGGCTAATATTAATTACCGAAATATAAGAAAATATATATAAAACATTTGGTAAGAACGATAACGTATGAATAACAGTAATAGTAGGGATAGAATTATATGCTGTTTAGACGTCTGAGCAGAGGGAAAAGTGGAATCTAAAAGTCCCATGTCAGGATCTAGGTAATTGAATTTGCATTGTTGATAATGGGGTGGTGAATGAACTGTTCGAATAACCCACTATCAGCGATGGAAATTCTATGCTCATCTACCTAGACTCTGACCAAGGACTTTTCCCTCTGCCGTAACTTCATGCTTCATACCTAGCTTATATCTACTTTTCCAGGGAATGATACTTTTCCATTCTCACCCCTACGCTCATAAGTAAAGGCTTTTGTCTTGGCTAGCTCAGCGCAGGGATTTACCTTACTTTTACCACCTCGCCCTTTAGCCATAGGCTATGCGGTTTACTTCAATCTGTATATAATATTTTATTTCCCGAAAGAAATAAACGAAAGAGAACAAGCTTCTTGCACTTGAATATAGATAGACAAATTCGAAAAATTCTTAAATAATCAGTCGATTATGATTATTTAAGTACAATATTTTTGTAATAAACAGATGGAGCGAATGCACGAGTATAAATGTGTTTTGAAGGTATTCAAACAGAGTTATGACGCAGTCAATCAGAATCCAGCAGTTATTTATTCCATTTAATAGAAAATTATTCCTTCTTTAGCGGTGAGGACAGTAGAAGCAGCGATCCTCCTTTGGTATTCATTATAGGAGGTACGCACAGATATTCCTGTATTGTTCGCCCATTACTAGTAACATTATCCTTGTAGTTCCCATGTTCCTTGGCATTTCCGGAACTCTTTTATGATTTATTCCAAATGTCTCATATGTTTTCGATTAAAGCAGAATCCGAGGACTTGGGGTGAGGAGGCAAGGAAGATTACGCACGCATTCCTAATACCTTTCACACCATCCTTGCACAATCTTTGATTTATGAGAGTTCGCACTGAACATTCCATTATATATGTGTAGAGCAATTTAGGAACAGTGTTGACTGCAAAAGTATAAACAAAAAAAATGGTAGTGATCAGGATAAAATAGTATTGGTTAGGTTATAATCCGTCATTCACGGCCCCACTATGAATCGATATGCATGTTCCACTCGATAAGAGAAGCAAGCTTACGAATAGAGCCTGTATCGGTAATTGTCAACATGCTGTGTTGTTTTTAACTTTCGATGCTGGATACTTTCCAACCTGCACTGAAATTGTCCGTGATTTTATGCATTGTTGGATGTCGGCTTTTGCTTGCATCTCGAGAAAGAGGTCGTTGTCACGATTGTAAATTCCTCTCACTTTCATTATGCCTGTGGTTGCTCGTTTTCTAGTCAGGCACAATCTGTTCTGAATCATGTGGCATTTCTGTTGTATTTAAGGATATCCTACTACGTAATCTCGGAGCCAAACATCTGGAAACTCTGCGGCTGGAGAATCCCTCAACCCGGACTGAGGTCAGCTCCCACACTTGTAACCTACCCTAATAGACTAGCCCTTAGTGACCGTTTTCTCCCCAAGCAGATGCTCATCACAGTCCAAGCAATCGACGGTGACCTCTACAAATTTTCCAAGCATCAGAAATACCGGAGACAAATGCTTGATGGTCTAACCTCAACGAGACAAACTGCACAGTAATGTGGGCAGTATAATAAAGTCAAAAAGTATGTCTGTACAAATATGTTGTAAATTATTCCTGAAACTTATTCTGTTGTTGCCTCTGGGAGATGAGCCCGAATCTCGATGTGGGCCCCGTTCCCCAAGGCCTTTGTCCATCAACCAATGTAAAGCCCCTGGCACTGCTGCTGTGAAGGATATATTATATATATCACTTTGGTATACAATAAAGATTATACATAGGCCTCAACTGTCTCATCTCTCTCTCTCTCTGGTGAACTGGCTCGTCCTTTGTTTTTGCCATTACTATAAGAAATAAACGTTAATAGCAATACCGAGGGATGTTCCATTGGGATCCGTCAGGAGGCGCTCGAAAAGCGCAATGTCCAACTTAATAGTAATTAACGCATAAGGAAGGGGGTTTAGCTTATGACCTGTAGACATTGTATATTAACACACACTTTGAAAACTCTGTAAACTGCCTTTGTATTGATACTTCCGAGAAAGTGCACGCGATGATGTGATTCTATTTAGTAGCGATCATGATCCAAGGAGCTGCAAAATGTTTTTAGTGAACACAAGTGCTCACTAAAGTCTGTGAAGATACGAGGGTGTTCCAGTGTAATATAAATTTTATGGTTCCAGACACGTATTTCTTACAATAATCTCCTTTATAGAAATGTCACAGTAACCCTACAATTGAATCCTGACTCGTCGAAGGAATGGAAGATTGAAATAGATTTGATAACGATTATGATCAAAGTAATCATAAAACATTTTTTACAGAATCGGGTTGTTCAGTGAAACGATCTCAAGACTGACGATGTGATGGTATCCAAGGTGATAACTTTATATTAATAATGTAAAGAGATAGTGTCTTTGCTTCCGAATAGCTTTAAAAGACAAAATAAAAACACCATTTTCTGTTCCGAAGCGAAAATCTCAAACGTTATATGAGCAGAGAACTTAAGCTGTCCAACCGGAAGCAGACTTGATATTACATTTATGGCGTCTAATAGTAAAATAGCCATTTCTATGACTTTTATTGAATGAAATCGGAAAACATAAAATCGCATCTCTTATTCTTTGTGACTGTATGGCGAACTTTTCTCGGTCTCTTAAAAAACTACGTTCAAAAAATAGAAACTAGCTGAAAAGATGAATAGCTTGTTTCCAGACATATTTCTTCGGAATAAATCTGTGATAAAGTCATTACTGTATTTTCATTTAAACATTAATATATAAATTCTGTAATAAGATAATGTTGGATAGAATACGAGTATTAATGGTAATATTTGACGTAAATTTACTGTCTTTCCTAAATAAGAACAGAAACCGGCTACGAGAATTTATCTCGATAGACAGAAATGAAATCCCAAAGTCCAACGAGTCCTCAACATTCAGGAGTTTTCATGCAGATATTAATTGAATTATCAAGAAATCTGAATAGAATTTCAGCGTTATCAGACTAAAGACCTATCATCTAGTCATTTTTGTCTCAAGCCTGTCGACAGACCACTCATTTTATGAGTGGTTTGTCGACTGACTTTCCAAAAATGAACGCTTTCATCTCTTCTAGATCAGCTTCCCACTGGCTGATCTATTAGTATCATATTGCGAGGCTTCGTGGGTGACAGAGCATCACTGTCCAATTGCTGATGAAGTACCAAATAGCGTTAAAATCGATCAGGGTGGTGGGATGCCAGGTGTTAGCTTCCATTTTGGAATGAAGGGCGAGAAAGAGGGTGAATCACTTAATCCATTGATTAAAGATTAATGAGCTTTGTCGTGTTCAGTGTCGATGGCGTTTATTCTTGATTAATAATATTATATCGTTCAGCGTTTCTCTCTCTCATTGAGTTTTTGTGTTACAGTACATTTTTCTAAATTTATTTTCGGAACTTGCTTTCCAGAAATGAAAAGCAGGCTTAAGATTGCTCTTCTGTTTGTCTGCCTTCCACAATAACTTTTGCAATTGCACTTCGATTCACGCTGAATTCTTTGCACCTGGGACAAAAGGTACAAGATTAAAACAAACTCCATTACTCACCACGATGAAGAAAGCGAAAACTACAATCCATTAATTCTACTAGAAATTCTTGTTTGATTTTCATTCTCTCTTTTCTTTGTTGTTCAAAATTGCTCACTAATATTTCCTTTTTAATCCTGATTGTTCTGACTTGAATGAATTAATCTTTTAACCCTAATGAGTTATTCTGATTATTAATTTCACATTCTAGATGGTAGATTTAAAAGGTTTATTGTTAATTATTCATCGAAGGCTCGCTGAAAGATTGCATTATCCTATGTAAAAGGTATTATATAATGAAGGCTTGTTTCTTGGAACATAACGCATCACACAATTAAAAAAAATGCTCAAGCCCTTGAGAATATTATAACAAAACCAAAATAAGACGAGAAAGCACTGAATATGCCCCACTGTACAAACGCTTTGCCACTAACAATTGCTTCCCAACTTTAACTTGGAAGTATAAGTTATGAACAGTATAATCCACTGCTCTAATGAGCAATGGATTACACTGTTCATGTGAAGACCAATTTAAAATCTCGGTGTTTCGCATGTAGCCATAATTTTCAGACCAGGATAAAATCGAAGCGGCCACCGTATTAACTATATTACCACGCAGTATAGGATTCAAATATCTTAGGTCAAATAAATATGAGGAATTTATTGTCTCCTCACGTCAACGGATGTCAACTCAAGATGTCGGTTATATACTCATGATAGAAAAACTTGACACTTCCTATGAATAAAATTATATTTATTGCAACTCCAATACCATCCTGTATTAGAGCGAATGATAAAAAATATATAATATCTCTCTCTCTCATCTGATAAAAAACCGTGAGCTGCACAGTCTTGTAAATGTCGACTTTTTTTCATACTTCTCTTGAGATGACAGAAGTAGATTTAAATTCTCTGTCTGTCTATGTGCGTGTCCGCTTTCCGTAAGAATCTCGAGTACAGTCGAAGCCTTTTAATAATGTTTAAGAAGACGTCTGGCTTGGAACGTGTTTTTATGTAAACCCTCATATGTCCACGAGTCCCCTGGAATCAATAAATGTGTTGAATACATAAGAGAGGGAAAAAAAGTCGATAAGCGCACTGGAAGAAGCAGAGAAGTGCCTCGTTTTATATGCTTGAAAAACAGTAACAGCCCTCTCAATCTCTCATCTTTCTCCCCCTTAAGTTCTTTGTCAACCCTCCCGTCTCTTCGTACCACACAAGATCGTTGGATTGAAGGAACATGAAAAGACAATGTTTTCTTCCAGTGTCTGTCAAGACAGCAGGACGACTATTGGATGCCTGTCTGTAACAGCTTTTGTAAAGGTCCGATTTCGTTTTTTTTTTTTCCCCTCCTTCCCTTCTTCCGGCTGGATAAAGGCGAAGAAACGATAATGAGCAACAAACAACAGATTGAGGACTAAAATATTAAATTTTTTTCATTTCATTTTTTTTTTTGTTCACCCCTCAAAAAAACAGATAAAAGATCTTAAGAGAATGAAGACATTTTCAAACTTCTTTCTTTGGTTTTACGTAGATGAAAACATTTGTCTTCGGGCGAGAAATTTTAGAAGGCATCATTGAAGCGTTTATGGAGAAAGTTTTAAGAAAAGACACTCCACTGCATTATTGAGATTAGATAAGGAAATGAATGTTAAATGGAGAAAAAAAATTACACTCCCAAATATTTCTTATGTTTCGCGAATTCGGGTAAGTTATTCATGCCTGAAGTTGTGAAAAGAGCGAATAGGGAGGTTTATTTATGGACCGATCAATTAATCAAGATGCACGCTTTAATCCGGTGACACGAACACACTGGTGTCGGGAAGCTGAAGGAATTGGTTCTATAAATAAACTGCTTTCCACTAAAGGAACTCTTGTTTCCATCAGCATATTAAGGACAATCCAAATTACAATGGAAGTATTTGCTAGAGTTTAACCAAGGGAACTGCGTTGCAGTTATAACTAACAATCAAGGGAACCGAAATTTTGAAAATTAAGTTACAGAACATTTTGATAACAGAAAGAGTATGAAACAGTTTCATTTCGTGTTACTTCCTGTATAAAAAATGGTTTCACTTTTTACTGTAGTGTTTCGAAATTCCAGTTAATGGAAGAAGGTCATTAATATACAGGAGGAAAATAGTGGGGAAAAGGACTGAACCTTGGGGGACACCAGCATTAGTGGAGAAGTTAGAAGACAGAGAGCCATCTGCCATCGCCATCAGTGAGCTATCAGAGAGGAAAACTGGATAACCAATTAAAAAACAGTTGGCAAACCATAAGATAGAAGACTTTGTTTAGAAGACCTTTATGCCAAACACGATCGAAAGCCTTTGAGATGTCAAGTGCAACTGCTTGTGTTTCACCGAACTTTTCCATTGAATTTGTCCATAAATGGGTAACATAAGCCAGAATATCACCAATGGATCGACACTGACGGAATCCATACTGGCGATCATTGATCAGACGGATTGATCATGGATGAAAGGTTTCTAGGCAATTTAAGAGTTGGCGGTTAATTGGTTTCTCCATTACTTTATAAAGAGTAGAAGTAATTGCAGTGGGATGAAAATTGGATGGGAGAGATTTGTCACCCTTTTTCGGAACTGGCTGGATATGAGCAAAGTTCCAAGCAGAAGGAAAAACACCTTTGGAATAAGAAAGTGAGGAAAAAAGGCGGCAAAGAACAGGAATAAATTCAGGAGCACAGGTTTTGAGAACAAGTGGAGAAATGCCATCTTCCTATGTGTTGCCATAAAAATATGTCCATCTTGTAGCAACTGGGATTTAACCGAATACTTTGCAATCCCTGTAATCTATCGTATATTTCGTCATATAAGTCTGTCTCTTATTGTTTGCCTTTAAAGTCATATTTAGTTCTTTTTCCTGCAAGGGAAAACACCCAAAGCAATCCACGAAGAAATGGTTGATGTTTATGGAGAAGATTGCCCAGTTTATAGTCTCGTTGCACATTGGTAAACAGTTCAAATGTAGAAAGAACTTCAGTTAATGATAGAGAAATTTCAGGACGCCTAGTATCTGTTGTAACAGAAGAGAGTTTCAAAAATTGAGGCATTAACCTTAAAGGATTGCTGTATTAGTGTCGAAGAATTAGCATGGGCACAATGTGCACATGAAATGTTGTCGATGTGCCAAGAGAAGCAAGAGGAGTTTTTTTAACGGCTAGTCACCATGGATCCATCACTTCCATTCCAAAACTAAATAAATGACAAAACAATGGAAGTATGCAGAATGACCACCCCTCAAGAAAGTAAAGTGCAACCAAGTGCTGGCAGGGTGATGCTGTCGGTATTTTGGAATAAGCTTGGTGTAATAATAGCAGATTACCAAAAAAAGGGCTGTTCTTTGACGGCAAAGTATTATTCTAACCTCCTAATAAAGCTACGCGTATAAAATAAAAAGACAGGGAAAATTATAAAAAGATGTGCGCCTGCTCCTTGATAATGCCCCCCACGCATTCCTTGCACGTTGAAGTGAGGTGGTCCCACGAATGTAGATTTGAAATATTGCCGCATCCTGCTTATTCCCCCGACCTTACACGCTCGGATTTCTTCCCCTTTCCTGCCCTGAAATCATTTCTTCGTGAAAACACTTTGCTGCTGAAGATGATTTCTGCTGCTTAACCCTGGGTTGAAGGACAATCAGAGGACTTCTACAAAACTAGCCTGCGGAAGTGCATTGGAGGGTGGCAAAAATGTGTCATTTTGTCTGGTATCTGCGTTTAAAAAGTGTAATACGTGGTATTTGTTTCAACCTTATATCACAACCACTTCTGGGTAAATACAATTTTTGAACCCCCACCCCTCTTTCGTGTGTGTGTGTATGTGTGTGTGTGTGTGTGTGTGTGAGAGAGAGAGAGAGAGAGAGAGAGAGAGAGAGAGAGAGAGAGAGAGAGAGCGTGCCCTGATCTGTTCTAGTATAAATTATATTATGAGCGCATTCCTTTCTCTAAAATTGTTTATCGTGATTTATCGGGCGTTACCTCACTTGCCCTAATTCATATGCCCTAGTAGTCTAAGCCCTATTTCCCACTTGCCCTAGTCACATTTCTATTGTGTATGAAACCGTATCCTATTTTTTTGGAGCGATAAAAAGATGAAAATGGACTTCCAAATCATAATGAAAAAAAAAAAAAAAAAAAAAAACAAATAAATATAACATCAAAATAATAATCAATTTATTTTCTTTATACAAATACAAATTGTTTAAAATACAAATGTCTTAATATCAAATAAAGAAATAAACTAATTTACGAGGTGAAAGATCTCCAACATTTACTAATCCTAGTATTCTCTTAAAGTTAGCTTGGTGTCTTTTTAAATGGGTAATCCTCTTCCATATATTAACACGATGATGGTGCCCTACAGATTTATTTAAGGCATAATACCATCCTTCCACATGATTTATTGTCCTAGGGCCAAAATTAGCACGATGATTCCACGATGATGGCCGAAAGTGAGCAGTGGATCCAATCCAATTTGTTTCGAAGTATTTTATAAACTCTTCACACTTTGCACATGAAGGAAGTTCTGGCGGTGGACGTTCTCGAATGATTCCTTCCCAAGCTTCCTCTAAAGAAACGTGCTAATCCCACTATTGACTTCAATAATTTTCTGATAATTTGTTCCTCGATATATGCCAGTCGTAATCCTGAATGTTGTACTTTTCGTCAAATTGCTTGACTGAAATGAAATAAACGGCCCTTAACATCAGTACCAGATAATATTTCTTCTATGGATCTGATCACAGCACTTTCGTAATCAACTTGGAATTTTCTTGGTTGAAACGTTGTCCCGATTTGCAATGCTTTCCGTTGAGTTAACCGGAACATGCCGTTGCAAGTTGATTTTGACTTATCTGGAAGAAGAATAAGAAATGGAAATATTTGGCCTCTATGCACACCACGCAAGAATACCTGATCCAGGATAAAAACTTGGCAGCAGCATGGTCTGATGATAGGTGTCGGTAAGATCCTGAACCAGCCGACACATCAACTATAAATTATAATATTAATATAATAATGTGCGATTAGGGAAAATCACCAATAGTGCTTCTGAGATTAGGGCATATGAATATATTTTTCATTTATGAAGATTTTTTTACGCAACATTACATTGCGGTGTTTATAACTTTGCATTCACCTACGTTTGTTACACTGATTTATTTTTATTTGTTTTTTATTGGGTTTTTATTTTTATTTTTACGTGGTTAAAGCGCGTACGTTTTATTAAAGTTTCGACTCGACATCTAAGTCTACTGAAAATGTTAGTTTTTCAGCGTTTGAAAGATTGATTTGTACACCGGAATATACGGCGATTTAGCAAACCTTAGCGGATATAGCTCGTACGTCGTTTCAGCGTCGCTATCGTAAAACTTTCGGTTCATTATCATCTTGGAATCAAAATGAACCTCAAAGGCATCCCAGAATGGCTGGATGGAGTTGGAGCGGGACTCTTGGTTGGTAATGAAGGACTGGAATACTATTATCGGCCAACTGGCAGCTACTAGTGCATATTTACAGTTTGTCAGGAGGTTCTATCCTGTCCGACATCATGTAACTTGTTCAATGGTGTCGATCTTAGCTTCCTCCAACAAGAATTAATGATATTGAGGCATCCATGGGCACAAAGCACGCTCTTGAGAAAACAGAGAGAATCCAAGCCGCGCAACAAGAGTCAGGCAGGCGTGCAGTTACCTCTTAAGATCAGAATCTTGCAGATAACTTTGAATACCATGTTGTCCACCGAGTGCCTAGTGAATTCTGTCTCTTCGATTGTCCGGGTTCTTTAGTTAGTTATCTTTCCTTTTCAAAGCTGGCATAATCAAATGAAATGAGTATATTTGCGCTGTTTTTTTTTTTATTCTCATTTTTAATTTAGATAGCGCAAATAGAATAATGTCACATCTGTGCTAGAATCTCGATGGCACGCTGTTATCTTTGATCATCGGGGATTTCTTGGAAGGGAGGGGGAAAACGACAGCGAGAAAAACGGTTTATTTATGTTTTTTTTTTCTTTCAAATAAAAATGTCTGAATACAGTAGTGGATCAACGACTTCTGCAGAATACATGGGCAGTTTTGTCCATCAATTTCCAGTAAATTTTATTTGTACACTTTTCTTATTTCATTCGATTTTCATAGGATTTCATAAGCAGATTAACAGAAAATGTAATTAGCGAATCAGGTTTCATTTTTTTTGCTATATTACTGCTTCAGTCAACCCGCGAAGGAGCATTGAAAAATAATGCGAATGAATTTTAATCGTATTTCGTTATTTACTAGAGAGAAAACCGTTGAAGGGAAGGATAGAACGAGGGGATGCAAACAGGATTCACCGCTCTACATTGTGTAAAGGGCCAAGTGACTGTTGTTATGACAACCGTCCCCTTATCCATACGGAAAATTATAACCACTCAATGTTCGATTATATTCTTTGTCAGCAGCATCTTGTAGGCGCAACTGAGAAAAATTATCCCCATTTCCCATATTTAGAAAGATGTTGGCGGCTGCATACAAAGTAGATGTACACACAAAAGCGTGTATAGATTCCAGCCGATATCAAAGCCTGATTCTTCTACTTCAGACTTTGCTCTGCTGCTGCTGTGTCGGTACAATAGTAGGAAATAAAATGCATTGATTTTTAAGATTGTTTGACAAGTGAAGCAAACAGAATCATCAAAGAGTAGAACTAACACAACGATAAAAATCGAAGATAAGTTCCGAAGAAAGGAACTGTTGATGGAAATACCGCTACAAGATCAATATTTGAATATTTGAGAGTCGGCAGTAGTACCTGGAAGGAAAAATCAATTATTGGCTTGAGAGAATGATGGCATTTGAAAAGGGAGACTGCGTCTATTCATGACTAGTACATTCACTAGATGTGCTAGATGTGCCAGTGAATACGTTTCACACATTCGCTACATCTAATGACACTAATTTGTACTGAGCGTATAACAAGGAAATTCATAATTCGATAAACATCTCCACTAGCTAGCTGTTGAAAAGCAATTTTACTCATTCTTCTACTGAAGACAGACGATAATCAAAATATTCCGCCACAGTATCTCCAAAATTTATTTATTTATTCATCGAAGAGGGGCAAATTATTTCTCACCCAACCTTAGAATTCGATAGCTTCAATATAAAGATGGTAGAAATTTATTTTTAAAGTATTTCTTTAGATCTGACAAAGCGAACTTTCAGAAAATCACGTTGACAAATTTAAGAAGGTTCTGTAATTCCAAGGAAGCTTGTACGACCATCATTCATGCAAACATCATTAATAGTTCTCTTTTGAATCTAGATGAAGTTCAGTCGGCTACTCTGTAAAATGGTAGTTTTCTTCTCCCGATTAAGGTTATCCAGGCATTAAACCTTCAGCTGTTGTAGGACAAGAAATGGGGCTTGTACTAACACCACCAATTCAAATATGTTGGTAGTGGTGTTAGTATAAGCCCCATTTCTTGTCCTACAACAGCTCATGGTCGCGTTGAATGTATTCTTCATTCTGTTTCAAATTCCCGCTATGGTACCCATCAAATATAAGTGTCACTCGTTAATAACAGTTTTGTTTTGTTTTTAGTTTTATTACGAGCGCTTTTGTACTCTGCCTGAATACAACGCAGTATATATTTGGACACAAGTTAAAGTATCGATAACAAAAGCGGTTAGTTTGAAGAATAATCAATAATAAAAGTGAATGAAATTTGGTGTAGAAATAGATTATATTATGATGCAAGAATACCACGTGTATAATTTATGGATAGAGCAGTCCATTTCTGAAATATGCAAATTACTTTGTGTGTACCTGAAAATTAATACCCAGCAGAGGATATTGCCCACTTTTTATAATTTCCACTGATAGCCAGCCAAGCAACACTCATGGGCTTTCTCGCGACTGCACAGTAACTATGGTAACTGTCTCTTCACAGCGTATCGATAAGGCATAGTTTCTCTCTGAAATTCGATTTTTACATCCACAGAACAGCCAAACCGACCATGGAATACACTCTACACTTGCAATAACTTTATGCCTTGGTTTAAAACCAATAACTAGCCAATCTAATACGAGCTAACCACTAAATGTGCTCGAGAGTTGACCTGGTATGGAAGCCCACTGTTTCAGGAACAGTGAGTTTGTAATTCATATAAGGTTGTGGTGGGAAGGGGGTGAAGACTCGAAATTTGTCTTCGTGGTCAGTGTAATTCAGGCCTGGAGAGCCACTTTGCTCGGGAAAAGTCATCACGCCCAATGAAGTCCTGCACCTCTTGCATTCTCCGGGAAGTGGGGGGGGAACTTCCTCTTGTCGCCTCTCCCTGGTTGCTAAGTGGCCGTTCAGATAGCACAAACAACAAAACTCTCGCTATACACAACATGCATGATGGCCGGCAGCTGACTTGTGAAGTGATCTATGTCCTTTCTCGTTCCATTGTGTTCTATCTACTCATTGAGTGACGATGCCTTTTTTTTTTTTAATCCTACTTTTAACTGGAACTGCCGTCTACCTCTTGTAACCTAGAAAATTAAAGATACTACCCAAAGATTGTATTGGAAGACAGTGTATATGTGCCTTTTTAATTCTTTGTGGATTAGTAATCCGATTTCGGATGGCACTAAATCTTTTAAAATACTTTATATTCCATTCGCTTTTTTTATACATTAATATTTTTTTGTTTTCTGTTTGCAATTACATTCACACCAATTGTCTGTTTTCAGCAAATCTGTTGCATTCAAATCCTACATATGTCCGTACCTATTTCCTTTTTTGTTATATTTTTTGATTTGGTCCTTTTGACGATATCTGTTCTTGTGCTCTTTGAAAAACTCTTCTTTTAATGTGCGCTTCGTCTTATATTTCATTCGTCAAATACCATAAAATGCATTTTCCGATTTTCTTCCTGCCATGATTTTATTAAAATGCTTCTTTAAGATTAGCCATCTTTTTGTTTTAAGTTTGTTTTTTGGAGTTTCCTTATTTTCTTTGGTAAAAACTTAACAGTTGATTTTTCTTATAGCACAAAGGTTTCTCGAAATAGTTTAGTTGTTTTTCGAGCAACTTAGTGGGTTTTTAGAAATCATTAAGTCTTTTCTATCTTGTTTTTTTATTACGTAAGCCTCCTTCAGATACTCTCCTTTCTACGAATACAATACTTAAGGCCTTTCTAATGCGATGATACTTCAAGTTTTTGTTTTCCAACAACCGTAATCTGATTATTCGTACGTTACCCACATTGTAAATAACTTAATAGGCGACTTAAAACTATAATGTGTCTGAAGAAAGCATCTGCAACCGCTATTCGAGTCAGAAAAAGAATAATTAAGACACGTAGTTCTATAAAACGAGGTAACATTCCTCTTACTTTCTTCATTCCATAATACGTACAATAATAGTTCGTGAATACTACTTAATGAAGTGTGGAAACTTATAATTAAACGCTCATTGCAATAATTTTGGGTTATTATTGACCGATCAGACAAACCTGTTAATTTATGACGACTTTGTAATACTGATAACCATCCAGTAGATCAATACTTTAACGATATGGAAAACGAGAAGGATGGAACTAGAAAACTTAATCTTATGAAGGCAGTCATGTGGTCGCAGCTTCTAACTGCGATACTAATTTTTAAAGCAATTTAAGAAATATCCTTCACCATCTGCACGAAGTTATTTTCTGTTAACATGAATCGGATTTATAAAGAGCAAATACAACTAGATATCTGCATAGAATATATGGATCCTGTTGTCTGCTGTTTCTCAGAATATATGGCACCTATGATGGATTTTGAATTTTTGTTCCAATGTAGCTAAAACCAGAGGTGTAGATGTCTGCCAGTTACCTATAGTATGGTCCGACTTACTTGACTACGGTGTCGAAAAGACCCACGAAAATTCCTTTTCACTCAACTGGATTTGAACCGTGATATTTCCACAGAGTGGAACAACTGCGATCGTTATCGTGTTGCTCAACGTGAGGGCGTCGAATCATTCAAAATATTACATCCAATTTTCACGGTCTTTCGCTTAATACAGTTGGTATAATCACCGTCCTCTCCACATCTTGTGGAAAAGACCTCGGTTCCAATCTCATGAGTGACACGAGGTATTTTTATGGGTCTTTTTCACAGTGTGGCTGAGTCGCTCTCAGGCGAGGGTAGCAGACAAACCAGAATTTCTTCCCGAAACTCGGGTTTTTCGTCCAGCATACAACAAATCGACCAAAGAACGCACGCACTTTACAGAGATATACGGCGAAATATGGTCTAAGTTGTTGATGCGGCAAAAATCCTACAATAACCAACAATTTCGCGTAATCTTTAAAGAACGGTAAAAATGCTATAAAAGAATGAGAATTGCATTTGATAAATATCAATTCCATTGATAAAATATGAATAGATGATAAAATACAATCAAAGAATTCTAGTAATATTTAGAAAAAAGAAAGCTCCGATTAATGTGGTCGACGTGTCCCTAAGCAACGACGTTAATCGAAAATACTTCAATCTATATTACAGTCTGCGGAAATGAAATTTTCTGCACACAGTAATATAGATTGAAGCCACATTCTGCGAATTCCATTTGGAAAATATCTTATGAACAAGTGGATAGAAAACAACTCCAGGCAAAGAATACCTAAAAAAAGAATTATATGAACAAGAAACAGAACTGTGAACCATTTCCCATGTGCACGAAAAGCACTTTTAATGTGTTTTTTCTATTTTCAACAGTTTCGTCAGTTTAAACACCTGTTTAGTAAACCAAACAATTCTTAATTTCTTCCTCAGTTATTGTTTTAAAGTAAGTGGAGATGTTCTTTGACTGGATCTTCTGCAGTACACTCTACATGTCCACTTACAGCCTCCTTAGCTAATCTTGATATCATATATTTTAACTGCATTCGTAAAATATTCATAGCACCCATGACTCGCTATAAAAGGCTCCATTATTGAGCTTATGTTTACTGAAATCCTAAAGTTAACTCCTTTTTTTCCCTGCATTGTTAGTATTGGTATTAAAATTTCTTTTCCTTATTCCCATAGTCAAAATGTTCTTATCCAAATCTTTTCTTGACTTTCGCCAAATTCACTACCTCGGCTACCCTTGCATTAATCACGCCCACCCCAGGGCCTTATAAAGGTGTCTAGTTGCTAAGCCCGGCAGACTGCGTCTTCTAAGTCACTGTTATGAGGTTAGTGCTTGATGCCCCTTTACTGATTTACCCCCCTTTCTTTGCACCTCCAGAAGTTCTATATCTTTCTTTCAATGCGCCCTCCAGACCTTGATACAATATTCCATGTCCGCTTGCACCATCATCTTATTGACAGAGATAAATGACCTCCTCTCTACTTGCAAACTTCCAATAAATCATAGACAGAACACCATCTACGCTTCTTATTGTTTACTTACACTGTCTTTTGGACTTCGTGTCTTTCTGTATCGTAATCCCAAAGTCTTTTTCATCCTGAATATCCTTTAATTCCTTTCCGCCAAATCTATAAATTACTCCTGAGTTTCTGATACCCGAATGCATTACTTTGTATGTGGCAGAATTAAACTTTAGCTGCCATTTTTTTCCAGTCCATATCTGTAGTCATTCCAAATGTTTTTGAAGCAGCATGGCCTGCTATTGATCGTTAACCACTCTCTCAACCTTTATTTAAATGAACAGCATACTTTGACAGCTTCTCCTGTATTCATTTATTAGTATCGTTTAGGAAGATCAGAAACAAGAGAGGTCCGAATACTGATCCCTGAGGGACTCACTCCATTTGCTACTCCAGTCCACTATGAAGGATACTCACTTATGACCACCCTGTGTATCCTATCCTTCAGCCAATTTGTAATCCATTGATGGATCCCTCCTGTTATCTGAACCTCCCTAATTTGCGCAATAACCTCTTATGAGGAATCGTATCAAAAGCTTAACTAAAATTCAAATATAAAATGATATCAAATAATTTACCAGATTTGTCAGGCGAGATCTCCCCTAAACGAAACTATCCTGGGTCCCATTTAGGATACCATTCTTATCGAGATGTTCCTATATTGGAACTTTAACCATAAATTCCATAATCTTAACAACCACAGAAGTCAACTATAAACGCCATTCCTTCTTTTGTCTCTCCCTTACGGAATGGGGAAACACTGCAGGAAATAATCCAAGGGAATAATCCCAGAATCTGATGATGATCTCATTAACATTACTAATGGTTGGATGTGTGACATCCGTTTCTGGAGCTTTACATTCTGTCGCCTTAACTTTTCAGCCAGTGCTTATTTGATACCACTATTTCACTTATTTTACAACGGTTCAACTCGGCTTCATTTGGCACCAGTATGGTTTCATTCTGGTTTCAGTAGTAAACTGTGTGGCAAAATACTTGTTCAACTTGGCCGCCTTTTCGGCTGGAATTTACATTATCCCACTATTTAGATTTTGAAAGAGGCGTATTGAATTTATCTCTGTTGTTTTGCATTCATATATGAGAACTCTTCCCCATTTTCCCACCGGCGATTTTAGGCGCTTCATCCATCTATGTCTAGAAGTGGGTGTGTTCGGGCCGGCTGATAAACTCGAAATAATTCATGGAGAAACCTACCTCCTCCCAACGGTACAAAACATTACCACACATACAAGATCCACACACTTTTAAATCTCTGGCCTTTACTGTGTACTGTATCACACGACAATGTATGCTACGCGGAGATGGGGGAAACCCCTGGTACCGTTTGACCCAAAAACACTTTACTTTACCTTCTGCCTTAGATCAGCTAACTATTGTCTCGATTGAAGAAGATTTTAGAAATCCCTTCAGTTATCGAAGGGAATCGAACCCGGACCTCTCCAATCATGTGATGGCGAAACCACTGTGGTGTCACGGAGGACTCTCATTACTGGTTTTTTTTTACATATCTGAACTGATGTCAGTTCTAAATTGTTCAGGTGTCTACTAGGGAGTATCATCCTTCGGATAATTAAAGATATAAGGTCTTGTGGTAATAAATTACACTCCTCTGTACGAGTCGATCTTAGTGCACGTAGTAATATGGGACACAGCCACAAGTTCGTCTCCCTGAACATCGTAGAGATGTTCAATTGGATCCAGCTTCTGAGCACTGGCTGGTCACTCCATACGATGAATATTGAAAAATCCAAGAATTTGTTTCCGCTGAGCTTCATCGTCGAGAAACTGAATTCGGGGTCATATCATCCCCAGAATTCTTCACTAGTATTCAAAGATCTGGTTCCTCTACCTTTTTTTTTTTTTTAACTTGTCAAGGCGACCCACTCAGGGCTATGGAGATCAGTACAACGTACATCATCTCCAGATCAATGCCACAGTGATGTTCCCTTTTGGCCAAGTTAGAGGGATGGGAGCATGTTCCACTTTCTTTCCACATGAGATTGCGTCAAATTACTGTGTATAATTAATCTGGACTCGCCTACTAAGTGAACATTGGTCCTTTTATCTTGATTCTAGTGATGGTGTTGTGTGCATCAAGTCAGTTGGGAGTCCTCTTTCATGGAGGATGTTTTGGATTTGCAACTGAGGCTGTGAGGAGAGAGAGTGTTATGTGATCTCTTTGGTGGATGAGAAGCCAGAGATTCTTGGCAGTGGGAGCATACAATCTTCGTCGCGATTGACCAATTGACCTTCAAGATTCCTCTCTTGTCTCTTTAATGTGGTTGCCATAATCTTGAAATTACCATTCTTCACAAATATAAAGCTTTGGCCATCCAGCTTAAGGCTGCCATGCCATCATTCCGTTAATAGCCATTCACTGGTGCAAATCTACGTTGCGTCCTCTACTAAAAGGAAAATCTGATAATTTGTGAAATTTCATTTAGAACGTAATTCGAAAAGACAGATAAATATTGCACACACGCTAGAAGAATAATTTTTCTAGAATAAAAATTATAAATAAAGTTCTAAAGACGTAACCTTCCATAAGGCATCAGTAATATGTAGAATGTATTATTTTTTCCGCTTCTTATTGCGTGGTGAAACTGAGGAACTCATCGATGCAATCAAAACTATGGCAAATCTCCAAGTTAGAAACATTTCTTTGCAATTATTATTAATCGGATTAAAATCGCACCAGGTAATGTCTAACACGTGTTTACTTCTTAACGACTTCGGTAATACCCCCCACCCCCAGTTTGCTTTCCCCTCCTTACACGAAGCGTCACCACTACGGATAATGAGAGGAAGGTGGTTCTGTTCTGCTGCCAGTCAATAAAGATGTTTGCGATATGATCGGAACATGCCAGGTCGGTATCCGAGTTCAGCCAGCAATAAAGAGAATCGCTCGTGTCCAATCAATAGCAGTAAAGAAAGAGCGAAAAGCAGAAATGATAGGATGTCAAGGCAGTTCAGCGTGACTTCTACCGGAGAGTGTTCGTCGTCTTTTTGTCGTCCACCTCGTCTTTGTGTCGCATCGATTCCCTGGCTTTTCTTCGGTGTCTTTGACCTCTTTCGATGCCGAGCGAAGGGAAGACGATGAAAAGGGGATAAACAGAACGAGCCATAGAGAAGGCAGAGAGGAAGAGAATACCGGGAGTAAGTGACTTTATCGGAAGAAGCACCATCAGCGACCTTTATAAGAAACCCAAGCGAGTGAAGTAGGCCAATGTCGTTGTCGGCAATGGCTGTTTTACTAGTGTGTGTGTATGAGTTACGCCAGAGAAAGAAAGAAGATAAGAAAATATAAGGAGGCTGTAAAGGAACTCGTTTAGCGACATACAACACGTCGAATGCGCGTAACGGGCTTTAAAAGACAGCAGAAAGAGCTCGTGACGGTGACGAGAAAACGAAGGTAAGAATGAAATATCAGATATGAAGGAACTTTGATTTCCGAGGTAAGAAACGGGCAGAATAAGGGAAAAGGGAGATTGGATAGAGCGAGAGAATGGAAGGAAGACAGATAAGTACGTCGAGTAAATACGGTAAAAGAGATGGAAAGAAACTTTTTTTTTCTTAATGGGTTGCCATGGTAACTGATGGTGCATTGTTTCCAGTCATTTCGGATATCAGTTGCTCGGGCGTGATTTCGCCAGCTGACATCCGCTTTGCCATTCGGGTTTGGCTCAACTCAAGAATAACTTTTCCAGAAGAGTCTGCCGAAAACCAGGTCTTTGTAGATCGCTGTTCCTCTAAAAATATGAGTTCTATGACAATTAACAGCAGTAGTTTGTTGGGACGTTCGAAATGCGTAAAGCGTCTACTGTCTTTGCAGTGATTACCTGTTTGTCCGTCCGCATGTAACAACTCGGCTTCCAATGGACAGATTTTCGTGAAATTTTATATTTAGGTCTTTTAGATTTGTCGGGTTGTCCCAAATTTCATTAAAATCTGGTAAAATGAATTCGGATTTTTTTTACCTCATGTTACAAATAGCTGTAGCTCCATAACAGTTCACAATCGGACGATATTCATTTTACAATCTTTCCCCTTGTTGAACAGTAGAATAAGTCCAAGTTTTTTTATTGTTGTTGTTTGTTTGCTTGCTCATACTTTTAAAATATTTCTGATATTTGAACTTTACTCGATAAAGGAAAATCAGTTCGACACCAAATTTTAAACGTATTTCTTTGGTTCCTCTGAAAGCGTTAAGCCTAATTCAGATTCTATTGCTCACTGAAATTCATATGTAATACCGACGGACTGCCACTTCCAGGCTTAGGTAGCCTTCTTTAGAATACCTCACTATGTTTAATACGGTCCTTCTCCAATCGAGAAGCCTTGAGACATTTTTGTCTTTGTTACGCTCTGAGAACTACCATGCTTGTAATAAAGTTTAATTAAAAGTATTTTATCTTTATGTTGCATTTTAAAATGAATTTAACTGGACTTCGTTACTTAGAGAGCAACAGCTTTGAGCTTTCCCTTATCTTGACACGAAGAATAAGACCATGACGAGCTGACACTCGAATACTTCGAACCCAGAGCCTCTAGTTTTCGAGTTAAATATGTTTCAAGCATTATTCACAAAGGAAAATTATTTAGAAGGTTCTTAAAGTCTTTGTTCCAAATTTCATATCAGTAGGCTGCTCATTTTCCTATGTGAACCCGTCTCCTCCCCTTAGGAAATCCTGCTACACAAAACCCACGCGCTTCCCCCTTCGTGCGTTGAAGTGTTGCCAAACCTTTGAGCAGAGAGTTTTGTTATCGTAGTGGATTGGTTGACCAAATTGGGGTTAATGAGAACTGCAGTTGGGTTGTTTGGGTTAAGTTGTTCGTTTGGTGGCATTGGTGTACAGGAAGTGCCATAAAATGTCTGAAAGTCAACTGAATCCCTTCAAGAAGTGAAAGACTGATTGCACTCTTCGCAGGCTGAAGTGCTTAAATTTTACTATTCACCGTTGTCTGGATTAGTCCCATGGCAACTGAAATTATGAGGTTTGAGTGCAAACATGCTGCTGCTTCTTTCTGCATTGTTTATATTGTAGAAATTGTTCAGAGGTCGCTTGAAGAACATTTCGAATATATACAGCACTTGCAGCCCCCAGTTTCCTGATTTGATTCGAATCGAAAACCTCTGGAAATATTCTACGCCTCTTAGATTAAATACTAAAGAGGACTTCTAACATCATGGCCTCTGAAGAAAGATCAACTCGCTAATATTTTGATAGACTACTGTATTTGAATTAGTGCAATATCTCCAGTGCTTCGCAACTATTTCAAACATTTTCCTTCTTACAGACGGTTGAATTAATGTTGAATTAGCCACCACCTCCGTTTACATCGAAACCTCTTCAGCTGAAATGTTATTTCGAACAGGACTTACAGATAGCGAATTTACTCCTTTCTTACAGTCGTCAAAGACACGGTGTCTTCGTATCTGCTGTCTACTAAGATTCTTCGAGTGTGTTGCCTCGGGTTACTCGTCACAAATAGCTCTGAGATGTTGGTAAATGAGCTCTTGGTCACTCCATAACGACAGACAGTGTCAAAAAAAGTAGAAAGAGTACTCCGAACTAGGAAGGTAAGCTAATCATTGCCGCGAGTGTTTTTACAGCGCCCATTTCTCTGTTGCAGCATCTAATGTGATTGTCTTGGCATTGCTTCAGAAGTATGCTATTGAAGACGGAAGAGAATAAATAAGTCGTTTACTTATTTATTCTCTTCCGGGGGGCCATGCTTATCATGGCCCCCAAGGTGCTCTTTTCTGTCCAGTGATGTTCGTATGCGACTGAGTACATTACTAGTCTTGCGTCTGTTTATTGTAAGACTTCATTTCTTTTATTGTAAGACTTCATTTCTTTTATTGTAAGACTTCATTTCTTTTATTGTAAGACTTCATTAGGTGAATAATAAATTAATTACTAATTATCCTCATTGAATTACGTGCTTTTGATAAATTAAATTACTTTCTCTGGAATATCTTCTGAGTATGTAAATGTCTCTGAACAGCGGGAGAGGTTAATAAAGTAGTCAACAATTATTGGTGTGTGTTTTTAAACCATCCTTGCAGCTTGCGCAATGATTACGATCGCACTTCTTTCACACGTGTGGAAAAGGCCTGAGTTGGAGTCCCGTCTATAGAAAAGAATTGTCCTCGTGGGTAGCACAGTTGGTAGAATCGCCGTCCTCTCCACACCTGGTGGGAAAAGACGCGAGTTCCAGTCCCGTCGATGACGTGAGGAATTTTTATACGCCTTTTTCATAACGTGGCTGAGTTAGTCGGTCTCAGGCGAGGTAGCATGGTTTTCATCCTTCCGGAAAGTCGGGTTTTTCATCCAGCAACCAGAAAATCGACCGCAGAACACACGCAATTTATAGAAAGTATACACAAAGCAATATGGCCTTAGTTGCTGATGCTCCTAAAACTCTACTACCACGCCCAAGTTCAATGAACAGTTTGCCTTTCGAAATTTTTAGTTTTTTTATTTTGATAGCGGTAATTCTGAAGTCCGTCCTGTAGCACTGGTCAGCTTATAGTAGTGTACTGTACAGTATTCACTAATTAGATCATAATTTGTTTTCTTTTCATATATTTAATTTATATTCTGAAATAAAATGTAAACGTTAAATAATTCTGCTTTTAAAACCTTTTCACATTAACGGTTATTTTATTTTCTCGGTTTTAGCTTAAGACATATTGAGGATAAATCCCATTCTACGACATACTTCTGTCTGTTATGTTACTTTTTTCTCTGAATGTTTCCTGTTACTTTTATGTGCAAGGCTCATGGGGTAGAATTTTTCTCAGCGTGGTCTGTGCTTGTTAACAGGAGATATTCGACAAGGATGGGATACACTTAATTAGAAATGGTGCAAGAATATTTACTGATGCTTCGAGGCAGTGTTAGGTGGGTCAGAAAACTGCCAGCTTGGGGGATTCACAGACTAATAGATTAATAATAGCCACAGGCAGAGGTGAAAGTGAGTCTCTTGCACTGCTTGAATTGGAATGAGCAGCAGCCTGGAGAGCGAGGTACTGGGGATTTCAAGGGCTGTTGGGAGTCATCATGGAACAAGTAAATACATGGGCTGTGTTAGGGTAACTAAGACTAACAATAGGTGTATGTATACTTGAATGTACTCCAATGCTAGAAGTATAGTTAATAAGTTTGATGAGCTTGAAGTGCTAGTCAAGACATCAAAAGCAGATATTGTTGGGATATCAGAGACGTTGTGTGACACAGACATAAGCAGTGCAGAATTGGAATTTGGGGAGTACATGTATGGACAGGACAGGAAGGGAGGGTTCAGTCTGTTCGTTAAGAGACACATAAAATCTAAGGAACTGCATCCAGTTGACATTGGTGGACAATGCAATGTTGAGTCAATTTGGTGTGACATAAACACTGGGAAAGGAAAAATGAGAGTAGGTGTGTGTTATAAGCCTAATGAATCTGATGAGTATAAAGAGCAATTTTGCAAGAAATAGTGAGCCAGTAAATCAGAATGTCTTATAATGGGGGATTTTAACTTCCCGGATATTGACTGGAACTTGTGGGGTGGTCATTCACACAGTAGCAAGACTTTTGTGGATTTCTTGGATGATTTTTCCTACAGCAGCATGTTCGAGAGACAACCACAGGGAGTAATACTCTTGATCTGATTATCAGCAATGATTCTTCATGCGTTAAGAATCTGCAGATAAAGGAACCACTAGGTAGCAATGATCACAGTGTACTGATGTGGGATTTACTTAAAGATCTAACTTCCATCAGGGGTAAGGGGAAAGGATTTTGCTTTCTTACAGGTGACTACAGTGATCTTACACAATTTTTAAATTCTATACAGTGGGATCAACTGATGATGTTACCTACGGAGAATTCTAAATATCAACTAAGAAATACTGTTCAAGGTTTAGACCGAAATGGATGTCAGATGAATTAACGAGGCTCGTGGCAGATTTATCCCTTTCCTCTAGAAGGAAAGAGATAAATCAGATTGGTCCCCTTAACATAGATGGTTTGACTATTGATGATCATGATCAGGTAGCTGATAAACTGAATGAGTTTTTTGCATCTACATTCACACATGAGGAGTTAATCTAGGAGGGGAATGGCAGAAGTTTATCAAACTTTAATAGGGAGCTAAGTGATTTTGTAATAACTGAGAGCAAAGTCGAGAAGAAATTGTTGAAATTAAACATAAGGAAGGCACCTGGGGTGGATGGGATCTATCCAGTTATATTGAAGGAGGCAGCAAAGAAAGTAAGCAAACCCTTAGCCATAATTATGAAAGTTTCCTTGGATTCAGGGGAGTTCCCCAATGACTGGAGATGTGTTCCCAATTCACAAAGGGGGATCGAAGAGGGACACGGATAATTACAGACCTGTTAGTCTAACATCTGCCAGGGAATATAATGGAGTCAGTGGTTAAGGAAGCGATGCAGAATCATCTAGACTAGACTGCAGTTATAGTTCAGACACTGCATAGGTTTGTTAAGGGGAAGTCTTGTCTGACAAATTTGATTGGATATTATGATGTGGTTACAAAGGAACTGGATGCAAAAAATAATTTTGATATCATATATTTAGATTTTAGAAAAGCTTTTAATACTGTTGCGCATGGAAGACTACTGTACAAAATGGAGCAGTATGGCATTGGAGGTAAGTTGCTACAATGGATAAGTTGTAGCAACTTCTCCCACTATGATGGTGAAGTAGGAGAAGGCAGAGGGTGGTAATCAATGGGTGCTGCTCTTCATGGACTAATGTTATTAGTGGAGTCCCCCAGGGTTTGATGTTGGGCCCATTGTTGTTTTGGGTATTTATCAGTGATATTGATGAAGGTATATAAGGGTTAACGTATAAGTTTTCAGACAATACGAAGGCAGGGTTGTTAATGACAGTTATGATAGTAGGCTACTGCAACAGGATCTGGAAAAGATGAGCAGATAGGCTAAGACGTGGCAACTGAAGTTTAACATTGACAAATTTTAAGTACCGCAATGGGTAGCAGTAACCCCAGAGTAACGTACCAACTGGGTGGTACTGCACTCAGGGTAGTGGAGAATGGAATGTACCTGGGGTAATTGTGCGGTCAGCTATTAAGTTTTCTGAGAAGTGGAAAAAGGCTGCAAGAGGAATTCGTGGTGTCTTGTCAATGATATACATGAATTTTTCTAGCAGAGATAAGGGAGTGATTGTCCCCTTGTATAAGGCAATGGTTAGGCCACACCTTTGGTACTGTATACAGGTCTGGAGGCGTCGTTTTAGGCATGATGTACAGCTGCTTGAACAAGTACAGAGAAGAGGTTGGTGTTACCAAGAAAGGCTTAAGTTCTGCAAATTGCAGCTTCTGGAAACTAGTCACTGGCGATGTGATCTAATTGAGGTGTATAAGGCCTTAAATGGATTGAGCAAGCCCAATGCTAATGGAATTCTTCCTCTTGCTCAGATTACTCACCTGAAGGGGGCCTACGCAGATGATCTTGTGATTGCTATTGAAGGCCGTTCTCGAAAAATACTAGAGGAGAAAATGCAACCATTACTTGACGGTCTTGATGGGCAAGTATGAATAAGCTTAAAACCTATACAAGTAACTCCAACTTTATGACTTTTAAAAATCACTTCAATTATGCGAGACCCCCTAAGATTCTTCTGAACCATTCACAACTACCGTACATCTCACAAACCAAATATCTCGGCTTTTTATTGATGACAAACTGATCTTTTTGCCACATGCAACTAATTTGGTACATAAAATCCGAAATTTTACAGCTGCTGTAACAAGAATTTCTAAGAAAAAATTGGGTCTGAATAAGAAAACATTGAGACTGTATTACAGGACGATATTCTTACCTATTGTCTCGTACGCTTGTAGCGTACGAGACAATAATATGGAAAAGTAAGAATATGAATAAGAGTTTGGCATCAGAACGTTATTAAGGTTGCTGTGAAGAGGAAGTTAACATCAATTCAAAGATCTGTTCTTCTCACTGTTCACTGCGTCCCTCGCACGGTTTCAAATAATGCACTCCAAATTCTTGGTGGTGAAATGCCCATAAATTTATATATTTTATTCAGAGGTACAATCTACAAGTTAAAGAAAGGGATATCTACAACGTTTTTGGGCATAACATCAGACCCAGCAAATGACATTAAAGCAGAAAAGAAAAGAACCTTGACTGAGATAACAACTATTTGGCAGTCTAGATGGGACGAATCTGTGTGTGGACTGGCAACAAAAAAGGTCATTCAACAAGTGACTTTTGTGACTTCTCCGGGAATCTGTTCATGGTTCGCACCATCTATGACTACAGCATATTTACTAACGGGTCACGGTTCTCTCAGGACTAAGCTCCATGAGATGAGGCTTGAGCCAGATCCTTTCTGCACTTGTGGTCAGAACGGGGATTGGGAACATTTTCTGTTAATGTGTCCATTGTACTCGGAATAGAGACGATGTCTTATAAATAGGGTCCCTACCCTATCGGTGGATAATGTTCATATCCTTCTAGAAAATGAACAAAGTTTTATCGCCCTCCAGATCTTCTCAGTGTCAGTTTTTCAGAAGAGAACTGAACTTAGGAATCAGCTTGGTTAATTAAATTGAAATCAAATTGGTGTACAAGTTACATGAGCTGCATTTTAATGAACAAAATAGCCTACTGTGTTTCGTTGGAACACAGTAGGCTATTTTGGAACCACTTGTTGTAAATAAGGCAGACATCAAGTAAACAATGTAAATAATAAAAATATCAATACTAGGAGGGAACACCTTCTTGGAACACTTGGGTAAAAAAAAAACAAGTTCATTATTTGAATCTTGTAACCTCCTGCTTGCTGGACTCTGGAAATAGATACCATACTGATCCAACACCACATAGCTCAATATAAAATTCAAACTACATGCTCAAAAACGCCTCTTTTGGATTAAATAATATAAATCGTGCCGTGGCAGTCTCATTGGGACTGTTCACAGCAACTTTTATAACTCCTAATTTTCTGACCAAAAGATTTCCTAGACTGCGTGGGAAATGATTAATTCTAAAACTATGTATTATAGAGGCACAGTCTCATTGTGGCTGCTGACCTCATTCCTGACGCTTGAGGTTTTTGTCATCTTTATCCAGTACGTCTCTTCTATGGAAGATTGAAAAGCAAGATTTATAATTGTTGAGTACCTTTGACCTTGGAGGATGACAAATCATTATGCTCTTCCATGGCAGTGGTCTCTTGTAAGGTTGATATTTCAAGTTGAACAATGTCTTTTTGTACCAGCTAATATTAATGGGCTTTGATAGTCTCATTATGGTTGTTCATAGAAAACATCATCACCATTAATTCTGATCAAATTTTCCTGAATTTGTCTGCATGGCAATCAGCGCTTTATAGAGAAACAGTCTCATTGTGGCTGTTGTTTCCCTGTTGATGCTACTGGCTTTATCATCCACTTCCAGTACGCCTCTTCTCGTGGAAGACTGTGAAGATGTATTTTATTGTTGTGTATCTTGGAACGGAAGAGGCGAATATCAACATGCTTCCTGTGGCAGTAGTCTCATTATGACTACTTGCCAGTCATGCCTACTTTTAAATACTTTTGTATACAGTTAAAGTTTTAACTTTTAAATTTCTTCGGAATATCTTAAAGTTAAATTTAAGTAAGGTAAAAATCAGAATTTCTGAGTATAATAATTAATAGGTTAATTTACACAGAGATTTTTGCTGGCTCCCTGGTTTGGGCAACCTGGGAGCGGGATTCCTGGCGCCCACCGGTAGTATTGCACTGTCTCTGGTGGGTGCGGGATTTTGTGCGTTTCATCACTACAGGTGATAATGGACCCAAACCAGCACATTAGGCTGACACACGAGCGCCAACACTTTTTCGGGCCCGCTCTGCAGAGGTTCTGCACCAACACAGATGAAAAAGGTGGAGCTGGGCAAATGCCTAGGAGACACCAGCGATACCATCCCCCCCCCCCCCCCACACACACATGTATCACCTGAAGCGCATAAATTCAAATTGAGGAAAGACTATTTTAGAATAGATGTGCGAAAATTCGCCTTTGGCCAGCGGGTGGTTGATAGTTGGAACAAACTTCCATCTGCTGTAGTGGAGGTCAGCAACTTAAATAAGTTCAAGGCAGAACTAGACAAACATTTGGAGTGAATGGATGATTGAAATGGGAAGGAATTTTTTGTTTGTTTGTTTGTTTTGGCTATATATGCTTGATTTCTTGCCTTATATGCCTATTCTAATGCTAAAATTATCATCTTTTCCCGGTTCTTTGCACTAGTTTATACGAAATATAATAATAACAATATTACTTTAGCAGTGTTATTGTTATTAGACGAAAAGTCTCTCACCCCCAAAAAGTAACATCATTTTCCATTTACTCGCAGTATATTAGTGATTACGATCACTCGTAGGAAAGGACTTCATTTTCCTTACGTTCCACCCTGGAAGAACAGCTAATGTAAAGCCTGGGTTCGAATCCTGTAAAGACGGGAAAGGGGTGAAGGTATGGACACTTTTTTGCACCAAGGCTGAGTTGGGTTGCAGGAGCACTGTTATTCTGCGTTTTTCAGCCACCACTACGTAAATTGGGCCATGAGCACAGTCTTTTACAGACTGGTGAAATATAGCCTAAGGTGCCAATACAGCGTAAAATTTACACCAACAATAACTGCCATGATGAAGATCTGATGTTAGATTCTCACAAAAAACAAAAAAAATTCTCTAAATGTCTTTTACTCGAGCTGTAGTCAGCTGAAGGTGCACGGTTTTTTTTTGTTTTTTTTTGTTTTTTTTAAAATGGCAAATGATGTTTGATTATTCCGCTGGCAGGGTAGTGGACCAGAACATACAAACGCGATATATTGGCGCCCTTGGTTGCTTCGGCATTTACTTAAACAAGGAAATCTGAGATTCTTTTGAAAAACAATAAAAAAACAGGCATTTTGAGATAGGAAATAGCATTATATTCTGATCTTTCTAGTCCTGAAAGCAATATGAATACATTCTGAGAGTCCAGCTTCTTTTTATCACTTTGTGTATGGCCTCTAAAACGTGTTGCCGACAGACAACCCTACATGGTTACTATCAGCGCGGAATCCTTGTCCTTTTTTCCTTAAACTATTGATATAATCAATTAAAACAGTTTTAATGATAAAACACTAGTGGAGCATGTCAAGTAGAGGCAATTAGTGAATTACAAGCGTTTACATAATGCCTAGGGATAAGTGACCTTCGACAGGGAAATAAGACCTTTTGAATAAAAACAAGCCTCGGTGTGCGTTTCCAGCAGGTAATCAACACGTACAAGCTTAGATGAAAGAAAATCCTTCCTGTCATTACAGCTACTAATTCCTAAACAGCCGTCATGGCCTATTAATTTTTCTGGTCACGAGGACCTCTGAGAACATTCCACATCCAAATTAAGGTGGCTCTCTTCCAACGAAACAAGGCCATCTTAATTCGAATGGTGGCCCAACGGAAAAAATAAATAAAATGTACGCTTAACGTTCCGTTTAAGAGGCGAAAGAGGAGAACCCCTTGGACTAGTGTCAACAGCGTGAACAAATAAAATCACGATGAGAGGACAGTCGCCCGGGACGTGACAGTGGTGACAACAGCTAGAGAATGAGTGGCCTGAATTTAAAGTAACTTCTATTCCATAACAATGTCATCAATCACGTCTTCCTGGAAACAGTGTCTGAAGTTTGTAGCCCTCGTTGGACAACCTCTAGCATTTACGAATTTTAACCACCATCACACTACGAATCTGTAACGCACAAATAAACTTGACACAAAAACCAGAATGGCTTTCTTTAAGGGCGTACAGATAAGTCGAAAGGAATCTATTCTCGAGAGTATTTAGTAAGAAGTTTTGCTTAAGCAGAGTTGCCTCCCGGCCCTACTTTAATTACAGTCTCGCACACCTTGGGAGAATGTAAATGCACCAATGTATGAATTAAAAAGACACAGAAGCCGAAATGCGTGTGTACTGTATTTAGTAATAATTGTATCGTAATTCTTGTTTTTTTTCCGTACATCGGTTCACATACAGATTGGAGGGACTGCACCCCTCCCCAAATAAGTGTGGTGAACTCCTTTTAATTCATGCTGATCTCGTAATGCGTAAAGGTTGTAATATACAGAATACATACGCGTGAACCACCTTTTTAACTTGAAGGAATCGTAAGAGGAAAGCCAGATGTGATGGATGGTTTTTGAGGAAATCGATTCTTGAGTTTCCTTTTAGAAGATTGTAGATGGAAAAGAATATCCTTGAGAATAAGTAAACGCTACTTTTATTAATAGTAGTAATATTGGTTACAATACCTGCCTACTTTTTGTTTTGCTCGTCATAACTACAAGCCAAGAGAATTACAGTAGAAGAACTGATTGGAATTATTGATTAACTGAAATTAATAATTAAAGTTAGGTAAACTGGATGTGTATCAAATTCATAAATAGGCAATTTTATTCTTATCTCACCATACGGTTTAATAATTTTTCATTCTAGTTTACTTGAACACTCGTATTACCATCACGAAACCTTCGTATACCGTTCTTTATGTTCAGTATTGATTCGTAGTATATTTTACTACTTTGAAGGCCATACGAACTATCACGGAAGTTGCTTACTCTATTATTGGCGAACTTTATTTGGTATTTATATGGGAGCCCTTGTGGGTATCTCCCCCCCATCTTTTAACCAAATTGTGCAGACATTTCCGCGGGCTGTAGACACTTTCTTACAGTGTCTGAGCCGATAAAAAGTGATCGCAAAATTTATGCTGATTTTGTTTTAACAACTTCGGATGCTCTTCGGATTTTATATTTGAACAAGATCTACTACAGTAAATTCAATTTCCTGCCAAATCCAGTTAGATCTGTGCTAGATTTTGAAGCCTAGGATTGTAGTGGCGGACAAAAAACTGCATCACTTGTGAGTTCTGCAAATAATGTGTTTTGCGCTGCATTGTGGGTTGCAGAAATGTTCGAAATGCATTCGTTGATGGGATATATATCTCTGTGAATGAAATCCAATAAAAAGACTCCACCTGATATACCTAATTGCCATAAATAGCTTCCAAAAGGTAAAATGCGTAATTAATGGAAATATGAGAAATCATGCAAACAGGCAATCGTGACAACCAAACATACATTTTATTGCATTTAAGTGCACAAACTGAAATGACAAATTAACATAATAGTATTATGCACTGGAAATCAGAAAAATAAGTCCTCACTATTTTGTTGTTCCTCCTCGATCTGCAATTACAGAATTGCAACGATCTGGCATAGAGTTAAGCAACTTCTGGATATACGGTTGCCCAATTTCGTGGTACCACACCCCCACAATGCTCTTCAGCAGCTCAACCTTACTTTTTGGCTTTTTCTAAGCAATTTTAGACGACATTATGTACCAGCAATTTTCAATATGGTTCAAATCTGCACTGTTCAAATCCGGGCCAGTCCAATGCTGTAATGCCAGCATTTCTGAGGTATGACTGCGATTTAAGGGAGAAAAACGAAAGAAAGGAAATCATTGGTGTAAGTACAGGGTTGCTAAAATTAAAGTATCCCTATGCAGAGGACTCTGGAGCGAGTTCTAAGGCTCGTACTGAAGAGAAATTTGGCCAACAGGTGCAATAAAAAATGCGCTCGCCATCTATTGGAAAAAAAAAATTAGTTACAAAATTTGTCACTGTATGGCGCGTAACTATCTTAGTTACGATTATGCAAATAACTTACGTTATTTGCATAATCGTAAGTTATTGCCATACCGCCACTACTCAGCTCTATTGTGCTGTATAAAAGCAAAGCAGTCTCTTCAAAATCATACAATAGATGTTTGCCTGCACAGCAGCAGTGCCAGCAACGCTAGCATTGCAATGCCAACCAGGTAGAGGTCGAAAACGAGTGTACTCCTCTCGAGTTGAAGATGTGGCTATGGCTGTCGTGGATTTATCGAGTCAATCTCCATGTGGTAGCGCAAGTGTGCCAACTGTTTCTCGTGAAGTGGGCATGCCGTATTCCACTGTAAGGTTAATAATAATGCGTCAGGTTTTGCGCTGCTATCCTTACAAGATGCACATGCTACAGCAACTAAAGCATGGTGATGCAGATATTCGTTTCACATACGCACTTCAGTTTCTGGCGCGAATGACAGTGGATATAACTTGGCCATGGAACATCCTTTGGAATGATGAAGCCCACTTCTGCTTAAATGGACAAGTGAATACGCACAACTGTCGTATTTGGGCAACAGAAAACCCTCGAGTTATCCAAGAGGTCCCGTTGCATTCTCCAAAAGTTGACAGTGTGGTGTGGATTTACGGCCACATTCATGATTGGGCCATAGTTTTTTGAACAGGTGATACCGACTGGACCCCACACCTGTTCCGTCACTGGACAGCGATATTATGAAATGGCAAATTTCACAATACCAGAGCTGAAACAACGTGGGTGCCTTTAGGATACCATATTCATGCAAGATGGTGGGCCACCGTTGTGTCCAAAGATTTATAAGGCAACAATTTACAGACGAACGGGTCATCAGCCGTTATTTCCAGACATCTTGGTCACCCCGATCACCGGACCTCACCCCATGCAACTTCTGATTGTGGGGTTTTTTGAAGAACCAGGTGTATCGGGAAGGATATCAAACTCTGGCAGATCTGAAAGACAGCATTAGACATCATGTGCTGGCTATTCCAGTTGACATGTTACGTTCTGCTGTAGAAAATGCTGTTCTTCGAATGGAAACTGTTGTTGACCAAAATGGAGGACACATTGAACAATTGTAGTGCTGTTCAAGTGATTTGTATTACCACAGCGCCATATAGTGACAAATTTTGTAACTATTTTTTTTCCAAATAAATGGCGAGCGCATTCTTTATTGTACCTGTTGTCCAAATTTCTCTTCAATGCGGGCCTTAGAACTCGCTCCAAAGCCCTCTGCATAGATACTTTAATTTTAACACATATGTCTTAAGCCTTGTGAAACAAGAAGACAAACTCATTAAATCTAAATAGCATAAAACTTATCAATTTTGCTCTATGACAAGGTACCGAGTCCTGTTAAAAAATGCAGTTTTGGATGCCTGTGTTGTGATCCCTAATAACGGGTTTCAGGCACTCCTCCAAGATAGCAGTGTAGGTTTCTGCATTCACCGTTCCGTTAATGAACTAAATTCGCCCCATCCCTTTGCTTGTTGTGCATCCCCAGACCATCTGACCGGTGGGGAACTTTAGAGAGTCGGTGTTATGCAGTCAGGATGGTATGCCTTCGATTTTCGTCTTCTGATATATCGCTTCCCATCCGAGCCTGCATGTTGAATTTAGATTCGTCACAAAAGATGACAGTGTCCCATTGCTGTTTTGTCCATGAAACATGCGTTTTAGCCCAAGCAAGTCGCTTCTTTCTCATTTGTTGGGTCACCAAAGGCTTCTTCTTGGGCCGATAGCCATGCAGACCATATTCCGAAAGCAGTCTTTAGATAGTTCGTGCACTTGTTTCAACACCAGAGGCCATCTCAAAGTCCAGTTTTAAATCAGGAGCACTAGCATGGCGATTATGAAGGCATAGCCGTTTCAAATATCGATCTTGGGAAGGCGTAGTCACTCTCTTACGACCTGATCCCGGTCTTCTCTTCACATCACCGGTTTCACGCTTTAATTTCAGCACGCCGAATACTGTTGACTGGTGGTATCCTATTTTATCAGTGGTAGCATGCGTAGAAAGCCCTTTTAGGGACAGAGCAACAGCTACGTTTTTTTTCTTGGTGTCAACCGAACATATGGAGCCATGCTTACACCTCCGCAAAACAGGATACCAATGAGCGTGTATACCTACCAATGGCATATTTATGGAAGCGGCTGATGCAATACCTTGAAATTACTGTCTGATGCAATAGAAGAGTTATCTGACGCAATACCTTTGCTTTGCGGCAAACAAAATGACTGTAATCAAACAATATCTTATACGTTTCACTACAAATGTTACTTTTTTTGTCCGCCACTGTAGTTGGGATGTGATCGTTTTGTTGTAACTGCAGCACTGGAACGTCAACTGTCGATATCGGTGCAGAGAGAGTTAGGTGGTTACGACTCTGCGTAATGACCAATCATTAGATTTTTGTTGATTCAATCAGCCATTCATCTAGATGACAGTCACCCCCATCACTACGGCCTTGATGAGATTGTCTATACTTTTGGCAATAAATGATTATTTATTACAAACTGGCAGGATGAGTTTAATGGCTAAGCCATGAATATAGTAATTCCAGGCTTTGCCATCTTAATTTTGAAGTAATGACCAGAAGGCAGACGGACGGTGAGTAACAAAGGTCAACCACATTTGTTTATTACGATGTTGTTGCCCAGCAATTCTAATAATACTTCCACTTTGGTTTAAAGTGCAGACTACGTGTATTTTGAAGTAGTACGAACTGGAACCTGTCATGTTCTCCGTTTGTGCGCCTGCACGCCACCGCCGGCAAATATTGCTAACACTATTTATGGTATTAGTATCAACTTCTACACGGCTGTTCAGAATTGGCGTATTTTTCTTTAAACTTAAAAAAAAAAATACAGTTATTACTATTTCTAAACGTGCCTGTATTTGGGGAGGGGGGAAAAGCCTGTGAATTTAAACAACTTAAAAAAAAAGAGGAGTAACCGTAGGGGGTAGAAGGATAGCAGTAACTTCTCTGGTTTTCTCATTCGACTGATACCATTGCCATTTATGACCTATTTGTGACAACTGGCAACATTAAACTGTATTCGCTGTTTATCGAAGTATTAAGTGACCTTTTTATTATCACCCAAAGATACAACAAACCGTTCCGAAAGAAGACCACACTTCCACAACTTTTCACCTTATGCTAATTTCTTGGAACTTAATAAGCATTTTCGCTACACTCTAATGATTGTCAATTAACGTTTCACAAATGTTTTCATCTCGTCATCTGAAACGTCACACTGCAGTAGATTGTCGAGATAAAGGTTTATTTAGATTAGTAACAACACGCAACCCAACTAGTGACAAAGAACTATGAATTCTTTTCAATTTCGCTGCCTTTACACGTGCAGCGAGGATGCCTGGATTAGCTGCAGTCATCGAAGCTTGCCTGACGACTCTAATTATTCTCATCTCCTTTACACCGAAGTGCTCTCAGTGCCGTAATTTTAAAGTAGTAATGGGATGAGCAATCTTTGAACGCAATATCCACTTACGGAAATCCCTGCAGGCTACGCTACCTGAAATTAGCAATGCCGTAAAGGGTTAAACAGCGGAAGGGACTTATTAAACAGTGACGAGTGTCATTCTTGGTTGAAAGCCTTAAACGGGAAATTACGAGCGACGCTCACAATGCTCATCCCAGTCGACAGGGTCCCCCCCTAGTCCCCCGCCCAACACCCGAGATCGGTCTTAATTTTCTGGAAACATCTTAGACTTGTAATCGGGCGTGTAAACAGATGAGACAGCTTCCAAAAATTCACGGAAACAAACGTTATCAATTACTGGCATTTAGAAAATGAACGTGACATTTCTTGGAAAGGGCTTCTTGGATTTTTTTTCTTCTTATAATATTTATTTATTTTCTTATTTATTCTTCCGCTTAGTGCTCACCACACGACACAGAGATAAGACTTAAGTGTGTTCTGTAATTACAATAAAGAACACGCTTTTCCAACCTGTAATTAGATGTTAATCAATTAACTTTGATTATCACTGGACCTTCGCGTACATCACAAAATATTCATCCCCCCCAACGTGCAGTTAGACCTTAGGGAAGAAGACTTTTCCGAGTTGCAGGAAAATGATCTTAAAAACAACAGCAGTAGGCTTTAATTAGTATCGATGTAACAGAAAGACGCTGTATACTTTTGTTGATCTCGGGTGATTAGACCAAAATACCTGTCCACTTTATACGTTGATAAATGTAGAAATGCGCGCAGTTATTCGGTTTCGCATCCTACAGGGAAGGCTACTGAAATTCATAAGCAAATTTCGAGTGGTATGATTCATCAGTCACGTCTAAGAAATAAATTCTTTATTGGCACAGTCAGTTCAAACAAGACTGGGGACAAGCACCCCATCCGCAAAGCTGTAACCACAACGGCGATTACAGCGTTGCGAATGGGAGATGCTTGTCCATCAGTCACACAATGCCGATCCTCTCCCTTCTGACTTTGTTCTGTTCCGGCTTTTGGGAAAAAAGATCCAACAGGGAACCAGTTCAGTGAAGATGATGAAGTCGAACAGTGCGTAGAATGAATGGGAATGCCCCTGAATTTCACGACAAAGATATGACTCCTGTCATGGTGCGATTGAGTGCCTTAATGTGATGGTGACTATGTCGAAATGTAGTGCACCAATGTGCCTTCGTTTCATTGTGTTCGGATTAAGCATCTTTTCACAAAAATGTCTGCTACCTTACTCTTAAAACAGTCTTCTTAGCGAGGAGAAACTGTGCTAGTGAACCTGAGCACCATGAAATCAGTGAAACGGAAAGAACAGAGTTTTTTACTAAAAAAAACTTTTGATTTATTTGGTTATTTGAGTTTTTTTTTAGGAGCATTAGCAACTAAGGCCATATTGCTCTGGAGATATGCGGTGGTCATTCCCTGACCTTTCGCATTCCTCCGTATTTGGTGGTCACGGGCTCGAACCCCGCTCTAACTTTTGAACCTGAGTAAGACATCCTGTGATAGAGGGCAAATATACCTAGCTGTTTACTGGGAAGCGACCAGAGAATTCATCGTACAATTACATTAATTGTGAAGGCCTCCTTGGACATCTGCAATTCAAAGGGAAACACCTTTGCGTTGATAAAGCACCAATGGTTATCGTGAGTAACTTCTGTTGAGCTCTCTGACTGTTGGTAGATGTCTTTCCGTTGAACTACTGTATTTATCTTTTGGAGATTACCGGCAATGATCAGTCTCTAGGATGTGATGCTTGTGCTCATCTGTGGACAGTGTCTCTCCATCGGTTTTTGCTGTAGACTACTTGGCCAGGTTGTTGTGCTGTAGCTGAGGGGATAACCATTGTACGCTTTACTCAATAAATGAATAAAAAAAAAGCACCAATGCATCTCCATCATATAAAGGTACTATAGATCTAGGAGCGATTTACTACAGACTGGACAGTCGGACTTAAATGTTAAGAGAAAACCATGGAGCCAATGATTAAGAGTGAAATACATTGTGATCGAAATAGTAATTCTCTCTCTCTCTCTCTCTCTCTCTCTCTCTCTCTCTCTCTCTCTCTCTCTCTCTCTCTCTCAATAAGTTTGACATTGTTCATTTGGCTATCAACAAAGCATCTGATTCAGTCCCGACAGATTATATATAAGCTGGAACATATTGATATCATGAGTAAGGTTCTTATATGGATTATGTATGATATGGAATGGCTATGTGATAGTAGGCAAAGGGTTGTAATTAACTGTTACTCATCAGATTAGGCTAAGGTTAAAAGTGAGATAAGCCCACTGAAATTCATCAGCAATTGCGATGAATTTCAATGGGCCCTACAGGGAAAGGTTCTAGGACCACTGTTCTTTCTGATTTTCTTAAATGATATCACGAAGGGAAAGAGGGTGTGATACCAAACTTTTGAAGATTAGAAGCGTTGGTGACTAACGTAAACAGCGCTCCTTCAAGACGACTTTGATACGCATCACGGAAGGTCAGATCAGATGGAAACTACGTTTTAATGCCAAAATATTCATAGTTTTACTCTTCAGAAATAACAACCCAAAATAACTTATGCACTTGAAGCTGTGAATTAAAAATGATGCAGTTCAGAGAGACTTCACGGAAGGTTAATGGTGTCCTGCCGATGATTTATCGAACAGTTTCTTGTAGAAATAGAGAAGTTATAATCCCACTATATGTGGCATTGTGAGGCCGCGCTCAACGCACTCTGTCGAAGTATGGAGGCAATACCTAAAGTAAAAAGACATCGAGCTCCTTGAAAAAGCAAAAGGCGCCCGTATAAGGAGAAATTTGGAATATATATATTCCATATATATATAGATACTTTAATGAGGATCTGATTGAGGTCTATAAGGCGCTGAGAGAAGATAATAAAACGAATAAAAGTGAAATTTTCACGGTATTAAGTGACACTTGCAACAATGGGTTAGAAATTCAAATAGGAGAGGGATGATGATAACAGATTGGATTGCAGAAGTTTTACAGCTGTTAATCATTGGAATGCGTAGTTTGTCTCCAGGAATCGTTGAGGCCGACCTTATTTTTTCCCTTTTTAACTTGGCTTCGTCGCAGCGAATGACTAATACTAATAGCGAAAACAAGCAGACATTTCTGGCTGTGTAAGCCCTTTATCACTCACCCAATGATGTCAAATTTGCAGCGTGAGATCGGCTTTTTAATATCTAACCAGCCTTTTCGCTGCCTCAGATAACGTAATCCTGGAAGAAGCATACCTTGTTTGTTTTTTATTTATTTATTTTTACGCCAAAACATCTGAGGCAGGTCTTGGTGTATTTTGTCTGCAAATTCATGTATATTTTATTGTCGGTTTGCCTATTTTCCTGGTTGAAAGACCGAGTTTCCAGATCAAAAATCCTGTAAACTACGTGCGAGGCTGCCCGTCTAGCCGACAGCTTGGGAACATCATTTATTTATTTATTTTTCAGTTTATTGTAAGATACAATCTCCTCTTGTACGGCGTGCAAGCCAGAGGGGTATATTTACGATGCAGGGGATAAATTTACAAAAATATTTACAGTTTAGCAATAAAGGAAATGATGTATATTAATGTAAAAATTTTGTTCTTCATTCCTGGGTGTCTTCTTAGAGGAGCATTCGCAACACTAAAATTTAATAACGGTTTTTACGCTATTATGGTGAAATGAGTTCGTCTTCACTGAAATCTTCAATCATATAAAAAAAAAAAAACAAATACATTTTCAGAATCTTCTCTTCATTCCTATTTACGTATTACAATGATGAAGGGAAAGGGACCAACGGAAAGTGCAAGTGGTGGCAGTGCCAAGACACGAAACAAAATTGATTTAGAAATGAAGATGATCAATTAAAAATTACGAAGCAGGACAAAGTGTCATCTATTGCACGGAATTAGGTCTCGCTGCTTCAACAGTGAATGCTATTTTAAGGGACAGTGCGCGTATAAAAGAACATGTCAAAGGATCAACGCACTTAAGATCAACAGTGATCACAAAACAGCGTTCAGATGCTACATCGAAGATGGAAAAGCTATTAATAATGTGGATGGAAAATCAGATTCAGAAGCAAGTGCCCCTGACTCCAATGGCCATTCAGGCAAAAGCAAGAAGTATTTATGAAGATATTAAGGATAAGTACGGAGAATCCCAAGCCAAGTTCGTGGAAAGCAACGGGTGGTTTAATAGGTTCAAGCATCGCGCTGGTTTCCAAAACATTAAAGTATGAGGTGAAGCCGCCAGTGCCGATTCTGCAGCTGCAGAGAAACTTTGTGATGTGTTGGAAAAAATTATTGATGAAGGCGGCTATTCAACGAAAAACAATTTTAATGTTGACGAGACTGCTCTGTATTGCAAAAAAATTCCAGTCGAACAGACATTGCCAAAGAGAAAAATACAATGCCAAGTTTCAAGGCATCAAAATATAGGGCCACGCTCTTGCTTGGGGCTAATGCAGCGGGAGATTTACAGATTAAAAACACTGCTTGTGTACCATTCTGGAAATCCTCGTGCATTTAAGGGCATCATTAAAGGCATCCTACCCGTTCATTTCCGATCGAACCTGTGGATCAGGATGTTATTTCGAATTTAAAAGAACAGCATACTATTTACGCGCGACATTTGCTCAGGCATTGTCTGCAGTAGACGATGAGAAAAATTTTACCTTAAGGGACTTTTTGGAAATCTTACAATATTTACCACGCCATCTTAAACATTAATAAGGCCTGGGCGGAAATTACTAAAAGTTGTTTAAATGGCACATGGAAGAAAATATTCCCACGGTGGGTAAAAGGCTTCGAAGGATTTGAAAAAGACGAATCATATGAAGAGGTTACAGATAAGATTGTAAAGGTTGCAGAGCTACTTCAGTTGGAGGTTGATGCCAAAGACGTGGAGGAGTTAAAGAGGAAGAAGAGAAGGAATTATATAACGAAGAACTTATGAAGTTTCAGACAGCAATTGTGAAAGGAGAAAATGCTGACGAAGCTCAAGATGAACCAAATGAGGAGCCGAGACGCTTCATCACACCAGAGAGATGGCAATGGCATTTCGTGAAATTGCATCGGCAATGGCGAGGTTTTAGAAGATGGATCCTGACAGCGAACGATTCTTAAAAGTTACAGAGGGGCAAATGATATGCTTGCTTGCTACAAAGAAATCTACAATGAAAATAAAAAAAAGCCACCGTCCAATCATCCATTAATATGTTCTTTCGCAAGGTTGAGTGGCCGACCCCTTTTAAATCTCGATAGCCCTCAGCCTCCCCAGCGGCGTACTTATCAGCTGAAGACGTCGATTCTGGCAGCGATACTCGAGAGGTAAAACTCACTGACCTTATGCTTGTCCCCCCTCTTTTTTTGTAATTTTATAATTTTGATTTTTTTTTTTTAAATTGCACGCTTTTGTAATTTTTCCTGCTCACTTCTTTGTAGTGTATGGCCAGTACTAATACTAATTGGCCATGGTTGAAAATGGGTTTAATGGTTTCTGCCGTCTTGACCGAATCCGGTCAAGGCAGCAGCAACTGCATACCGTTTCTTATGCATTCCAAGACGAAAGTGAAATAACTCGATCTGGTACTTCCTGTAAGTGTTCCTCGGCCTTTTGGCTGAGATCGAGTGTAAGTGCTTCTTGGTAGCTTCAATTTATTACGTTGTGCTTTAAAAAAAATGGAAGGCAGTCCATATCTGGTCTGAACGCTACAGAAATTCTAACTAGGGATATTAACCCGAGGTTTGAGGAAACTGAAGGTAATCCGTAGTTTTGCATCAAGAAAATTCCGAGGAGACAAAATACGGGAGGGGCAAAACATCACAACCCTTGTTTGCAAATGACTAAAATCTATAAAATTTCTTCATCTCGAGATTGGATTCGAATTCACTCTCGACATATTTATTCCTTTATTTGAGCAGCAAAGTTACATGACCCAAATGCATAACGTATAATCATAAACCAAATCCATAGTAGACCAGTAGGCTGAAAAATATTTGACATTATCTTAAAGAAAGAAAATTCAGTCTAAATAATACACAAAATGATAAAATTACAAATTTTGATTCCCACTCTGCTAGTAAAAACAGTGTATATATTATTAATGCCAATTCGAAACCTTAAAAAGGAGTATTAAAAGGTTAAATAACCTATGTATTTATAGTTATACTATATTGCCAAAAGTAATAACCGAAACCTTTCATTAATACATTATTTAATGTGTCGAGCCCACCTTTGGCTTTAATTCTACTGTGTCCGCGTAGGTAAACCCTGAAGTAATTTTTGATAACAGGAAGGCTGTATTTTGACCTATTCCTCCTTCAGCACTGCTTTCCATTCAGCTACAGATCGTGGGCGTGTTGGCCTGGCCCGAAGCCGATTACCAGTTCGTACCAAAAGTGTTCAGTGAGGTTAATCCACAGAATCCTGTTTTTGGAAAGCTATTCGAATTGATACCTAATAAAATAATGTACATCAAACTCCTACATTTCCACTAGGAGTTTGGTGTACATTATTTTATATAATATGGTGAAATTATCACTCTCATTCCTCAAAATAGAGACCTGTAATTAGTTTCTGCTGAAACTGATATATCGTTCGTTCCAGTGACATATCAGTTACAACGTTCATGTCTGTGGTTAACGAAATTAATTGCGCACAAACACCCAAATATAGTTACTACCTTAAGTTTTATTGAAAAGTATTTAAACATGGAAGTATGAACTTGTTTGTTAATCAGTGGTAATTGATAGCGAGTGCTTGTTTTTAAAACATGCACTAGTCATTATTAAGAAATAATAAACGCGGACACCAACAAAAGCTTTAATATTAGGACCACTAGAGAACCAAGTCATCCGCCCATGGTTGATTTGCCTGTTGTGCTGGACTTAAAATCCTCAGTTTCTGGGGTTGGACAGTAACCATGCTACCAACAGAAAATTTTTATTATTATCATTACTCTGGAAAATAAAATTCAGTATTAATGTGTGCTAGTCTTGTTTCATAAATTACTGTGTCGTTTATAACCTATTGTCGCAAACAAGTTACTGTAGAACCTCATAAATCCATCATCCACGAGACAAATCACATGCCAGACTTTTGACAATTCCGATTGTTTTGACAGTTGTGCAGTAGCCTCGACTATTCAGGGGTAATTCGTATTATTAATGTGTGCGCGCGCTCGGCAAGCTCTGGTGGATGTTTGCATTAAATCATGCTATCACATGATCAGAGATAAAATTTTAACTTTACCGATAGAGTAAAATTAAATCGGGAAGAACTTAGATTCCGTAATAAAAATAAGTATGCTTTTTGCATTATTGTAGGAATCACATTTAAATGTTTTTATCAGATAATAGGTGAAAGGGACCGAGAAAAAAAAAATATGCGCCCATACTGGAGGTGGGTTCGAATCCGGTGGATATTTTGATAAGATTTGAACAATCGAATCGCCTTCAAAACTAAACACAGACTACGGTACTGTGAACTAGTATTTAATTTCTCTCAAAATAAATGATTGTATACGTTTAAAATGCGTAGTACCAATAACATTGTCTGTAAAACAGAAAGAAATTGGGGTCTGCAAATTATTAATTAATGAAACATAATGCATGAATTTGGCTTTTCGTTGAATTCCAGTCAGCAATTTTTTTTTTTCTTTGCCTTGTACAGTCGACAACCATCGTAGAAATATTCAAAAAGTGTCATTTTGATAAATGAATCCAATTATGAATCCAACATTCTACGGAATGTTGGATTCATAAGGTTCTATTGCATAAACAAAATTTGACAAACAGCTCACGTGCTTCCTGTTTGTGGTTAGGAAACAGAAATACTTGACAAAATGCAATATAATAACTGAATTTTCCATTTACTCAACAGCATCTGAAATGACTGAAATGTTAGTTATGTTCTCTATATTTTAACGTGTACTATCCATTATAATTACCTTTTACCACCGTATGTTGTGGGCAACTACTCGGATGATTCCACCAAATAAATCTCTTAATATGGCGAAGATTTATGAAATGTTTTATAATCCTATACAAAGATCACCTTTTTTTAGAGGCACCATAAGAATTGTGCACGTCTTTCTGTGTTATGAAGACAACCAGTACCAAATGTAATATTTGGTGTCTTCTAATCCTCTACTTCCTCCCTTATTTCATTCCTCTTTTCCTTGCGTTCTTTACACTCGGTTCTCTCCATGCTGACCTTAAACGGGAAATCAGGAAGAGTAACAAAAGAAGGGGAAATTTCTAATTTATAAGTTTACTCAGTTCCTTGCTGCGACCAAACCTTTCCGTTCTCCACCTCAGTGCTTCATAAATGCACGTGCTCATTCTGCAAACAGACTTAGGGACGAGGGCTTTATTATCGAGGGATAGTATAAATATCCCTGATGTGTGCCGCTGTTTGGCTTAGAAAGCGGCATGCCGAGCATCATCATACTGACTGCTAGCTCGTGCACACTCTTAAGGTCCCCGGTCTGTCAGGGTGATGAGACGATCAATAAGATAAACACCGTCCGCTCTGTAACCATATGTTCAATAGAGACGGAAGACACAAACTTCTGTTTGTCCGAGGTTTTCACCGACATCAAGTTCCGTATCACAGGTTAATCACCTGGACGTAGACATAATATTTTTATTAATTTTGCGAACCATCGTCGTGTTCCCACAACTTCAAACGCTACTTTCTCAAGCTCACTGGATGAGGGTTATTGTATATTTCTGAATTATATCACTTGAATCTACCCAAGGATTGGATTATGATTTTTCTTGTCCTTGTTGCTGGCTGGATTCTCCTGATAGCATAGAAATATCTCCTAGAGACCTCTTAGAAATGTTTAAGAAACTGTGTATAGAACGAGTATAGATCCGATTCGAAATTTAGAATCACGCTATGATTAATTTAGCAGCCTGTTTCTGTCTCTTCTTTGTCTCTCTATATACGCTGAGTGATCACTGAATTACGGCTACCTGCCCAATACCGTGTTTTTCCACCGTTCGCAGTGATAACATCCACTGTTGACTCCACTAGATGTCTGGCGATGTCCGTAGGGATCTGCAGCTATTGCTGCCTCCATCCATGACTTTCCAGTGTCGGAAGAGATGATGGTTGCGTGTCCGTATGTTTCACTTCCCGTTCTAAAACATCCCGCAGGCGTTCAAGTGGATTGAGGCCAGTCAAGATGGGTGGGATTTTCACTGTGTCCATCAAACTATTTGAAAGAATTCAAATTAAATTTATTAAATTCTTATGCTTTCGAAATCGCCTTGCCTTCCACGGTCGAAACTATGGAGCTCTTTGTGGTCGCTTCAGTATCGTTCCTACTCACTCCAGACGCCAACTCCGTGGGTCTCTTTTTGTCTACAATATCATAAACTCTGTTATCGATTCTCCATCTCTTCAAATACCTTTCACTATACCTCGCTTGAATTCTCGTTATAAAACTAATTTCTCGCTGCCTGTCCCTCGCTCAACACCTACTTGGAAGTCCTCTGTTCTTGGAAGGTATTGAATAATCACAATATTTATTTTACACTTAATCCGTCTATGTATAAGAATCTGCTCTTTACTCTATTTTGTTAATCCAAATTTTGTATATATTTTAATTCTAGTTTTGTATTGATTCTCAGCGTCGTTCCCACCATTACCTATAGTCTTCATGCCCTGTGGGTGAGAAATTCAAGTAAATAAACAAACTACTTGTGTGCAGCGTGGTCATGAATGACACTGCGCATTATTGTCTTGGAAGCTGCCGTTTCTGTTCTGGAAAAAATGAACGTGGAACGGTGCACGTGGTCTCCTAAGAGATGCCGGTAAGTGTAAAGTGTGTTAGTTATCAGACGGCACCAGGGGTTTCCCCCATCTCTGCGTTGCTTTCATTGTCTTGTGAAACAGAACACTGTTGAGGCCAGAGATTCAAAAGTGTGTGGGTAATGTACATGTGTAGTATTGTGTATCGTTGAGGGGGAGGTGACGGTCCTCCTGTCTCCTCCCCTCCTTGCCACCCCCTCCTTCCCTTTTGGTGGGGCATGGGCATGCCCACTGACCTGGGGTTGCCTTCCCTATTGACTCCATGTTTCTGGCTTTTCCCCCCATCTTCAGTGCCCCCTACTCTGCCTAAACACCAGCGAACTCCACACACAAAGTCAAAATTTTAAAAAAATTGTCAAAATTCCAACTGCATACGAAAACCCCTCTCGGCCTAACCTTTCAGCGACTACTTCCCAATACTTATTTTTTTTCTTTTATTTTTTTTTTCTTTTAGGTCCTTGCCACTGAAATCTCAGGAAATTAGGTGGCAGAACCTAATGAGTGAAAACTTAAAATTACTTGATACCTGGTCTGCCTCCACTTTTAAATCTCTGGCCTTTACAGTGAACTGTGTTTTGTTTTTTGGTAGTTGTTGGCGCATCGGCTTCTGTAGCCATAATACACCTCCCAAGGTTTTTGCAGTACGTTGATCCAAGCCCGAGGCGGGATTCCAACCCGCGACCTTTGGGCTGCCAGGCAGGCACTTTACCCACCCGGCTAGCCCAGTCGGCCAGTGAAATGGGGGGAACCCCTGGTGCCGTTAGACATGGACACGCTATACCGTTGAAGAAATGCCAGTAGACCTCACCAATGAAACATTGGGTCATACACACCAGGGAGTCCTAGTTCTTACCAGCAAAACATGCCCCATATTAAGCAACCATCACCACCTGTCCAGATAGTGGATACCATGCACGATGGATCTATGAGCTCGAGTTGCTTGCGCCACACATGACAGCATCCGTCGACGTGTTAAAACAGGTATTTGGACTAATTTCCAGCACGCTTGGCTTGTCCTCCAGTGTCCAACCAGCGTGTTTTTGACACCACAGCATTCGCCATCGACAATAATCGCAGTTATCTGCCGTTGAGCCTATTCAACGCGCTGCACTCTTCGCTCACAACGAACATCTACCTTGCGTAATCCTTTACAGTTCTGTCGGCGAGAGGTGGTTTGACCCTTTCGACACCATTCCTTTTACCCTTAACCACAGTGAGCCGTGAACAACCCAAGGCATGCCATTTCCGACATGGAAGCACCCAACGCATGAGCTCCCACAATCATTCCCTTTTGAAACTCCGTGATATCTTTACTACGTCCCACATCTGCTACTTTATTACTTTATCACTTTGACTTGCACGACAAAATGCAAATTACAACTACTGTTGCGTAGATAGCTGTTCGGCTTTTATACTGCTTGCTGTGCGGCATAGTTTATTACGGATGGGGCGGTCATAAGTCGATGATCACTTAATGTATCTCTTTCACAAACTATACCACATTCACGAGTTTATACACTGGTGTGCAAAACTTAAGGACCAACACTATTTCTAAAGGTTACAACCACAAAATAAAACGAAACAGCCTGTGGCGATTTGCATAACTGTGGCCGTTCAGTAGAAAGCTGGTGCAAATGCAAAAATTTGAATCTTGATGAGAGGACTCACATAAATAGATAAAAGCAGCAGTTCGGCAGTTGTGTGCAAATTACCGAATAGTGAGCACGATTGTTACAGACGTTCGATTGGTTTCATACAGTGCTACAGACAACGAAATGGCCAGTACACAACAATTGGATGACTTTACCCGGGGTCGAATAATTGAGAAGCTCGACGAAGGTCGAAGTGCAAGGAGTGTGGCTGCAGAGTTCGATATCGCCCATAGCATCGTCTCACGTGCGTGGTCAGCCTTCAGAATGACAGGTACAGCTGTTCGAAGAACCAGTGGTGGTCGTCCACGAAAAACAACGCCCAGTGATGACCGCTATACACTCCTACAGGCAAAGAGGGACCGACAGTAGACAGCGGGATCGATGCAAACCAGCTGCACAGGACTCAGGATATAGCGGTTTACTGTGGCCAGGCGACTCCACAAAGGTGGATTGTTTGCCCGACGGCCAGTACGCTGTGTCACTTTAACAGCTGCCCATCGGAGACACCGTTTACAGAGGTGCATCGAACACAAGGGCTGGACAGCAGCGCAATGGGGTAAGGTACTCTTTACTGATGAGAGTAGATTCAGTCTCAGCAGCAATTCTGGACGTCAGCTAATCTGGCGAGAGGTTGATACACGTATCACCCCTCAAACATCACTGAAAGGGATCAATATGGCGGTCGAGGTGTTCTCGTATGGGGAGGCGTTATCTTGGATGGACATACACAACTCCAGATACTGGAAGGCGGTACTGTAACCGGTGCATGCTACTGTACTGAGGTAATCCTTCCCCATGTGCGTTGTTCCGAGGTGCCATTGGCTCCGATTTGGATGATAACGCCACACCCCATCGCACTGCAGTTGTTGATATGCTTTGGAAAGTGAGGACATTGTTCGTATGGATTGGCCTGCCTGTTCTATCGATCTAAATCCCATCGAAGACATATAGAACGCTCTGGGGAGACGCCTAGCGGCACGTCCAGACCCACCCGAAAATGTTCACCAGCTGAAGGTGGCGCTGACAGAGGAATGGACGATGTTACCGCAAGTACTTATCAACAACATTGTTCTAAGTATAGACAGGCGGTGCAAAGCCTGCGTCGACATTAGGGGTGGCCATATCTCCTACTGAAGACCACCTCTTCCCTTTATTCCATCTTTGGCAGTGATCCATCTGTATCATGGCAGCCAGTGCTATGTTACCATTTTTGAATAAAGTCCCTCTGTACCGTTTTGTTTACATTGTTGTGTCGGTGTTGTTTACTTTATGATTTCTGTACCCTCACGAGGTTCCTTTGGTATGCTTTTCACATATCCAGGCCACTCTTATGAGAAGCTACAGGTGAAAACTTGATTGGTCCTTAGGTTTTTGCATACCAGTGTAGATATATATATATATATATATATATGCGAACTCTCCTAAGAAAGAAAGAAAGAAATGTGTGTTCTATTACTGTGATACATGAGATAACACGATTCAAGGTATAACTACCTTCAAGTTGATGCAGTTTACACAGATATATCTAAGGCATTTGATAAAGTCCCGCATGAACAACTTCTGGAAAAACTTAAGCTGTATGGTATCCGTGACTCTTTGCTCTCATGGCTACGGATTACGCATCGTTATTTGAGCGTTATCATCAATCAAGTGAACGCGGACCATTTTATGCCACTAAATGGAGTACCTCAAGGCCTCCCCACTAAGTCCTCTATTTTTCATTGTTTTCATAAACGATCTTCCTTCTTTCATCTGTACCTCCAATGTTCAAGTTGGTCTCTATGCAGATGATCCTAAGATCTACTGAGCACTGAAGGAGATTACCTATTCTCAACAGCTTCATTGCGCCCGCAATAAATTCTCTCTGTGGCTATCTCTGAATGGCTTGTCTTCTAACCCCTCGAAGTGCAAAGTAATCTCTTTCTCATCCTACAGATATCCACAATTAATAAATATTGAAAAAAAAAAGATAAACTGAAACAATTATTAACCCACTGCAGGATAAAAGCCTCCTCAACAATTCATGCTGAGGGAAATGGACCATAATCTGCCACGCTGGTCCAGTGCGGGTCTTGGGAGTCTTGGCAGATTGACCGTATTTAGCAGTCAGGGGCTTGAACCCTGGTCTACTCAAAGAGCGTGTGCTACTGCACTCCCACCCCTGACCACTCGGCTAAGGAGGCCTACACTATTAACTCTGTGATCATCGAAAGGTGTGACCAAGTTAATGACCTGGGACCCTCTTTTCCAGCAGGGATAAATTTGATGCCCAATCGTTAAAATCGCCACCAAAGCATTCAAAACACTGGGATTTATCAAACGGAACACCTACAAGTTCAAAAACTACAGCTATGCTCTTATCCTTTATAAAACTATTGTTCTGACCACCCTCGAATTCAGCTCGCCCATCTGGAATCCTCACACAAAAACTTTAATTAACAAAATAGAAGCAGTCAAAAAAAAAAAAATGTTCTTTACCTTACGTTCGATAATCCCCTATTTTATCACACAGTGCACTATGAATCGTGATTACTTTCATCTGAGGCCTCTGTGCAGTAGAAGAGTTATTGCTGACATCACCCTTCTAGCCAAAGTAATCACTGGAACTTATGAAGCATTTGATATCCTCACTAAAATCAACTTCAGTGCTCCTTGTAAACAAGTCAGGAATCTTACGCTGTTTCTCCTTAACTCTGCTACCACTTTATGAAGTTCTTCAGGCATCGATGGCATGAAGTTCTCTATCGATGTTTTTTTTTTTTTTTTTTTTTTTTGAACATTTACTTGTAGAGATAGGTCATAATCTCACATTATAAGGCAATTGTGAGGCAACACTTTGAATATGTGAGCTACAAAGCTTGGAAGCCAGTCATCATGCAGAGGACCTGATTGAGGGCTTTGTGTTGGGGGGAAGAAGGCGAAATCTTTGCTTTTATAAATATTTACGTTAATATTAAAATAATGAAAACAGAGGAATGCAACAGCACTATTGAACCAAAAATTTTCAAACAGTATTCTTTCACTCTGTGATGAAGGGAACATCGGTTTGATCGAATGTAATTGTTAATGCTTAAGCCCATAATTGACTTGCGATGACGATTGTCCAAGTTTTCGCAGAGAATTGAAATGGCATTGAATAAGTAGACACGACTTCTCCATCGTGACAAAGTTCTTCTTAAGGAGCTCTCAAAAGAATGCGAAAAGAAGAATAAACAGCGGGAGAACGAAAAAAGACGGATTCGCATAAACAAAAGGAAAGAAAGAGAGAAAGAAATGAAAGCGGGGAGAAAGGATTAAAGACTAAAGGAGGAAGGAAGAATAATAAAAGAAGCATAAAAATTCTTGTGAGAAAGGAAGTAAAAGAATTCGTTTACTTCCAGAGGTGGGATGAGGAAGTAAAAATTCTTTTTCCACCACACCTGGAAGCAAAAGAATTTGAACTATTATGCATCTTCCCTCCTCCTCCTCCTCTCACCGGGGGAAGGTGGACAAGGCAAGTAACTCTAAGGGAAAGTAATAAGGTCTAAACATATGCTTGTTAGGAAGCACGTGTAAGTTTTGAACGACCATCCTCTCGCTACATGGCGCTGCGGTTAATTGTTGATGTAATCTTGTCGACTACGCCATATAAAGACGGGCGTCTTGTGGTACCCGTAATTACATCATCATAAATATCGCTATCGGCCGCAATTACGGAGCGGCAATACATTCCTGCAGCTCATATTCGACGGCAGTTTTCTCCGACGCAGTCAGACTACGATTGCTGCATACCAAACGCCAGTAGTGTTCGGGGGGAAGGGAAAAAAAAAGCGGCCTTCTAAACTCAGTATATTGCCTTCCTCCGTCTCCAGGAATTTAATATCTCGAAGACAACGGCGAATTATAAGTCTTTGCCTTCCTGATATACGTCACCAGCACACCGAATGCTTTCAGTCGACTCGGTTCACTTTGCAAATTTTCTGCCGTGAGGTCAAAGTAAAGTTTAAGGCTCACTTTGTGGACGTGGACCAATAAATGGTCACTCTTAACTTACGAGAGAGATCAGACAAGACGTAGTAAAGTTAAACTTAACTTTTCACCACCATCTAGAGACAGTGACTCGTGGAGCCATCTTGCGGAAAGCCAGAGAAAACGTGTAGGGTGATTAGAAGTAAGATATTTATGCCGTTTACAGCCATAATCGGGGCAGGCAAATGAGGTTGGGAGAGATGGTGTATAGCTGGCATCCTCAGCCCCGAATTTACCTTACATTCCAATATGTAGAGCTTTCCTTCAGAAAATTAAAACGTAAAATATTACTTATGGAAGCGCTTGGACGAATATTCACTGTAAGATAATATTTCACTAGAGAAATGTGATTTAACAGGTTTGTAGACCTACTACGTAGAATAATTGTCATCTGAAATGTATGTTTAAAAGACTTAGCCATACATAAAAAAAAAATCACATTCTCTTTTAACGATATTATATTTGAAGCAGAAATTATTAAAGGCAACTATTTTTTTCTCAAATACTGTATTAATGTTTGTTGTTAATATTTATTAATTGTTGGGGAATTTGCATCTGCTCTCCCATTTCAGCTAGAATGTTAATCTATTTTTAATGATTTAAATGTTTTACAGTAATTTTCAACGCAAATTGTTTGTGTACAAATGTAAATCTGTGCATTTGACTAGAATTATTAAAATTGCTTCGAGCTTTGCAATATATTGATTGCATTGACCGCCACGTTTTAACAATCAACCACCAGATGTCACCGTTGGCTCTACAATTATTGCCTCACGTGCACTAGTATTGTAGATTAAACAAATTGCGTTTTATTTAATAAATTTATACAAAGAAAAGGCAAAAATTTAGATTTTTCTTACCATCAGTAATCAGTGAACAAAACTAATTTTTATCTGATTGTACCCACCACCGTGTGGTGGGGGTAGAAAGAGAGAAAGAGATCAATACTAATCAGTTCCATCAGACAAATGTTTATCTTGCAAATTTGTTCCTAAATATGATTTTGCCTCCATATAAGTTGCATGAATACTACTAATGTAAATGGCTATCAATAGCCTAAATCTACGATTTAATATAATAATTACAGACTATAACTATAGAACATAAGTCTGGCTAATATCTGAAGATATTTTATGTGATGGCCGTTTTTTTTTTTTTTTTTCTGGAAACCTTTTTGTTAACAAGTAGTCTTTTACAATAGCTTACTGCTTAAGAAATGTTTATTGTCAAAAAATCCACTCCATGCCGAGAATGATGCCTCTCCCTTGGGACCACTGAAGATATTCTGAATATTAACATTTATCTCATAGTGAAAGCAAAGTTTGCGTGCGGGTGTGATGGTAGTTTATAATAAATGATACCGATCGATTTTTCTTTCAAATTAAGATGAATAGAACAAAGACATCGGATCCATCAGAGAAAATTGTCATTTATCAAGGCATCTCAGTTTATTTTTGCTTTCAAGTTGTAACAGCACTACATCAATGTCGGAGTTTATGTAGTATCCATCACACCCAGTAACATTTAGTCTGTTCTACAATTCTATCAAAAATTTCAAGGGTACAAATTATTTCCGTAACGTACATCAAAATCTACTCTTATGTTTCATGGATGAGTTTAAAGGATGTTTTAAAATCCATTACTCGCACATTCCCAGCCGGTTTGAATAAATCTTTATTACATTCCATCGTACAACGTTCTTTTTGTTGGCAAAATCATCAGGCAGCAACCTCAAATGACAAGAACATCATTTTGGAAATATAAAATTCTTGAATGACTATTAAATTATTTCAGCTTCAGTAAATATGCGAATGAAATAAAGTAAACATAATTACATTTTCTCCAAATGGGACCTCTTTGATACGCAGGGATTAAGACACTCAGAATGCTTATCGAGGCGTGGTGCTTATCTGGCTAAGTCAGTTTAGACATTATTTCCAAATTTTATTCTGCATGAACTTATTCCCATCATTCCAATGGAAGTTATTTTTTTTGGTTTTTAGGAGCATTAGCAACTAAGGCCATATTGTTCCGGGATATGCGGTGGTCATTCCTTGACCTTTCCACATCTTCCGTATTTGGTGGTGACGGGCTCGAACCCCGGTCTAATTCCAATGGAAGTCAACGACTATTACAGATTCGCCCATTCAACGTTCTTTTGAGCACTTTGCAATCAGTGGCCAAATATGAAGCGTGATAATTAAGTTTAATAGTTATAATCTCAATTATCTAAAGCCTTGCATTTCAGAATTACAAGCATATCAAGAACTTGGAAATTCTTTTGATGTTTAAACAGTTTCCATAATTTCGATGGCTGTAGAGAATCGATTAAACCTGTAAAAGAGGTATAAAGTTTAAGCATATTAGCGTGTCCATTGTCCTAAAGTATCCAAAATTAATTCCATGAAGATGGCCTGAAGCTCGGTTTTCGTTCTGCTGACAGAAAACTGACCACATAATACTGGAGTTGGACACGTGTTCTAAGGCTCCCTGCACGCAGAGGACTTTATCTTCTCGTTAATGTTGTCAGCGACTGCAGTACGACAAAACAGTTTTGTTGCTGTACCTCCGCGCACCAACGACTAAAATGTTTTCTAGTTACCCAGATTGCGAGATGGATTTCGATGAAGCTGTGATTGTTAGCGCTTTAATAATAATAATAATAATTAGGAAGTAAACGAGAATGCTAAAGTTATCCACTTTACGGCGAGAGACAATGTATAATAAGTTGCGAGCTTATCCTCCCAAATTTTCTTCATACTTCAGAATGAGCATTACCAGCTTTGAATTATTACATATTCTTAAATCATTTTCCATTTTCCGGTATTATTTTCAAAAATTACAATTCTTATAATTTTTTTGAAAATAATGTCGGTTTCTTCTCCACTTCATCGGTCAACTTTTCAGTACTTTCTTTATCATCCTTGTAGATTTAAAAGGTTGAAGAGAGTTAATTTTTAACATTAACTCTGGGGGCTGAATTCAACCACAGTTCTGTTGCTTGTAGCTCCTTCATTGGAAGCTCTGTACCTAGCTGTTGTCGTACGACTGTTTATTCGCCGGGAATCTGGGACTGGTTGAAACACATTTGTTCTGTCGAACGTGTGAGTCCATCTCCATATAATGTTCTTCGAAATTCTTCAGTTCCGTGAAGAATTTCGAGCATATTTATCCAAAATTCAGTTTAAGAAATCGCGGTATGCTTTAAAAAGAATACAGAGTAGAATGTGTCAATGCACATTCTACACTGTATTCTTAGGACTCTACTCCTGTAATACTTGTACAGAAAATATCTGTTCACTTGTTCTGGATTCATGGAATATTGTTTCGTAGTAGTATGTGTAGCTCGTAGCAGTTCATGTGAAGAGTGAATTTCAGTGAGAGAAACAAAATGTTTACAACAGACACTTCTTCGCAGTCACCAGAAATCATTGCCCCGCCTTTTTCAAAACCAATTCCTTAATTCTAAAAGACTTAACAATTTTTAAAGATATATACTATCAGTTTCCTAGGAAAAATGATAAACTGTGGCGATTATACTTCTGTGCGGTCCACTTTTGCAATTAATGCAAATTAATTGCAAAATTAATTTGTGTGTATAATTTAATATTTTTCTGCAGCCCGTGGTTTCTACTTCAAATATAAAAATGATCCGTATCGGAATAAAGTTTGGGGAAGAATGTACTCAATGTAGTGTCGGCACCCATCTACAAAAGTTGGGGATCAGAAATAGCGAAATACAACTCCTTGCCTCTCTCTCTCTCATTAATACCACAGAGAGTAGTCGTCACCTGGGGGAAGTTGAATGAATTCTTCGATCTTTTGGAAAATTATCTGCCTCATTTAAATGAAGGTGACAGAAGGGAAGCTATTTTATTTTTGTTATAATGTTGGGTTGTCTTAGGTGCAATCATGACTACTTGTATTTGTTCTGTGTATCGGGCTGCATATAACTCAAACGCGTACACTACTGCACATCAACACTTGTCTACCCAGTTATGAAAGACCAATTCATTTCCTACAGTTCATCCATCCGAAATGGAATTAAAATGTTTATAGTTTCTCTTAAAGCTTAATAAACTCTTATTTGAAAAATATCTTTTACTTACTCGTATTTTAACTTTATTGACTCTCATCTATTTTCTCTTATGTACATTCCTAGCGACGCCTTTTATAAAACTTTAGTCACAGCTGTGCATTCCATTGTAGACGAACAAATTTTGACATTTTCTGAACTTCACAAAGTCGAAATATATGTATGAGTTTACTTCATAATTTATCAGTTGCTTAAATATGATGTATAATAGGAAATACCTTACACTTCGTATATTCATTCGAATATATGACGTGTAAGATCGAAAAATATTTTAAAATTCTAAAAATACGAAACAGTTAATTTAAGGAAGTCATTTAAATACTTCTCACCACTTTCCTTCCAGGAATGGGGGCCTAAAGCGGTAATTGCATCACCCCACTCTCCCTTAGAAAGAGCCGGCTGATGTTAGTAATAAATCACATTGGCCAAAGAGCACAATTCCACTTAACCCCGGGGGCTCACATCTGGTGAGTATGGGCTTGGCAAACCCAGGGTCCTGAGCTGGATATCATCATTCTTCTCTTTCTTGGTGATGCCTTCTACTTTTCTCTCTCTCTCTCTCTCTCACTCACTCACTCACTCAGTCACACTCACTCACTCACTCACACACACACACACACACACACACACACACACACACACACACACACACACACACACACACACACACACACACACAGGGGATAACTCGGGTATTTTTTTTTTTTTTTTGGCTGGTGCAGCATAAGCCTCAGGCTTCCTTGTACCATATGGCTAATAATAATAATAATAATAATAATAATATGGCTTCCCCCAACCCAAATGTAAAGGGAAGCCATTTTATATAAAATGGCTTCCCCTTATAAAAAGAAACTTTAGCAACCTGTCATATTTAAAACGTTGATCACCAGTCACTGTCGTTAATATTGTAAAATACAAATTTCAACAAAATTGAAAACATAATTACACCCCAAGCTGCTATTAATTCTTGCCACTATAAATATAACAGTGTAATGCGCATGCTGAGAATAAGGCTTTGATAGCGAACTTCAGATATTAAATCTTATGGCAGCCACCATGTCAGTAGATAGTGCAGCCAGCGCCCTCCCAAACAGTGTTTATTCCATTGAAACTTTGCTAACTTTAATATATGGAAGCTTTTACGTGATTAATAGGTAACTTGGGTAATGAATAGCTGGAAATATAATACCGCATAAATACTGGTAGTGTAAGGATTATATTAGCTACGGGGTGGATAACACCCAACAGAACCAACGGGTTAAATAGTTGAAAGTTTACCAACAATTCTAGAGACCAATGAATGTCACGCATGATTTATACTGTTAATAGTGTATCGGGTGAAGGCAGAATGGCACCACAATAGATCTCGTAATAGCTAATAATGAAAACTGCAAATCCACGCTATTGACTAAGTAGCTTTTACTGGAAGTTTTCATTACACATATAATAACCGTCACATCTTGTTATACCATGGCTGATACCAGCATCGTTAAGAATGTTAGGCTTACTTCCGCTATGTCATTTGCCTTTATTGCGGCAGTCAAAGCTGTTTTAATCGGCTTATTATAAATAGCTTAACGAACAAAGTGCGTTCTGACATTTTCCCTCATTCATTTTGCATCGAAGACTGGAAGCAAACCTTCCTCGGGACAGCGAATTACATTACTAGCCACATCATTTGTCACACGACAACAAAAGCATTATCGACTGGCAAAATACGAACGAGTCCAGCACGGCCGCTACTCTCAGGCAAAATTTAAGACATCTCTACGGACTGCATTAACTTCTGAAAGATTTGCAAGTACAAGAAGTTCGTGGGATTATCTCTTACGTTATATTTGCAAATTCTAATTAAGTCAGCATAATTCTTTTCATTCAGTTCCCTCTCAGACGCTGTTTTCCATAAGAGAGCGGATGTGTGTGTGAGGAGGGGGAACGAAGGGGAATGCATTCTAGCTTGGATTATGTTGCTGAGGAAGGGGACATTGCAGAGTCGTTGGGGTATTATCAGCCTATAGGAAAAAGAGTCGAAGTAACCATTTCTGATAGGAGAAAAACACGTATTCGAAGAAAAGGGATTATGGTTGCATTCCGCCTTGACTAAAATAAGAAAAGTAAGCCATTTCGGTAATTAAGAGAATGTTTTCAGCCAATAGAATTGACAATTAAAGAAACTTTGCATCCCGCCTCCTTTTTTTCATGAAGGGTTACTTGTGTGATTTATAGTTTATATATACAAATTGCAATTAACTTTATATTCTAGTTTTAAAGCTGTTAAGTCTTCAAGATAGACAAATTTCAAATATATTCTTCTAAGCCCACAGTGTCGGGTGTTTAATAAATGCAAACAACTAGTATGTATATATGTTTCAGATATAGATGTTATTGTCCAGTTTCTCATGATATTCGACTTCTTTTTAAAGTAAATTTTGTGCTAATTGTTGTTATGGGGAACCACATCTTGGCTTGTAATTCTTGGAAAGCACCACAGAAACATTTTTTTTTAAATAATTAATTACCTTTTTTCTACGGTAATAAATGCGTTATATCAATAATACCCACCACAGCTAGAGGTTGAATAATAAGACTTAGAATATTACACAAAATTGTTAAACATCAATATTAATCCTGAATTGTTAGGAGGTGCACAGACATTCCATGCCAACTGGGCTCAGACAGCTGAAGATCCTCTGGGTAATGCTGAGCCTGTACACTTTGTCCGTAGTAAAGGGTATAGGCGTAGCCAGTATTTTGTGAAGCCAACAGCCAAGGAGTGAGCCAGTGAGAGTATTTGCGATTAAGAAACATATCAGACAAATACAGTCGTTGGAGATTAGCACGGAGTTGATAGAACTGATAGATGTGAAATGTACCAGTGACACATACCCCAGAAATTTGGTGGCGTGATTAATCTGGTGGAGTTTGGTGGTGGTGGTAAATAGGCGTCGGATATCAGTGAGAGCTGAGCGACGCGGTACTTTCAGTGGCCATGCCATGTCAGTGGCATGGTAGCTGCAAGTACAACGGGGAAGGGATGGTTTTTAAATGTGACCACTTGAGCAGCCAAAACTCAGCTGCATAAAGTCATTTAATTGTTGTGAACGCTGCAGATTCCCAAATTTCAGCAGCATAGCGTACTATTGAATAGATATAGAATAGTCCTAATATATTTTTAGTTGTTGAAGCGTTATTATTATTATTAGCCATATGGTGCAAGGAGTCTGAGGCTTTTGCTGCACCAGCAAAAAAAATTCCCGAGTTACGAGAGAGAGAGAGAGAGAGAGGAATCACCAAGAAAGAGAAGAATGATGATATCCAGCTCAGAACCCTGGGTTTGCCAAGGTCATATTCTCATACTCACCAGATGTGAGCCCCTGGGGTTGTGAACATGAAGAAGATGCTGCTTTACCAAACAGCGTGCCCGAAAGATACTGCTTATCAACTTCTCAATATGCGAGTTAACTCTTACTTCGGGGTAAAAAGTGATGCTTTCTCTGAAACTAATAACTACTCAAATGGGATAGGCTTTGATTTCAAAGAAAACATCATGGTCATCATCAGACTTGGATGGGTTTAAATTCAGCCAAAATCGGTATAGATAGCTGGCTTAGTACAGGGAGTTTTTCTTCGATTTGGTTGGCTGTGGTTTCAGGCTTGTCTGATTGGGTGATCTTGCTAAAGATTTTTAGATAATCGACACAAACGATTACATCCTCTCTGTTATTAGCTATGAGCACAATGATGGCAATAAGGACGGGGCTTGAGAGGAGGCCTGCATATATGTATCTACACTGAACTGACTAATCCGTTTAGACTGCAATGAAGTGAGGAATGTCATTATGTCTCCATTAATGTTGTAGAAACATTTACGAAGAATGGTGAGTTATAGAAAGCTGATACTCTCAAAGGTCGACTCCGGGTCAATTCCACTGAATATGCGCTGGATGTCGGCCGACATTGATTTCAGGGATACTAATACCGTTTCTGCTTTTTCATTCTCACTTTCTGCTGAGAATATTCAAATCTTTTGGCTGAAGTACTTAAAACCCACAACTTTGTCGACATTCCGTCAGTCAGTCATGCTCAATCATCAACCACTTTTCTGGCTGATTGCACAAGCAACCTTTCTCGATGAGAGAAGTATGATATGCATACATCCTGTACAAAATACAGCCCATATGAATTCAGTACAAAATACCGCACACACGAAACCACTGAATTGACGCTGACCGGTTATCATCGATTGCTTTGCCTTCGTTTTGGTTATTGGTGGACCAACACACTACCAGTTGTAACCTCGAAAAGAGGATTTACCTAAATTTGTAATTAACATGTATAATGTGCCAGAATACTATGTGTAGAATCGCCCATTTGCTAATATCCGATTACGCTGATGTACTAAATTTGCTGACACTGCTAATTAAATTGTTTTTAGCCAAAGCCGTGTTAAGATGGAAGCTTGAAAGCGACCTCCAGGCTCCAGCTATCACGACGACAAAATGAATAATATCAATAGGACCTCTCCATGTAGTGGAGCAGAGGAGAAGTGGTGTAATATTACTGGATTATAAATCGGTCCACGAGCACACATACCCACTTATACAGACAAAAAATAAACTAAATGGGTATGAACAAGTCCGGCGGAGTTAAAAGGATTATTTGGTATATTTATTCTGGTGATGCATTGACTTGAGCCGTCAGCCGTCAATTGCTATTCATGTCACAAGTCACCAGAAGTCATGCAATCATTGAATGAAGCATTATTCGCAAAGTCAAAGTCCGCTTCCTTGCATATTTAGCCATAATTAATAATAATACTTCCAACGTTCCACAACACGCTACTGGAAAGTAAAGTCCTTGTGGGTAGCACCGTTGGTATTATACGCCCACTCCACACAGGGTAGAAAAGACCGGAGTTTGAATGCCATCAAACACTCGAGGAATTTTTATGATCTTTTTCACAACGTGGCGTTTCTTCCAGCAAACAGCAAATCGACCACAGAACACATGTAATTTCCAGACATATTATATATAAAGTGCAGTATGGCTTAAGTTGCTGATGCGCCTAAAACCCTACAGCAACGTCCTGAAGGTAAAATTCATAAGATTTGGTGTAATTTTTATAGTTGTATATTCTGTCGTCCTTGCCTTACTCACCAGTGGGAATATTCCTCCCCTATGACCTATTCATCTTACTAATCCTTCTCAAGACCTATAATATTTAAAGAACTTCTGAAAATGATTGTTATAAGACTTATTATGTTATATTGTTATATTATTATTATGTTAAGATTGTTATGTTTATAAGAAGTAAATGGATGGGATAAGTTGAAAACATAAAATTCGAGCAAGAGTATACGCAGAGAGAGAGAGATGGCTTACCTATAGCCCTTTTCCCAAGAGATTAAATTTAAAAAAATTAATAATAATAATAATAATAATAAAAGTAATTTTATCTTGGTCGAAATAGCCACGCCGATGCCGAATCCCTCCTCCAAAAGAAAATTCCTGGGTGCGATAATGAATTTGAGTTCGAATTTTCAAACTTTCTTCTTGTTTTTCCAGATGAACGACATTGTTATCTACAACAAAAAGCAACCAAAGAAGCGTAGCAATAGTAAAACTAATTGGGAAGAAAAATTTGTGATAGCTTGTATAATAAAACCAGTGTTTTAGTAGGCAGTACACTGCGCCTACGAAACATCAAGTTTTTCTTGAATATTCTGGGAAATAGTGGCATATAGTTATATAAGAGCGATCTATTAGTGGTCGAATCCCCTGACTAGTTCAAGAGCTTTTACACCATATGAAAAAGGCTTGTATTGAATTTCCATCTAGACGGGAAGAACATTTATCGATTTTTCATATCGTGGCCGAGTTTTTCGTCCGAGCATTTTCATGGTGTCTTCTCTCATGAATCGGGTTTTTCATCCCCGAAACTGCAAATCGACAGCAGAATATACGCGATTAAGAGACACGCTTTATTGAATCCTTATGAGTCAACTACCTTGGCGCAGAAGTGAGACAGCATATGTCTGTCTTTTAAGTAGTATTTACTAATAGGTTTAAATATTGTCATTTGTTAATGCAAATTAGTTTTGACACTTTCTTGTCAGTTCGCTATTACGAACCTAGAAACCCTTACGTTGTATTAATGTGTTTGTTTGTTTGTTTATTTTTACTGTAGGTTTATTTAATACTGGAATGACAAGATAGCAAACAAAAATGAAGCTGATCGCTCATTAAATTCAACCATTTGTTGATGGCTTCCGTTTTTTGTTGATATTCATATCACACTTCCTGCAGTAATAAAAGAGCATCCTCTGGCTGACCACTAACGTTACCAGATTAAGATAAATAACAATTTCAGTATTAACATTACTGGTTATTTATCCGTGGTGTAATCCGTTTGTAAGAAAGCAACAATATTCTATTAGTAGTTGAAGAGCTCTTTTTGGAGATATCTTAATTAACTAAGCTGAAATAAGAACACAACACCGACGCGTAGGTTTTAATGATTTTGTTTTACTGGATTAGATAAGCTCTATAAGAGCTCTGCTGCCACGGCACAGTGAATTGTTAAGAACCAAGGAGTACGTATTAAATATGTAAAGATTGATAGAAAGCGTTCTAAACCTTCAAAGAAAGCTCTTTCTTTGCACATATTCTCTGCGCTGCGATCGTTCACAGTAAAGTTAAATATTAATGATTGTCTTCAATAAAATGTTTCTGTTCCGAACAATGCAGTTGCATTTATCTGAGTTTTCAGTTGGAGGTACTTATCACTGTGTTACCGCTAAACTTCCATTACAAGTCCTACGCCGTTTACTCCACCTCCAAATGCGTCATGAATAAATTATTTGCCTTCTGCTTGTGCAAAATGCTGCGATAATAAGTTGGGAGAAGTCTTTGGATTTTCTTTTCTCTCATAAACCCAAGCGCGTTTCCTGAATTACTTGTGTCCCTGTGAAGTTCAGCCGTTACAATTTCGAAATGGCTTAACGGACTCTTTACCATTTGCCCATGCGCAAACTTTCTGAAAAGCGTATCTTAAAATATATTCATTTCGTTGATCGAATTCTCCTTCTGCTGAAGAGAAGAAACTATTGTGGATTGCAATCTCCTTCGCTGCATTTAAGTAGAAGCTGTTGCCTTTTTTTCTTGAACCATAGCTGTTCGTAAATCGAGCAAAAGGAAAATAATCTAGAAATAAATTCTAAGAACTAAAGCAGTTCACAAGCCTGTCTTATATTTATTCATAACTTGAATTGTTTTTAAAACACGGTGTTAACTTCGAATCAATTAAAAGGAAGTGGTTTCAGTATTTCTTTTGGAAAAATATACAGTAAGACATTACTAATTCTAATTCGGACTTGGTGGCGAAACTACCAAGCTTTGCCACCAAGTCCGAATTAGAATTAGTTCTGAGAGAGAGTGGGATGCAAGAGGAGAAAAGATATTGGCCAGTATTTAAATTACAACAGAAAAAGTTGCCATTTACAGCTGAGCTGTAATGACGTGAAATAATAAGTGCATAGAAAAGTTATTCAAAATGACAACATCAGAACTGGAAATGTTAAAATGTGTTGCAGAACAGTGGCGAAAAGGATATTAATTTGTTGTATGTAAGGATGTGGCTAAGAAATAAGAGAAAGATGAGGAAACGTGATGATAAGGTAAGAAGAAAAATAAGATTAGGTCGGATATCATATGGTAGCAAAAGAAGAAATGCAACAGCAGTTAAAGGGGAAAGATCCGTAGATGAAGAAAGAAGCTATCACGATATTAGTATGAAATTTGCACGCTATCACGATATTAGTATGAAATTTGCTAATTCTGACGAGGAATTGAAAAGTGTTTTACTGTCCGACGGAAATGAATGGTCTTATGAAACGGCAATACAGTGGAATCTTAACTCAACAGAAAATTTGATTTCTTCAAAACAAGGACAGCATGATTGGAGATGAATCGTGTTCATATGATTAAATTTGTACATATTAACGTTTTAATGCATTAATTAAAATTTATTATTTAAAAATATGTTATACAGTGGGGCCTCAACATAAGATGGTAATTCGTTCCACAATACCCATTGTATGTTGAAAATATTGTAAGTTGAAACCAATAGTACATTGATTTCCTGTAATTCGTTGCTCAAAATAGGTATTTCTTACATGTTATACTTCATTTTTACATTAAAAATGAGTGTTTTATAAAGATTATTTAATAAATGGTTAAAACATCTTAAAATAAAAAACAAACAATAAATTATCATTTATTTGAAGACTTGAAGTACAGAGCTGATGAAATCAATGGTGGCGTAGTGGTGGTGGGACTATATCAGGCGTCAGGTGTCTTTTGCTTGACTTTGGACAGTTTCTTTGCTAAGAAACTGTCCAACGACAAGCAAACTGGTGTTGGGTGGCAAAAATTTGAATTAAACAGAATAAAATTGTGACTCGAGAGATTGAACAAGTTTGGGATCATGGCTCCTCACATTATCCAGCAGGAGTAGTTCCTTCATGGGAGCTTATTTTTCTCTTCACTGAAGGACAGAAAACTCCAAGCCTCCATTCACTGAAGACATACAGTATCCTGTAACCCATGAAATTGCTGAATTCAATTTCAGCTGCTTTTTTATCAGCACTGGATGCCTCCCCATGCCTTTCAACCCTTTTGATATTCGTCCTTTTATTGAAACGCTCGAACTAGCCTCTGCTGGCTTTAAAGTCTTCAAAGCGCACAGCACTGCCACTGGTTGGTGGAGCTTCAAGTTTCAGATCGTCATAGATCTGAAACAATCGTACGAGTGATGTTCCGCGCGCCACGCGTTGAACAATAACGTTGTTGAACGATAACAAAGACGGTAATTTGTTGAGAACAGTCGTATGAGTGATGAAAGTGATGATGAAAAATGAAAATTTCCACCCATGTATCGTTCCAGCTATATCGGAAAGTCATCGGTACCTGCAAGTATCATCGGTCCTTAAAATAAGAAATCGTATGGAAGATATATCGGTTCCTGAGAATATCGGATGTCGATGTAATCGTAAATCGAAGCCCCACTGTATTTGTGTTTTCTTATATCAGCTCTTTATAGTCTAATTTATTTTGCATATAAATAATTATTAAAAGTGTCCTTTTCTTTGCGTTATATTTGTGTGCTGATAACCATCTGCCTTTCCTCTGGTCAGTGATTCAAAAGTGAAAATAGAAGCAAAACTTTAACTTTCAGGGTTAAATGTAGTATTATTGTCTTATTAGAATTAGCCACTCATATTTTCACCATTGCCAAAATGGATATCTGGAATATATCCACGGTTAAGGTTAAATCTTGAAGCATCGTTCAACCATCCGCAACCCAACAACTGAAAACTGTCGTTCCTATTTATGTGAGCATGACAGCTGACCACACCTAAATGTCTTTATTCTTTTGGTTAATCCGTCAAAGTTCCATATGTGCATACAAGGGAAAAGTCTCTAAATACGAAGCGTAATGAAACATTATATCCCTCAGTTACTTAAAGAGTAAACAAAGATCATGTAGTGTAGAAAACGAGAATTTAACTTGAACATTCTCTTACTGCTCCGAGTAACTTAGTTTTAATTTTAATAAGGAGAAAGTCTTAATAACAAAATCCTTAAGAACACTTAAAACACTTAATATACAGTAAAAAGCCTTAGAGCGCAAAAAAAGAGAAATTTTAATGCATACACGCAATTAAGTCATTTCTTAATTGCTTGAACGTTAAGTGTTTTGACATCGCACATTCTCGTTAAGGTGTTATTACTGCAAGTACAAAAGAGATAGCTTTCTTGCAATGTATAATTTATCAATATTTGGGCGAAGGATCGCTTACAAATTAATTCTAAAAAGATACGAACATTAGACCAAGGGATTAGTCTCCCTGTAAACACATATCCATTATCAGTGGAGCTTATCTTCTGTTTTCTTTGCTTTTTTTTCCTCCTTGTGTCACTCACACAGTGACATTATCATTCCCTTGCTTTCTTTGCACAGCACAAGGACTCGCTAATGTTCTCCCGTTCAGACTTTATTTTCGATGTGGCGAAAAACATAGAAAAACACTTCCACTCCACAGGAAAATGGAAGTTGGCCTAAGTATACGTCTAATCAACAGCTTCCGCTTATCAAAACAATCTTCACATCCATTTTTCTCAGCTTCTGTTTTCTATCCATTATATCTAAAGTGCATTGCAAATACCGATGCTCGGCTACTGAAACAATTTCTGATTAATATCACATTTTTTTCCCAATACAATTTTATTGCAATTTTAAAAACTCCTATGCCTGTGAGTTTCCGCTTAGTATTTCCATCAAAAATATACTGTATCTTTTAAATCTGATTTCGAAAATAATGGTACAAAATCAGTTATCCCTAGTACAATATTTTCTCCATTATTATACTTACAGATGAGGGACAGGAAGTACAATACTCTACATTCAACTTAACCCATCTAAAGATAGGATAATTTATGTTTTTCTTATTAGATGGTTTGCAATCGTTGAATACCTTCAAACTCGTGCTGTGGAATTTCAAACATATTCCTGAATTCATAAACCCTCTGGTTCTGATGTGTGGATACTGTTCTGCAGAAATTCTTTAACCTAATAAAAGAAATTCTGCATCCACCTTTATTTGCTAATAACCAAAACGAACAAAACGACATTGTCCTTCATCAAGAAAGTATTTTTAAGGGACATTTTCGTATCTTCTGGAACCTTCTGCATGGTTAACTATGGAATGCCCTTAAATTATAACTTCTATCGCCGTGCTGGTTAAGTGCCATCTATTTTCTGCTTGCTATACATTTTCCTGAACTTTATTCGCGCATATTGGCTGAGTTCCAATTTCCATTATGTTCAGCAACGTTGCCGATCGTTCGGAAGAGTTAACCTTGCGCCTGAGAATACTACTGTAGAGAAAAATAACCTAGAATATAGGCAGCAACGAAAGATATAGTCCCTATTTTTTTTCTATTGTAGCTACTAGTATTTGTCAATAAAAGGTTTTAAAAGCACGAAGTTTCCTAGAAGACCGCGTAACTTTTGAACCGTGCACGAAATTCACTTCCACCCGGTCTAACTTTGTCAGTAAATTCAAATATCTTCGGATAATGATTGCAGAAAGATAACCAATTCAGTTGAAAGACTCCCATACTGGCTAGAAAGGAAAAGATAAATGGCAAGGTAAATCTTTTTTTGTATTCTGATTGTGTTCAAGTTACCAAAATAGAATTTTTCGTGCTGTTTGATTTGTCAAAAGGTTTTTCCAAATGTTTTGCTGATGATCACTTTTTACTGAAGGGACTGGTTGTTTAGAATAAGCGCTGAGTTAACCAAACTCTGAAAGCATCGGAATATTGTGCCCGAAAATTGCGTATATTTTAAGATAATGTTTGCTAGATTAAAACTCTTGTCTGACGTGGCTAACTGTTTCACAGTTTCAGACACTTAACAAATAAGCAGATTTTATTTACTTATTTTTAGTTTCCTAAAAAAATTTGGTAACATAATCTAAACAGATGCCGTTGCATGAATTCCCCCCCACCGCTGAATAATAAGATTACTTAGGATTACTTTTGTATGCCAAATTTTACAGTTTTCTGATGTGCCCTTCTTTTATATGGGCATTTCTATAAGTGTCTCCACGTGGGTGCCATTACTGATATAAAAAAGAAAAAAAAAAAAACAAATTCGACTGCAACATATATGTGTGTGTGTGTATATATATATATATATTTATTTATTTATTGAACTCTTTTTAAACTCAACTCATTATTATTAATTGCCTTGGGTACAGAAGCAGGTGTTTGGATTTTGCACCGATGCAAATTACAAACAAACAAGCCATCATGTGTATATCACTTGTTTTTGGTCGGTTGGCTTGTTTTTGCTAGATGAAAATCTCGAGTTTCTGGGGGTGAAAAACCATGCAACATAATCTCCTCTCCTTTCGGCGAAAAACTAACCCAGGCCACTAGACACTGTATCACAACGATCGTAAACAGACTGCTAGCCACCAGCACAGGAAACACTGCGAGTCATCGCTTTTATCTACATATCAAGTGAAGAACCATTGTTTGCAAATTCTGCTGTTAATGGTATTTGTGATGATAAGGACAAATTAGTGCAAGGTAGCTAGACTTATTCAGCATCATTCTTTAAAAAAAATCCTTTACCTCAAAGTAATTGCGACTACTCAAGAGGACACTCTTAGCCAAGCGCGCATAAGAGTGCAGACGTATACGCTTTCAAGTGAACCATGGTTCAAGCTCGCGTGACTGCGAAATACGGTTAACGAATATTTATTGTCGAAGTAATTAATTATAAATTCTTCTTACTTAGCTATCGTACCGGAGTATAAACGAAACTTTTTTTTTTTACTTCTCAGACTGACTAAATAATTTTTTAAGTCAATCTGAGATTTAGATTACCGTAGTTTACCATCCTTTCAACTTTGGCATCATCGGCAAAGTCTGACAGCAGACTTATTATGCTTTCATCAGTGTCAATATGAAATGTTAAAAAAATAAAGAACCTAGTACTTGAGCTCCTTGGTAGCTCACCCAGAGCAATAGCTATTTATAACCATCATTGGTTTTCTGTCATTTGATCAAATTTTGGCACAAAAAAAAAAAAAAAGCGAGAGCGGTATCAAAAACCTTGCTAAAGTCTGAATAGTCTGCCTCAGAATTATTCTGTGCATCCAGTTCTTTCATAGTACTTCATAAGAGCCTATCAGATTAGCTAGACTTATTAGCTTTTCTCCTTTAATAAAACCAGCTGTGATTCTATTTTTTTCTAGATATTCCTACATTCCATCCTTAGTCGTGGATTCCATAATTTTCTCTGCCACAGAAGTTAAACTTACAAGTCTGTAAGTTCACCTTTGGAACCACTTTTGTAAATTGCAGGTATATTTTCACGTCTCCAATCTGGAGGACTTGTTTTAGGGCTCGGAATGGATCGAACGTACTGGATCATCGTTCCGGTTCATAACGCGCATCAGTAATGCCATATAAATGATTATTAAAAATGAGATATTTTATTAATTCCCTTTTGTACAATTTTTCGTTTACGATCCCTGTCCTGTTCTTCCAACTATAGGTTAATCAAGTGCATTTTGACTTGTAAAAGGAGGCTGGGGAGGACCCTATTTATGAAGGGTAAAAATGTTAAGTATATGAGGACTCAAAACATTCTTGCATATTTATAAGTATTGTTCTTCAAATCACTCCATCTCTGCTGTATATCGCGGTAAAGATATTTTAAAAACAAATTTTAAATTTTTTTATTAGAATACATCTTACATTAATCTTGTGGTTATCTCGAGTGTCATGCATTTTTTGGAACACATCCTCTCTTTATACCATTCTGTCTGCAGGAAAATCGCTCCCAATTTTCGAAGTTTTGCTTCTTTACGAACTACCTTTCGGAAACACGTGGTATTCATAAATTAATAGGTTTTTGTATCTTCCACTTCGTATCCAATGACTGTATAATCATTTTACGTTTTGATATCTGTTATCTGGGACAATATTACTATCGAGCCTAAAAGAAATCGCATGAAAAATTTTATTTTAGATAACAGCTGTCCATTTAAGGTTAAATATTTTACAACATATCCAAACAAACGCGGTTCATTTCCTTCCTTGTTCATATGCAAAAAATTAAATTAATATCTGATTTACCCATCAGATTTAAAATCAGATATTAAATTAATATCTGATTTACCCATTAATACTGGTAATACATGAAAAAGGTAGTTATGCCCACCTTCGTGCAAGCGGTCAGATATTTAAGGGTGCTTGCTATGTGTAGGCAATTCTGTGAGAATTGCCTACACATAGGTTTAGCCTATTGGTTCCAGCTACCTTTTGAAAGTGGTAGCTGGAACCAGTATTAGTATCTCGGAAACTGCAATCCTGCTGGGATTTTCGCATACGACTGCGTCTCCATTTAGGATTAATATTAGTCGAATTACAAATATCATCTAGCCAACGTCTATCCTGTGGTCGGAAACAGCTCTTTGATGCGAGAGGACAATGGAAGCTGGCAAGACTTGTGCAGGATAACAGAAAGGCTACAGTGAGTTAGTCATATAACGATACAATAGTGGTAACCAAAGAGGCATTTCAGGACGCTCTCGTCGTTACCATGGCACGGATGATGTATCGACACCTAACTCGGGTTCCACTCCAGTCAGCAAAAAATTCCTGCTGCTTCGCGCAGATGAGAGGACTAGAATATGGCGAAGATAGCATGATTCCATGGACCCATTCTTCCAGGTGCCAACAATGCAGGCTGGTGGCGGCGGTGTAATGGTGTGGGGAGTGTTTCGTAGTGCACATTGAGCCATTTGATACCAGTGAAGAAATAACTGGATGCCACAGGTTATCTGGAAATTGTTTCTGACCGGATGCATCCCTTCATGGCTCCAGTGTATCCATCTGCAAAAGGTTTATTCCAACAGGATAATGCGCCATGTCACACGACCAGAATTATACAGAACTAGTTTCAAGGGTACGAGTGAATTTAGCCTACTTCAGTGGCTCCCATTCCCCAGTCACCAGATAGTCCAGTTGAAGGGAAAGAACCTACCCGCCATTAGGTAGGTATATCTAATAAAGTGACCACTCACTATATACTACTCGCACTTTAAAGATCATTATTTGGTATGGTGTGCAGTCGATGAATTCAGCAATCTACTCTACTCTACTCTAGATCTAGACTCAGCTAATTTGTTTATTGGCTCGCATTCTGCACTGAAACAGCAACAAGTACTACATTCTCGTTGGTAATTTTGCTTAGCAGGACTGTTGACTTTGTGTTTATCTCATGTATACTGCAATCATCAGTCGAGTGCGCTTATGCCTTTTCTCTTTCCTTTTCTCTTCCCCGCTCGTTTAAGAAATTAGAATACCCAGTGGGTAGCCTTTTTTCATCTGCCATATCAGTAACGTTCCAACTATAGATTATGAAAACAAAGGACTTTAAAAACTTTGTGCAGACAAAAGGAAGAGGGGAAAAGTACTAGTAAATTTAAGTTTTTATGTTCTATAGAAAATAAAAACGGGAGACAAAAAAAAAAAATAAGAGCTGCAAGAAAAACTCTAAAAAGGAAACGGGAGATTAATCAAAGTAAAGAAACTATTTGGATGAAATAAAGCAAGTGAAAGTTAAAAGGAAGAAAAAAAAATATGATAGAAATAGTAAAAATAAATAAAAGGCTTTTGTAAGCTAGACAAGTAAAAAAAAAGCAAACGACATAAATGGAATCTATTTTATTTTTCTTTCTCGCTTATATGATAAAGTAATAGCCTCGATACAAGTTAGAATTTCCCCATTATCTGAAACCTGGGACTGGACATCGATACCTGATCGTGAGGTTTTGTATTTCCCTTGGGCTGGAAATGTTATATGGACGTCAGCCAATCTCTGCCTGAACATGGCAGTATTCTTGAGACAACTTGATTTCCAGTGAAACACGAATAAATTCTAATGATTCGATTATAATCTTCTATAGGAAAACATTTCTCCTCAAAAAGAATACGAGGAAAAAGGTTTCTACATTCACAGTGACCTCCATGGCTCACATCCCATCCACTCTCTTATGATTAGTTTACCAGTATTCGACTTCTGCTGAAAATCGTCGATATCCGATCTTTCACGTGTGGTTTCCGGTTGCATAATATGTTCAGGATGTGACGTATACAGGTATAAGAGTCGCCTGCTGTTGTTTGTGGACTCGTAATGCAGTGAAAGAGAAGTACCCGAAAATAAGTCTCCGATTATATCGTTAGTCTCCAGTTTGATATTTATGTCACGTAAGCCACTTATTTTGTAAGAATAGAAACTTAAGCCATTGGGGGTTTAACAAAAGGAACTCATTCATAACATGCCTCGTGCTTGTTATCTTTCTTATAACGTTGCCAGAAAGATATAAAATAAGCATTTTCCCTTTGCCCCCTCTTTTCATCGTGTTAAGTACTACAGGAAAAAAATATTCTTCTCTTATACTTGTTTGTTTTGCAATATACCATAAGGTAGGGGTGTGTTAAGCAAGTAAAGCTGTAATTGCGTGGATTCTTAGGTCATTTTTCGCCCTCTTACTATTCTATTGCCATTAAAAATGACAATTTATTATTTCATCTGTTGAGGGTCAGTCTTTTAGAGTATCGCCCTGTGGATAACTGTCCCCTTCTACTTTCATATGTTTCGTGTTAAAAAGTGCTTCTCGTAACTTTCCAAGTATAATTGCCGTCTTGTACAAATTGCATTTTTAATTTTAGTGACAACGTCTTGTTATAAATCACGCCTGCAATTCCTTCCTATTTATTCCAGCTAGCTTTATCTGATATTCCATAAACTTTTTTTTCATTATCGAGTGCATAAATTAGGATAATAATTAAACAAGGCTTGGCTTTAATTCTTCGTGTCTCGGAAGTTAGACGATTGTTGTTATTTTTATTTTAGAAATTCCTCCGTAGCAACTAAGACCACGAGGTGTTTACTTATTGTGTCTCTAAACTGCGCGTTCTGCTGAATAAAAACCTAAGTTTCCTGGATAAAAAATTAATGCTGTCCTCGATCGAGACCGACTCACTGGACCGAGGTGTGAAAACGTCCATAAACATTTCTGTTGAACGGATTCGAAGCCAGGCCGTTTTCACGTGGTGTGGAACGACATCAATCATAACCATTGTGCTACCGTGAGTGAACAAAGTTATAAGGCTTACGCCATAATGACATTTATGTTCTTCGAATCTTTCTCTCTCTCATTAATGATCTTTCGTTCCTTCTTTGAATTAGGGAAAAGAAAGAACGATCCGATGGAGGTCGTATGTGGTGAATACCAATCATCCGGGCCTGATTGAGTCTCCAGGACACCGGAAAAAATCCGGTGACCTAGGGGCTGGATTGTATACAAAATTACATTCGCACTTAACTTAATGGGTCGCATGTGGATATTTGCCTGGCCAGTTTTATGCTGCCAATCTACCGCTGCAAGTTATGCGATTGAGGCGATTTATTCTTTGCTAAAAACTGTTGGATGAACATTATTTTATAATGCGATGCATTACCTTGTAGGACAAGGTTTCCCAAAGTGTGGTACGTGTACTCCCAGGGCTACGCGAAAGGGTTTTAAAGCGTACACGGCAATTTTTTTATTTTTATTTTTTTTTATTTTACTTTACCATACTTTTTAGCTGCAGAAAACAATTCAGTAAAATTTAGTAGTGTGGTTTACGTTCGTAGGCATCACTGGTTAATTGAATCAGCCGCTTTATTGCATCAAAACGTAAGCCAGAATCCTCTATGCGTTGCACTGTGTAAAACTCTTCTCATATTAGAATCATGATTTCTGTTCATTGAATCATAAAAGATGATAGAAGATAATTCGTGATTTTTCGGGTTTTCTTTCTTTCTTTTCATCTAATTTTATTGGACTGCACTCTTAAGCGATCCGATATGTGTGTGGGAAGTAATCACTTGATAATTATGCCGCCTGAAAATTCACCAGATGTGACATTTTCAGATGCTCCTCTATGATAGTCGATAGGTGTGTAGTCTTTTGCAGGTGTTCACAAATGAGATGCGTCTGTGGCAGTCGAGTATCTAACGAAATGGTCACACATGAAAAGTCTGAATTTTCCATTATCATTATGCCCAGCCTGTCAATAACAAGTATCGGCCATTCAGATAATCAGCCACAAGGTCGGTGGCACCGCTTTTCACACAGAGAAGTAAGACACTGTGGCTTTTCAGTAGTAAAGGTGCTCGCAGTTAAATACAACTACTGCCCTTCTACACCGCGTATAAAAGGCGGATCCCTTCAAGAAGTTATTGACTTTTTTTTTTTTTTTTTTTTTTTTTTTTTGCACCATAGTCGTATTACTCCATCTCGGTCAAAATCTTTTTCGCAACTCATCCGAATTCGAGATCTTCATCTAAAAAAAACAGACAAACATGCCATAGAATATGCGAAATTTACAGACAGTACACAGAATGTCTGATAAGTTATACAATAGTTGCTATGATGCAAAAACAAACAGCTATCATGCACAGCTACCCAGACAGCAGTGAAACAGCACTTAGCTTCCAGTTGGTTGAAGAATAGTTACGGGCAATCAGCTTGGCAATCATCGTAGCACAACATTTCATCGTCGGGTCATCGTAACGAACATGAAAAGATACATGTAGAAAAAAAAAGCTCGTTTCGAACTTCTGGGCAAATCTAACGGCGCCTACCATGGTACATTAAACATGAAGATGCGAATGGTAGTCACAAGTAGCTTGGAACAATGAGTCTCATTTTGAATTAATTAACAGAAAAGGCAGAATGTTTGTGCGGCGCAAATCGTGCAAGAAAAATCATTCATCCAGTTTCAAAAACCGTCTCAAAGGCGGCGAACTCCAAATCAGTGTAAGTGGGCTGCTCTATGGAGGTTGGTCTAGGTCCAGTTATATTCCACAATAGTCGTCTAAATGGCGACGTCTGCATTGACATTGAGAACTCTCTGCCATCCGTCATTTCCACAAAACAGGGAGTGAAACCCAGTGATTGGTTCTTTCGAGAAGACAACGCTCTGTTGTCACAAAGCAAAAAAAAAAAAAGAAGTTAAAAATAATAAAAGTATGTGTCTGGAGTAGCCGGCAACACCATCTGACTCCCCTCACCCTAATATAAAATATTTGGTAAACTGTCGATCGCAATCCGTCAATATCAGAACCCTGAAAAATCCTCTCCCCTCTTTGTATTTTATCAACGAATTTAATTTTTAAATTGCCTGATTTAAAACTTTTTTTTACTCTGCTATCGATAAACACCAGTATGCAAGGCGTAAATCCTTTTTTGGGTATAAGTTTATAAATATATAAGTTTTATTTGATTTATTAGTTAAATCAAATATTTTACCATTCATGTGTATTAATTCGTGGCAAATTATTTATATAAAGTAACTTCAAAATGTCTCTACTTGATATTTTATACCTTGATCATTTTCTCGATTAAATTCATCTGATTCTATACGATCATCTCGCATTATAAACAAATTCTAAAACTTATTCATTTATTTTTGTTTTATGTTATTAGTGCGTTAGTTCTGGTTATAAACACACTATGCATTTTGGTTTTTCCTAAACCAAGGTTTGCCTGGAACCGCACACACACATGAACACAAGCCTTATAAAATCTGTTTCCCCATTACCAGACAATCATGCGTATAATAGTTGTGTTTATTCTATAGTAGAGAAAGGTTCGAGACCTGCTTTGCATAGACGTTTCTGGTTGTCTTATCCCATTGATTTTTCATTTTGATTTCTTACATACGATAGTATTCTTGTCACCCCCTGTTGAGGTCCGTATTAAGGTGGAAGCCTGGAATGATCCCATCCAGGTGCTGTGGTCGCCCGTATACAAATATATTTTTTTATTTAACTGGCTGACTATACAACAATTTGTGGTCTTTCAGCCACGTATATTTATTTACTTATTATTATTTTTTTTCCTTTAAAATAATTGACTTCCGCCCTACTGAAGTCCCGGGTGGACACAAACCGCAACTGTGACTGCAATTTTCAGAAAATTCCAAATTCTAGGATGTGTAAAGCGGTAAGTTAGCAGAGCATGAAGACGACACAATTTACATATAAATAACCAATTTTAATGAAGCTCATAAAAAATTTATATTTGTATATATATATTCCAAATTGAATTTACATACAGGACCATAATACAAGAATCTCTCTCTCTCATACACATACGTATCAACTGTTCTCATATGTATTCCTCATATCCGGATATATATAAATACATTGGTTCACACATCCCTTCTTTCCTTTCCTTTTTTTTTTCTTTTTCTCTCACACTAATCGATAATTTCCAACTATTACTTAGGTACAGGTTCTTATCTTCCTTTACAGATTTTAGCACACATCACCTTACATCAGTAGGCTTACTACTAATCGCCTATTTCTGCCAAAACACCTATCAAATCAATTACCGCTTTCACCTAACATCAGTAGTACTTACTATAAACTCATCCAACAAGCATCTTTGTTACGTCCCTTCCCTGATATAGGGCAGGGTTCCCCTTTTCTCTCAAGGTTTGTCAATAAATTAATTTTTTTTTCATTTCTTTCACACATTAACTCATTACCTAGAATTTTATCTGTTAACACATTATCTAGAGAATTTCATCCGTTAACACATCTAGAAAATTATATATGTTACCACGTTCTCTTTCTACTACGCCTATGATTAATTCCCTTTATTTTTTTTTCTCTCCTTTACCCCTTTGAGTATCTCTGCATCATTGCATGGTCTTTAACTTAATCTATATGCCTACTTAATAACATAATTGTACATTACAATAAAATTTCCGTTGCAAGAAAGTAAAAAACAATATCTCTGAGTTCAACTTATAAGTCTATAAGTTAGGGGTTCAATAAAACTAGAACTCACGTTCCGAACCGGACTGCTACTTCCAATTAATTTTCACTCTTTCTGCTGGGCTCTCCTCTGTGGCAGACAGGCTTTCCACATTTGTTTCCAAAATTTTTTTGGCAGTCTCTCTCTTCTTCAGGAGCTCTTGGACTGGACACTCGCCTTCTGCGTAGATTTCTCGATTCACACATCTGCATACCTGGCTCATTCTCGACTGGCCGGATCTAGACACGTGTGCAGCTTCCTACACAAATTAATCTTCAGAAATGCAGTATGTGATTACATTGCTAGACATGCCGATCACCCGAATGATGGCCAACTCCACTTTTACTTTAAACTTTAGACATGTTCCCCACTCGTCCGCACTTCCCAAAAAAACTACCTCCAGTCCGCACGTCCTCGCGTTCTCTTCCCTCACTACCCCCTTTTTACCCTCTTTTTCTTCTTCATCTTAGATCCCTCACCCTTCTCTCTTTCCGAACTCCAACTCTCACTTGAACCCGAACTCCCAACTCTAAAACTCTAACTCTAAAAACTCTCCATGTCCTCTCCGCATCACTACCTTCTTTCTCTCTCTCTCTCTCTCTCTCTCTCTCTCTCTCTCTCTCTCTCTCTCTCTCTCTCTCTCTCTCTCTCTCTCTCTTCTTCTTCTTCTTCTTCTTCTTCTTCATCTTACTTCCACGGGCCGTAGCCTAGTGGTCAGGCGCGCGGGTGCATAAGTACACGTGCCTTGAGTGACCGGGGTTCAAGCCAGTGACTACTGAATACGGTGCTGTTTCTTGTATTCTGTCTATCTTGCGAACTCCTCTGACCGTTTGGTCGTCCCGGAGTATAAACAGAAAATTTATTTATTTATTTATTTCCGAACTCGAACTCTCAAACTCCCTGGAACAAATCTCCAACTCTCATCCGACCCTTCCCCTGTTTTTTTTCAGAAGTTTGGAATGCTTCCCACAGCACTCTCAACCATTCCCAATAATATACTTAAATTTTCATTCCTTCTTATTTGCTAAAACTTAGCACAATCGTCTCCCTCATGCAACAAACCAAGCCCCGCTCTTGTAGTCTTGTTTATTCGCACTCCAGCATTACAACCCTTTCATGTGCCTATTTTCCTGTTTACAATAAATTTTGACAAGCGTTGCCCCTTGCCTAAAATCGCCACACTAGCGCGGTATTTCGACGCAAATGCCAGTTTTTAAGGTGGTAGATGACTTTCATCAACCGGTGAAATACCACCACTTTGCTTATTGGAGGCTTGAAGTGGTGAAACCCATGTTTAGTCTCTAGAGCAAAGTTTCCGGCATCCCCCTCCCCCCATACTTCTCCTTCAATCCATGCACGATACTAAGTACTATAGGTTTTGATACCTTTCGTGTTTGGGGTTTTCATAAAAAAAAATAAATAAATAAAAAAGACTGTCCTGTTACTAGCTGTATTCGTCCAGCTTTGCGCATACATCAAACGTTCTTAATTACCTGTATGTAGGGGCCCCATCGTTTCCCGATTCTAGTAACCCTTTTCTTTGCAAATTGCTACTCCCTTCCTAGTAAGGGCCATAGTTTTGTTTACTCTCACTTCACTCTCTTTGTACTACTTGTTACTTCGTGTCTCCATTTGGCTGCTATTTAATTCGCACATCTATAACCTCCCTATTTCTAAATTCAGTATTTTCAAACCTTAATACAGTTATTTACCATATTTAAACTTAATATTCAAATCTTAATAATTCCCAAAAATTCTCTGGCCTACATGAATTTATTTCGGATAAATAAAATATTTTCATTTATTTGTAAGAGTGTGTTCTTACAAATAAATGAAAATATTTTATTTATCTATTTATTTATCTACAGATTACACAGTCTGTGCACACGCTTCGATTGTTAATTAAGACTTTTATTATGTGGGTAGTAATTAATCAGTAAGGTGATACCTATGAGTACATATATTTACTTTTCACTTCTATTAATCACAGAAAAAAAAATTCATTTAATTAAAAAAAAAAAATCGAACGCGCCTGAAGTGTAACGCATTGCGTACATCAACTTGTTATTAGTTCCAGTAGCGATTACTGGTGATTTCACTTGATAGTGCCAAAATCCTGTAACCATATAGTGCAAGGAAGTTTGTGCTTTATAACGTCAGTTAGTCATCAATCACTTAATCCTGTACTTAAAAATTATCTTATTTCCGGATTAATATCATAGTTGATTCCTGGCTGAAACTTTATTTTCTTGCCCGGAAGTGATGTGTTGTAGTTCAAACGTCTTACAACAGATTGTAGAACAGAGATTGTCCAGTAGGCTGTCAGGTTTCAAGTAACAACCAATTTCGTTAGTAGAGTTAACTTTCCGTGTCACTATTTTGCATTGCAGCAAAGAACGAAGATCAAATTTTCCTTTAAAATAAGAAAATCTGTAACAGAACGTATGAAATGTTAAAAACTTTTTATGGTGAAGAAATGTTAAGTCGTACCAGTATGTTTGAATGGTATAAGCGGTTCAAAGATGAAGGTGAGGATGTTCGCGGTATGACCCAAGGAGCAGACGTCTGTCAACCTCACAAAATGAGAACAGAGTCGAAAAACTTGGGGAAATTGTGGCAAGAGATCGTCATTTGGCCCTCAGAAAGATGGTTGAGGAGTTGTATATGAATAAGGAGATGATTCGTCAAATTCTGTGTGAAGATTTTGGAAAAGGGAAGGTCTGCAAAATTTGTGCCACACAGCCTGACGGATGAGTAGAAGCAACGAAAAGTCTCATTATGCGAAGACTTCATCCAGACTTTTCACGACAAATCTGATTTCCTCGACTGAATTGTCACTGAAGATGAGTGTTGGGTATTTCAGTACAACCTAGAGTCGAAGCTGAGACATGCAATGGACTTCAAAATCATACCAAGGCCCAAAAAGTTTCGTTTATGGAACTTTTTGGGCCTTAGTGATGGACATCGTCCAGGATCAAGACGATGCTGATCATGTTTTTCGACAAACAGGATGTGATTTACAAGGAATTTATACCTGATGAGAGAGAGAGAGAGAGAGAGAGAGTCGTTGCTGCGTTCTACGTACAAGTTCTTCAAAAACTATTGAGGCATATTACCAGAGTGAGGCCGCAATTTCGTGAGAAAGGCAGATGGTCTTTGTTGCACGACAAGTGCGAAATGCCCCGGCCCATTCCGCACTTGTTGTGAAGACGTTTCTGACGAAACATAGAATTGTACAGCTCATCCATCCATTCTACTCACCCAATCCTGCACCAGTGAACTTCTTACTGTTTCCCAAGGTGAAAGCTGGCCTCAAAGCTTTCACGATTTTGAGGACATAATGAAAAACGTAACCGCAAAACTGAACATCATCCCTTTGGACGCCTTTGCTCATTCTTTTCAGAAACTGTTAGAACGGTTTCATCAGTGCATTCATTCAAGTGGTAATTATTTCGAATAAAAATAAAACCTGTTTGAGTTCCTTCACTTTATGTTTTTATTGCAATAGTCAGGAAATTTTAAAATTTTATTTCCACACACACACACAGTGATCACTGTTTTGTTATATGGTGCCGAGACATGGACACTGAAAACTGACACCTCCAAGAAACCACAAGCATTTGAAATGTGGGCGTACAGAAGAATGTTAAAGATACTATGGACAGCAAAGATGACCAATGAGGTTTCCTGCAGTAAATTGGAAAAACCCGTGAATTGCTGAAGAACGTGAAATAAAACGGCGTACTGTATCTCGGACACCTGATGTGCAGTTTCACGGCTAATTATTCAAGAGAGAACGGAGGGAAGAAGAAGAAGGAAGCTTGGGAGAAGACGCATATCATGGCTAGATAACATCAAGAATTGGACGGGACTAAACATCGAGCAGCTCTTCAGAGCTGCCAGAGACCGAGAGAAATTCGCTGTGGTGGTCGCCGACCTCGTTTCGGAGATGTCGCACAAAGAAGAAGATCATGATTGTGACCACCAACCTAATACGGTGTTGGACCACCGTTCACATGGACAACAAGGCGCTATTCGCCTAGGCATCGACTCCACTAAATAATAAATAAATAAATTTTCTGTTTATACTCCGGGACGACCAAACAGTCAGAGGAGTTAACAAGATAGATAGAATACAAGAAACAGCACCGTATTCAGCAGTCACGGACTTGAACCCCGGTCACTCAAGGCGCGTGTACTTATGCACCCGCGCGCCTGACCACTAGGCTATGGCGGCCCTGTCTTCAGACATCTAGTGCAGATCCCTACGTCCGTAGGGATTTGCAGCCATGCTGCCTGCAAGGCTTTCCATAGTGTCTGAATAAATGACGGTTATGTGTGTCCACACACCTCACTTCCCATTCCAAAACATCCCACAGGTGTTCAATTGGATTGATGTCAGCCAAATTTGGTGGCCAATCAAGATGGGTGATTATATGCACTGTTTCTGGAACCATTCGTGCACAGTGCGGGCCCGATGACATCGCGCATTATCTTTTTGGACGATCCCATTTCTGTCCGGGATAAAACGCAACATGACAGGGTGCACGTAGTCTCCTAAGATCTGCCGGTAGACTTCACCAGTGAAACATTGGCCCATACGCACCTGAGATCCTAGTTGTTTCCAGCAAAACATGCCTCATATCAACGATCGCTGCGAGCTATGCGGTATAGTCCATTACGGATGGAGTGGTCACTATTCAGTGATTGAGTGTGTGTATTTCTTAATTAAGAAATAGATAGAAGAATTAAATTAAGTGATATAAACTAACTATTGGTATTTGAGCACGTGCGCTGGTAAATGTTAGGAATTAGTACTATAGTTACAAGTGTGGTAGTCTTAAACACACACACACACACATATTTTCCCCCCAGAAACTATCTTGACAGTTTGAAAGACCGTGAAACAATCAGCCTGTATTCTGAGAGACTATTTTCTGGTTTTTTTTCCCTTAATTTTTTTGTATTAGGTTTAGTAAAACATATAATTGTGGTATTAAAGTATTTTGTCTTTTGCTATATAAAAAAAAAAAAAAAACTTTAATTGAACTAGTATTCTAAAATTTCTTTCATCTTAATTCTCATTTAAAAATAAGCGTGCCCCTAACAACTTAGAAAATAGCTAAAAAAGAGATTTGATCGAAACGTAAAGTCCATTTTTTGTTTCATAAACGAAATACATTATATTCAATAATATTGTAAGCTAGCTTCCAGAAAATACAACTTTCAAACAGAGAAGCACCAACTGTACCGGTGATGGCGCCATCTTGTGGCGACGTTTATAATTTTTCTGCAATGCTAAACAAAATTTGATCAAAATTATTAGTTTGATAATGAAACTAAAACTGAACGTGCCATTTATTCACTCGTCGAGATTTCTGCGCTTTCAAAATGAGTTAATGACAAAGATGTTGACGGTTTAGGAAAGGGGAATTTTTTTTTTTTTTTTCAAAAAAACATTTACTAACAGCTTTCATATTGTAACAGCATTTTGCTCTAAATATTAAAAATCTTTATTGCTGCTAAGTACGGTACAAGTACTAGGAACAATAGTACTCATCACGGCGACATGGCCACGAGTTTACTTAAACTTAAATTAACTCCATTTTTTTTTTTTTTTTTTTGGCTGGTGGAGGATAAGACTCGTGCTTCCTTGCACCATATAGCTAATAACAATAATGGTATATGTGAAATATTGTTTAGAAACAGTAGTGCTTAGTCAGCCAACGTTTGTGCCGTTCTTCAAAAACATGGTGGAAGCCATTTTTTGACACGCATTTGACAATCGCCTCCGATGTCTTTAGAGACACCTTCTGACAACTGGAAACGTTTCCCTCGCAGCTCGTTCTTTAACATTGGAAATTTAAAAAACAATCGCATGGTGCAAGGTCAGGGCTTTAGGGCAGATGAGGAACACCTTTTGACATTAATCCGGGCTAAGTACTGAACGACAGTATGAGAAATATGAGGTCTCACATTTTCGTGATGCAGCATCCACACACCTGCGTGCATTTCTGGTTGTTTGTTGTGGTTGTTTGCAGTACAGCGCTGTAATAAAGTCCCGTAACAGTCGTATGACGTGATACAGCATGCTGATAAACCATTCCTTGAATGTCAAAAAGAGAATACCGTAACCTTTGTTGCTTAGTCTCTGCCATGTCTCATCCGCTGTTATCACCTTGTGCCGGCGGAGTTGGGGGTAATCCCCAGAGCCTCATTACAATTAAAACTATGTGCAGAAACTGAACAGGCATAAACTTGATCGACCGGCAAGGTCACACCATGTGCACGAGTGAACTGCGTAGTTGCTATGTAATGCAACTTGTTTGGGTCTTAAATTCTGCAGCTCAGCTGGAAATAGCAAGCAGTACGATTATTTATGAAAATTTATGAACATTCTTTAATGAACAGCCCTCGTATGTTTTAATACTTTTAAAGATTTTTTAAGACACTTGAATCGGGACCAGCCGAATCATTTGCTAAATTTAGGGGACGGGTTAGCTTTCTGAAGCTTTGTGTTAATTTTTAAGGTTACCAGCCAAATAATCACGTAACTGATACTGATTTCGTAATTCCAACCTTACTGAGCTATTTAATTTTCAGGTGCCTAAATTTAAAGCAATAATATATTTAAAAAGTTTAACTGCTTTAAGATAAAAACGTGTTTTAAAACTTGATTTTCCTATATCGTTCTCCTCTTGCTGAGACGAACTTGAAGTGCGCTACTTCAAATCGCATCTGTTCTCATTGCTAAACCGTCTCTCTCTCTCTCTCTCTCTCTCTCTCTCTCTCTCTCTTTGTATTTATCTCGGTAAAACTTTTTTATCTTAAGCCTCATGATATACTCTCTCCAAATTTTGTTACATTAAGTGCCTGACGCTTCCAGGCCTATTTTCTACACTTCAGAGTTTCCTGGTTAAAAGGATCTCTTGGAGAATGCATGCTGACCGTGCAATTTCCTAACTCTGTAGTCATGACAACAATGTTTCACCATTAATCAAATACGTGCAGACACATGATAATTTTCTAGCCAACAGTCGTTTAGCGGCATTCCTTTTCCCTGCTGTAGAATGCAAGCTGGCACTAACGAAAGCCAGGTGTCAGAGTTTTCCTGAAGTTTAAGCGAAATAGAGGGAGAGAAAGTATACTGCCCGCAGAAAAAAATAAATAAACTGGTCGCTTCATATCATACGGCATGATGATTAAGATTATTTTGGACTGATACTTTCTCAAAACTTTGTGTTGGAAGAGTTTTAATAACGGTCGTTTCTTTTTGCCAGTTAAAATAGGAAATTATAAAATGTTTTGCTGAATTTTTGCTTCATCAGATCACAAGACTGTCACTTGCCCTTACCGCTATCACTAAGCATCCTTAATTTTCAGAAAGTATAATTTTCCCACTCACTGTTGTCTCAGCTTTTTTTTTTAAAAACGAGAAGCTTGGTAACCCACTTAATAGTGAGTTTGAAAATCTTTATAGTACCCATCTTCAACTGAGAAAGCTGAAGGTTAAAAGAGAGATGAATTTTCTTTAAATATTTTTGTAAAGCAGGTCAAGTTGGTGATTCTTATTTTGTATCGCTTAATCAGTTCCTCGAGCAACTTCTTTTGTAATGATCGGACAGTTCAATAATGTATTATCCTGAATTATCTGTTGAGTTAAATAAACAAATTTGACAGAATTTCGAAAGCAAGTTAGCTTCTTTCGTCTAATGCTTAGGCTGTTGTTTAGGTCATACATTGTATATGTTTATCATCCCCGAGGCTAATGTAGCTTAGCCTCTGACGCCTACTGCTCGCACTGACAAAAGGAACACCAGACATGAAGAGAAAGATAGAAATCTATTTCAGTTTCTTGAATATGAAATTCTTTGGGGGTAGTCACCCAAAAGTAAAAAATACAGTTGTACAATTTACATTGCGACATGCCAACATGGTATGCGACATTCGAAGAATGCTTTGTGATACGTTGAAGAGCTTGCTAATGGTATACAAGTCATATGATAATACGATTTCAAAGGATAATTGGAGTAGAGTGACAAATCTCTGAGGAAAGAAAGATGACAGCTGATAATTCCAGATGTAGAAGTTTTAGAGAAAACATTTATAATATATAGCACTGTATCATTTGCTCTTTCAGATATGTTATATGATAAAGAGTATGTATGAGGTAGTCTATGAAAATCATTAAGATATTTTCACCCTATCCACCCACCATGACAGCTACATAAGGTCAGAGAAATTTGCATGATATAGATACACAAAGGAAAGAGTCTCACAAAAGTGGTCCATCGCAGGATAGATTTACACGCTAATTTTTCCTCGGCATTATATGACTGTTTATATAATATCGGTGTTTAGATACACCATAGATAACTCTTAATAAACTACAAAGTAGTTGTTGTAGGCATCATTTGCTGTTTCTCATATTGTGCTCTGCCTTCACGACGAGTTGCCATGATATTGCACTACTTCGAATAAGTAACTCTTCACTAATAGAGAAGACTATTGTTACTTATTCTCAGTTGAGTACCACCACCCATAAGTAACAATAGTCTTCTCTATTAGTGAAGAGTTACTTATTCGAAGTAGTGCAATATCATGGCAACTCGTCGTGAAGGCAGAGCACAATATGAGAAACAGCAAATGATGCCTACAACAACTACTTTGTAGTTTATTAAGAGTTATCTACGGTGTATCTAAACACCGATATTATATAGATACCAAACTCTTAAAGTATTATGCCTTGTGCATTTATTTATTTTAAATAATGACTGTTTATGCACTAGTGCTTCTATATTTTCAGATTCGATCTTAGCCTCAAAAACTTCTTTTGAAAACATTTCTCCTGCGAAAATTGGTTAGTATATCTTTACTGTACGTGCTTGAACTAACCTGAAATGAAATAGATTCCTTAGAAGTTCTGTTTGTTTTAAAAAAAAAAATTACCCTCCCTTGCATTGAATCGAGAGGAGCATATTAAATTACAATCAGACTGTTTTGAACATTACCTTATTCATAATATTACAAATTATGGATTTTAACAACATTGAAGTTTTCTGAAATTTTTCGAATGTCGTCATACATTCAGTGAAAAACTAAGTGAAAAACTAAATATTTTAGTATCAACTATACACACACTTTTCAATAATTTTTGTTAAAATATATTTTAATAAAAATTTCATCATTAAAACTATAACTAATTAAATAATGTAATTATAGATTTAATATATACTTAACTACCACACATTTTATTGTGTAAAAATTAATTTGAATGTGGTGGTCGTCGCCAAGATACATAAGAAAGTTGTGGATCATGAAAAGTAATTAGATATTGTTGAGGGCATAAAAGAGAAAAATATCCTTCATATGATATCATCTGGTTGCAGTAATCAGACAGTCGAAATCAATTGTCTGATTACTGCAATTTAAATTCAGCAATAGTAATAATAATAATAATTATTATTATTACAGTGAAACAATTTTTACTACACTTTTTAACCCAAGTAATTATAATATTCCGTTGTTTAGCCAACTTTTGTGCAGTTCTCGACTGATCATTAGATTTATTACGTAAAAATATTATACTTTTGTTTGTAGATTTATATTTTATAGATAATTTGAAAATTAAGAAATCCGAAAGGATTGAATAGAATCATAGTTTATGAAGAGCAAAAGAACAGTTATTTTTGCCCAATTTTTTAATGGATATATGAAAATTTTAATCAAATTGTGAATGAATTTGTAAACTTCTGCACATATAATCTTTCAAATCATAACCATATAAGATGAAAAGAACCTCAAATAGAAACCCTTGTCAAGCGAGGTGCTACTGGAATTAATATCGGTTACAGGTCAGCGAGTTACAATAATGAAGTTATAAACTCAAACATTCAGATAATAAATAAATAGTAGATTTGGTATGAGATCTGAAAAAATTTTGAGAGGAAATAAAATAAGTAAATTAAGATAACTAATTTGAAAAACTAAACAGCAAGGAGACAATGCAGTTTAGTAGGGGAAAAAGTCTGTCCACTCCAAAATCCTCTCAAGAAATGACCATGGCACATATCAAGAAGAAAACGGCATCTGGAATAAGTGTTGTTGGCTGTGGACTTGGGTTTGTCTCATTACGACAATTACGGTCGTAGGTTAGTTCCTGGTGCTCCTTGCTATCTTAGAATTGAATTAAGGAGACGGTATAAGCCAAGATTTATGTTCTGTGGTTCTTTTCAAAACATTATCATTAGGTCGATTGCTAGCGTGTTGCAATAATTGATAATTATTGGAGGGAAACGTATGAAATACATGTTAGCTTTTGAAGTTCGCTTCTGTAAATGGTCGATTTGGTAAAAATTACACTTTATTAGAATTCATATTATCCTGTATTTATTCGAAGCAGTTGATTTCTTTTATCCTATGTGATTTGATCCAAGACATATCATAAGAATTTCAAAACTTAGTGATATCTTCGCTGGACTAAAAAACAAGATTACCCAAGAAAAACTTTATCCACCCGTGTGTATTATGTCCATAAATTGTGTGTTTCTGATCGGTTTCCGGGAAGAAAAACCATGCTTTCCTCTTGTGAGGCCGATTATCTCAGCCACCGAGTGGAAAAAAAAAAAAAAAAAAAAGCCCATAAAAATTCCTCACGTTATTGACGGTATTCAAATCGGAGAACCTTTGCTACCGGTTGTGCGAAGGACGGAGATTATGATCACTCCTCTACCTGCGAGGACGATATCTCTGGGCCAGTCAGGATGTATCTGATTATGAAAAAATTTAATTATCACTTACTTTCGTTAAACTCGTTACTAGTTCCATGTTCTACTTGCAAAGCCACAAGTTGTTGAACAAATCAGCTTGTGGCGCAGGACAAAATCATTTCGTCACCTGATCTTAGCGTTTGCTTGTTAGCAAAACAGGGACACGGGCAAAGAGGAAATAATTACTTTCATTAATCACACAACTTAAGCAAATAAGCCCACTCAGTGTTACCATTTAATTAATTTCATTCTAAGGTGTTTCGAGTGTCATTATGTGAAGAGTTCGAATGCACTTTACCGAGCGTAATACTCTTAGGAATTCCAACACTTTTAAGGAACTAGTAGATTCCACAGTTATCCTCTGAGACCTTATTTAAATTCTTCTGACAAATACAGTTAGACGAGGAGAACTTGGAGCTTAAAGCATTCGAAATTACAAAGCTGCCTTTAACCACCTCGAGGGAAGAAGTTTTGTGTTTACTTAACACATTATATGCTAATCTACGAATGAATATTTTTGCGATTGTTGTTTTTAAATGAAGTATTCATTAAAAGAGTACTTAAATGCTGACGTTGTGGATTACTTTTAATCACGATTAATCTTGGAGCATTGTCAGTGAGGATGGCGAGATTTGAATCTTCAGTAAATTTTCACAGTAAATGACAAAAATACTCAATATTATTACAGTATGCACACAGAAAAGCGAGAGCTCTTATCTGGTATAACAATTTTGCTGATTTCACCTGGAAAACATGCGATATAAATCGTTTAAAAAAAAAATCCATATTTTTAAATCGCCATATTACGTATCCAAGTGAGAAAGTGGGCTATTAGCCCATAATATCCTTTAGTGGTAAATCCACTTCTCTATTAGATGATGAATAATGCCTTTCATTTTTTTTTTTTTTTTTCAAAATATCCCGCGCACTTAAGAGAGAAACAAAAATTTTAGTACGCACGCGGCTAATTCAAGAATTAAATTCAAAGCTTACGCTGTCTGCTTTTATCCAGATGAAAGAATAAAAGAAAAGCTATATATTTTTTTTAAATTCAGCGTATTACTGACAGTTTTTTTTTCGCTCGCCATAACCTGAAAACACTGTTCATTAAAACGAAACTTTGGAATGCTGAGCTACATAAAGTTTGATTTCTCCCTCCCCATCTTTCGGAATTTTTTTTTTTTTTACAGGATCATATGATTTTTGACGGAACTGAATCGGATACATAACAGTTCCGACACTGACTTGTGCTAAAAGTCCCGTAGCCAAATTCGTACAGATCGAGATTCTTTCTAAGTTTGACGCCCTTTAGTAGTGAATTTAATCTGCAAGGTATTGTGGACATATTCATGTAGTAGTAGTAGTAGTGGCATGTGATGCAAGAAAGCAAGTGTATGAGTTATGCAGCATCAGCCAGAAAAAAAAAAAAAAAATCACACCATTCTCTCCAAATGCCTGTCCAGTTCCTCCTTAAATTTATTTAACCTATCAACTTCCACAACGACAGATGGAAGTTTGTTCCACCAATTAACCACCCGCTGGCTAAAGGCAAATTTCAGCACATCTATTCTACATCTGTCTTTTCTTAATTTGAATTTATGCCCCCTTAGGTTCGTAATCTGAACAAATGGATGGATCCCATCAGAATTCAGCGTGCTCAACCCATTCAAGGCCTTATACAGATCACCGCGCAGGTGCCTAGTCTCCAGCCACTGCAATTTGCAGAACTTAAGCCTCTCTTGGTAAGAGGATCCCTTCATTCCCCTCACCAATCTTGTTGCCCTTCTCTGTACACGCTCAAGTAAATCTACATCCTTCCTAAAATGAGGTCTCCAGACCTGCATGCAGTACTCAAGGCGTGGCCTGACCATTGCCTTATACAGAGGGACAATCACCTCCTTTTCCTTGCTAGCAAAATTCCTATATATCATTGACAAAGCCCCATGACCTGCCTTGGCAGCCTGTCTGCATTGCTCAGAAAAGTTTGTCTGACTGCACAATTACTCCCAGATCATTTTCATTTTCTACAACGGTAAGTGTAGGACCACACAGTTGGTACGTTTCTCTGGGGTTACTTCTACCTATATGCAACACTTTGCATTTGTCAAGGTTAAACTTCAGTTGCCACTTCTTAGCCCATCTGCCCAAATTTTCTAGATCCTGTTGCAGTAGCACACTGTCATTACTGTCATTAACAACCCTGCCAACCATTGTATCATCTGCAAACTTCGACACTAAGCCTGATATACCTTCATCAATATCATTGATAAATATACAAAACAACAGTGGACCCAACACCAAACCCTGTGGGACTCCACTAATAACATTTAGTCCACAAAGAGCAGCACCCATTGATTACCACCCTCTCTCTTCTCCCACTCAACCAACCTTTTATCGATTGTAGCAACTTACCCTTAATACCATTCTGCTCCAATTTGTACCATAGTCTTCCATGCGCAAAAGTGTCAAAAGCTTTCCTGAAATCCAAATATATAATATCAAATTTCTTTTTGCATCCAGTTCCTTTGTAACCACATTATAATATCCTATCAAATTTGTCAGACAAGACTTTCCCTTAACAAACCCATGCTGTGTCTGAATTATTGCTGCAGTCTTGTCTAGATGATCCCGCAATGCATCTTTAACCAGTGACTCCATTATTTTACCCGGAACAGAAGTTAAACTAACTGGTCTGTAATTGCTCGTGTTACCCTTCGATCCCTTTGTGAATTGGGGATACATTTGCACATCTCCAGTCCGTGAGGACCTCCCCTGAGTCCAAGGATACTCTCATAATTATGGCTAAGGGTTTGCTTAATTGCTTTGCCGCCTCCTTTAATATTACTGGATAGATCCCATCCACCCCAGATGCCTTTCTTATGTTTAACTTCAACAATTTCTCCTCCACTTTGCTCTCGGTTATTACAAAATCATTAAGCAACCTGCTACAATTTGATAACCTTCTGCCTTTTTCAAACTTTAATAACTCCTCATGTGTGAATGTAGATGCAAAATACTCATTCAGTTTGTTTGCTATCTGAGCAGGATCATCAACAGTCGAACCATCCATATCAAGTGGATCAATCAGATTCATCCCCTTCCTTTTAGAGTTTATATAAGTAAAGAAATCCTTGCTGTTTTTCTTAGCATCCTTTGCCAAAGATTTCTCGTAATCTGCCTTCGCCTGCCTAAACTCCTTTGTGACCTGATTACAGAATAGCTTATATCTGCCATAGGCTTCTGGGTCGCTTGATAATTTATATGCATCCCATGCATATTTCTTTTCTGTCACGAGTCTCATTAGTTCATTAGATAACCATTTAGGCCTAAACCTTGAACAATATTTCTTAATAGGTATGAAACTTTTAGTAGCTTTCACGATTAATTCCTTGAATTCTTCCCACTTAGAATTTACTGTTGGTAACATCGTCAGTTGATCCCACTGTACAGAATTTAAAAACTTTCTGAGACCACTGTACTCCTCTTTACGGAAGCAAAAACCCTTTCCTTTACCCCTGATGGTAATTAAATCTTTAAGTAAATCCCACATCAGTACACTGCGATCACTGCCACCTAGTGGTTCCTTTTCTGCAAATTCTTAATACACGAATGATCACTGCTGATAACCAGACCAAGAGTATTATTATCCTCTCTGGTTGCCGCTCGAACATGCTGCTGCAGAAAACAATCATCCAATAAATCCACAAAAGTCTTACTAGTGTGAGTGACCAACCCACAAGTTCCAGTCAATATCTGGGAAGTTAAAATCCCCCATTATAAGACATTCTGATTTACTAGCCCACTCTATTTCTCTGTACAATTGTTCATTGTACTCATTCGAGTTATTAGGCCTATAACACACTCCTACTCTTATTTTTGCTTTCGCAGTGCTTATGTCCCACCAAACTGACTCAACAGTGCACTGTTTATCTATATCAACTGGATGCACTTCTTTTGATTTTATGTTTTTCTTAATTAACAGCATAACACCTCCTCCCTTCCTATCCTGTCTATCCTTTCTGTACACACTATACTCCCCAAATTTCAATTCTGCATTCCTAATATCTGTGTGACACCACGTCTCTGATATCACAACAATATCCGCCTTTGATGTCCTCTCAGCTACTGAAAAATCATTTACCTCCCTTTTAGAGTTTGATAAATTTTTAGCATCGGTTTTCCTAAAGAATTCCTCGTGGATGAATATAGATGCAAAATAGTGAATCAGTTTTTCAGCAGACCTGAGCAGGATCATCAACAGTCAAACCATCGATATCGAGTGAACCAAATTGATTCATTCCCTTCCTTCTAGTGTTTCTTCCTTCTTTCTTGACCAACACTTCAAATTCATCAAATTTATTTACTATACTTCTAGCATTGGTATACATGCAAGCATATGTGCACCTATTCCTATTCCTAGTTGCCCTGACACATCCCATATACCCACCTGTTTCACGATGACTGCCATCAGTCCCTGAAACCCCAACACCCCTCGCTGCAGGTCGCTAATTATTCTAATAGAAGTTGTAAGAATCACCTTCACCTCTGCCTGCGGCTACTTTTAACTTTTTAGTCAGTGAATCCCCCAAGCTAGAAGTTTTCGGACCCACCTAACACTGCCTCGATAGCATCAGCAAATATTCTTGCACCCTTTCTATTTAAGTGTATCCCATCCCTGCTAAACATTACTAAACTCAAGTGTTACTATCTTACACGGTTAGTAAAAAACTTTAAATAATTCAAAAGGCATAAAAAATCGGAAATTATTTCTGGTCGAAAATAAATCCATATATGTACACTATAGCCTAGAAGTTTGGAATCACGCCGTATGACAACCGTTTTCGTTTTTTTTTGTTTTTTTTTAATTAGTGCAATTGTAATTTTTAATATAAAAAAACACCACACCATATGTTTGCTGTAAATTTAAAAATTTACAGCAAACATATTGAAATTATTAATATTAACAACATTATTAATAACTTTCTTTACTTATATACAGTATTATGTATTTATATGTAACACTTCTTTACTTATGTAAACACTAGAAGGAAGGGAATGAATTAATTTGGTTCACTCGATATCGATGGTTTGACTGTTGATGATCCTGCTCAGGTCTGCTGAAAAACTGATTCACTATTTTGCATCTATATTCATCCACGAGGAATTCTTTAGGAAAACCGATGCTAAAAATTTATCAAACTCTAAAAGGGAGGTAAATGATTTTTCAGTAGCTGAGAGGAAAGTGAAAGAGAAATTGTTGAAGTTAAACATAAGAAAGGCACCAGGAGTACATGGTATCTATCCAATTACATTAAGAGAGGCAGCGAAGGAAGTAAGAAAACCCTTAGTCATAATTATGAGAACATCCTTGGATGCAAGGGAGATGTGCAAAAGTATCCCCAAGTCACAAAGGGGGATCACAGGGTGACACGTGTAATTACAGATCTGTTAGTTTAACTTGTTCCAGGGAAAGTAATGGGGTCACTGATAAAAGAAGTAATGCAAGATCATCTAGACAAGACCACAATTATACTTCAAACAGTATGGGTTTGTTAAGGAAAAATCCTGTTTGACAAATTTTATTGGTTACTATGATGTGCTCACAAAGGAACTGGACGCAAACAATAATTTTGATATCGTAATCGCATACTTGGATTTTAGGAAAGCTTTTGATACTGTTGCACATAAGACTGCTGTATAAATTGGAGCAGTATGGCATTAAGGACAAGTTGCTGCTATGGATAAAGGGATGGTTGAGTGGGAGAAGACAGAGAGTGATAATCAATGGAAATTGCTCTTCGTGGACTAATGTCATTACAGATGAATCATTAATTAACTTAACTGCCCTCTTCTGAACGGAATCAAGAAGCCTATGAGAGGTTTTGGGGGCACCACCCCAGAACAATATTCCATGGTAGGGCGGATTTGCGATTTATACAGAGTGAACAGATGTTTGGAAGAAAAGTATCGCCGAGAGCGAAAGAGAAAACAAAGTTTTTTAGATGCAGAGAAAGCAATATTTGTAATGTGCTTGTGCCAAGAGAGAGATTAGAAGTCAGGGTAATCCCCAAAAGAGATATATCTTTTTGTCTAGAAATCGGAGTGTCACCAAAGATAAGCATAGGAGCAGAAGAATCCTTTTTGCGAGATATAAGACAAGACTGAGTTTTAGAAGGATTGAAATCAACTAAGTTGTCTCTGCTCCACTGGTGAATTACCTGGAGATCGGCATTTAAGGAATTGGTAGCAGATTTTCGAGAAGTTGAAACTGATTGAGCAGGGCAAGGTTTCTCAAAATGGAAAGTGGAAAAGTAATTAAATTTTTCTCGCAAGTTATTCAGCCTTTATATGCTTACTGCTGAGCTTTGTCTTACGATTAGCAAATAATGGCTAGAAATTATGGTACAGACAGTACAGTTATTTAGAATATTTTGGACGTATTCAGATATATCTCTGGTCAGTTTTAGCATTCGTTAAAGAAATTTCCCAAATTCATTCACAAGAATGAAAATTTTGGTGTATTTTAAGTTGGCGCTTCAGTAATTATTTTGGTATATTTTCCTAAACTAAAATAGCCAAACGCATTCCATAAGCTGATCCGCAGTTTTCTAGCGGCGATATACTATACTATATTACTATATTAGGGTTACCCGTAAATGATTACATTAACCCGTATTCGTGTCTGTAAATTGCGTGTGTTCTCTGGTCGATTTGCCTGTTTTGCTGGACGAAAAAACCTCAGTTTCTGAGGGAAAAAACCTTGCGATCTACGCCTGAGACCGACTAACTCAGCCACGGAGTGAAAAAAGCCCACTAAAGTTCCTCGCGTCATCGACGGGATTCGAACCCGGGCCTTTTCCACCCGGTGTGGGGGGGACGGTGACGATACCACTGTGCTACCCACGCAGACTAGCGGCGATATAACGATATTAATATATGCAAGGACATCTGTGTAAGCAGACTTGACTCCCTCCGTAAGGTCGAAGCCCTTGGAACTGCCAAGGTCGCCGGTTGCTTACAGCTACTAGAACTGCCTTTAATATACGCTTGATGATCACTGAATTCTGACCACTTACCTAATACTGTGTTGGGCCTCCGTTCTCACGGATAACAGTCGTTATTAGTCTACGCATTGATTTCGCTTTCTACAATGCCGGAATTGACGACGATTGTGGGTCTATTCCTCACTTCCCATCCAAAACATCTTACAAGCGTTCAATTTGATTGAGGTCAGGCGAATTTAATCGCCAATTAAGACAAATGATATCTTCACTGTGTTTATTTAACCACTTCTGCATAGTGTGGACCTGATGATGTGGTTTATTATCGTTTTAGAAGTTCTCATTTCTGTCCGGGAAAAGATGCAACACGGCAGGGTGTACAAAGGCCTCCTAAGAACTGTCGATAGATCTCTCCAGTAAAACGTTGGTCCCAGTGGATTTTTTGTCAGCAGGTACATTCACAAAAAAAAAAAAAAAAAAAAAGGTGTATAAACTGTGTAAGCTAGCCAACAAGGCTAGCTTACACAGTTTATAGGTTCCCGTATGCGGGATTGTAGTAGTAGTTGTAATAGAGGCACATGATGCAAGACAGAAAGCGTTATGAGCTTGTATAGCATCAGACAAAAATAAAATAAAAAACAATTTCATACAGCCATTCCCTCTAAACGTTTATCCAGTTCCTATTTGAATTTATTTAAGCTATCAACCTCCACAACGACAGACAGAAGTTTTTTCAGCATTTAACCACCCGCTGGCTAATTGCAAAATTCCGCACATCTGTTCTACAATTCTCTTTCTTCAATTGGAATGTATACCCCTCAGGTTTGTAAGCTGAGCAAGCGGAAGAATCCCATCAGAATTCAGCGTGCTCAACCCGTGCTCAACCCTCACCAATTTTGTTGCCCTTCTCTGTACACGCTCAAGCAAATCTACATCCTTCCTAAAATGAGGCCTCCAAACTGTACGCAGTACTGAAGGCATGGCTTGACCATTGCCTTATACAAAGGGATAATCACCTCCTTCTCCCTGCTAGCAAAATTCCTATATATATCATTGACAATACCCCATGACCTGCACTGGCAGCCTGTCTCCATTGCTCAGAAAACTTCATATCTGACTGAACTACCACTCTACCACTCTAAGTGTAGTACCACACAGTTGGTACATTTCTCTGGGGTTACTTCTACCCATATGCAGTACCTTGCATTTGTCAATGTTAAACTTCCGTTGCCACTTCTCAGTCCATCTCCCCAAATTTTCTAGATCCTGTGACAGTAGCACACTGCCATTACTGTCATTAACAACCCTAGCAACCTTTGTATCATCTGCAAACTTCGAAATTAAGCCTGATATATCTTCATCAATACCATTGATAAATATGCAAAACAACAGTGGGCACAACACCGAACCCTGTGGGACTCCAATAATAACATTAGTCCACGAAGAGCAGCATCCATTGATTACTATTCTCTGTCTTCTCCCACTCAACCACCATTTTTTCCATTGTAGCAACTTACCCTTAATACTATATTACTCCAATTTGTTCAGTTAATCTTCCATGCCCAACAGTGTCAAAAGCTTTCCTAAAATACAAGTATATGATATCAAAATTATTTTTGCATCCAGTTCCTTTGTAGCTACATTATAGTATCCAGTCAAATTTGCAGCAAAGACCTTCCTTTGCCATACCCATATTGTGTCTGAATTATTGCTGCAGTCTTGTGTAGATGATTTTGCACTGCATTTTTAACCAGTGATTCCATTATTTTACCCGAAACAGAAGTTAAATTAACTAACTGGGGTGTAATTACTCGTGCCACTCTTAGTTCCCCCAACTGGAGATACATTTCCACCTTTCCAGTCTGTGGGGCGTTCCCCTGAGTCCAAGGATGCTCTCATAATTATGGCTAAGGGTTTGCTTACTTCCTTTGCTGCCTCCTTCATTTTACCTGGATATGTTCCATCTACCCCAGGTGCCTTTCTTATGTTTAACTTCAACAATTTCTCCTCCACTTTGCTCTCAGTAATTACAAAATCATTAAGCACCCTGTTACAATTTTATAAACTTCTGGCATTGTCCTCTCTTAATAACTCCTCATTTGTGAATTTAGATGCAAAATACTCATTCAGATTATCGGCTACCTGAGCAGGATCATCAACAGTCGAGCCATCGATATCATGTGGGTCAATCAGATTCATCCCCTTCCTTCTAGAGTTTATATAAGTAAAGAAGTCCTGGATGTTTTTCTTAGCATACTTTGCTAAAATTTCTCCTAATCTGCCTTCGCTTGCCCAAATTCCTTTGTGACTTGATTACAGATTAGTTTATAGCTGCCATAGGATTCTGTGTCGCCTAATAATTTATATGCATCCCATGAATTTTTCTTCTCTGCCACGAGTCTCATTAGTTCGACTGAAGCTCCTAGGCGGTATGAAAAGCCTAGTAGTTTCCACGATTAATTCCTTTAATGCTTCCCACTTAGAATTTGCTATTGGTAACATCATCAGTTGGTCCCATGATACAGAATTTAAAAACTGTCTGAGCTGATTTCAGTACCCTTTATGGAAGCAAAAACCCTTCCCTTTACTCCTGATGGTAATTATATCTTTAAGTAAATCCCACATGAGTACATTGTTATCACTGTCACCCAGTGAATCCTTTATCTGCAAATTCTTAATGCATGAATAATCACTGCTGATTATCATATCAAGAGTATTACTCCCTCTGGTTGCCTCTCGAACTTGTTGCTGTAGAAAACAGTCATCCAATAAATCCACAAAAGTCTTGCTAGTGTGCGAGTGACCAAAGTACAAGTTCCAGTCAATATCTGGGAAGTTAAAATTCCGCATTATAACACAATCTGATTTACCGGTCCATTCTATTTCTCTGTACAATTGTTCGTTGTACTCATTAGTGTCATTAGGCCTATAGCACACGCCTACTTTCCTATTTTCTTTCCCAGTTCTTATGTCGCACTTAGCATTGCACTGTCCACATATGTCAAATGGATGCACTTCTTTAGATTTTATGCGTTTCTTGACCAACAGCATAACCCCTCCTCCCTTCTTATCCTGTCTCTCCTTTCTATACACATTGTACTCTCCCCAAATTCCAAATCTGCACTGCTTAATCTGTGTGACACCATGTGTCTCTGATATCCCAACAATATCTGCCTTTGATGTCTTGATCAGCACTTAAAATTCATCAAATTTATTTATTATACTTCTAGCATTATTGTACATGCACCTATTCTTATTCTTAGTTACCCTAACATAGCCCATGAATTTATTTGTTTCATAATGGCTTTGACCATTCCCTGAAATCTCCACCACCCCACCCTTCAGGCCGCTGCTGGTTCAAATAGAAGCAGTGCAAGAATCAGCTTCGCCTCTGCCTGCGGCTACTTTTTGCGTTTCAGTCTGTGAAACCCCCAAGCTAGCAGTTTTCCGACCCACCTAACGCTGCCTCAATAGCATCAGCAAACACTCTTGCACTCCCGTCTGTTTAAGCGTATGATAAATCTATCCTGTTAACAAGCACAGACCACGCTGGGAAAAATTCTACCCCACGAGCCTTGCACACAGACACACACACACACACACACACACACACACACACACTCTCTCTCTCTCTCTCTCTCTCTCTCTCTCTCTCTCTCTCTCTCTCTCTCTCTCTCTCCAGTGCCGAATTGATTGACTAAGCTCTCATCGTATACTCCCTCCTATCGTGTCTAGGCAGAACTGCAGACACTCAAATTTAACCTTAACTCACGACTTTTTTTCAGCATTGAACTGTACTTATTAAGTAAATCTGCATATCTCCTACTCTTAATGTCATTAGTGAAAACATGTACAACAATATTACCCTTTGTGCCCTTAAAAGATGATATATGCTCTACAACGTCATCAATATTTTCCCCTGGCAGGCATACCCTGGTTCTATTCGATCTATCATTTTTACACAATGTATTACCCATCTCTCTGACAATAGAGTCACCGACAATAACTAACTCCTGTGTGACCAGCGCATTCTGCCATGGAGATTGCCACTGTGTTGCCTGATGCACAAGAGTGGGCTCTGGCGTTAAGTTGGGCAGCTGAGAGCTTGATGGGTCCCCCATTTTAATACCTTCAAGGGCCTTCTACCTGACTCTTCAAACTCTCATAAGGGCCCATCAGAACGCTGAGTACGCGCCTAATTTCTTAATTGGTCGCTATTATGTGATGGAACAGAATGACTGATTTTGTTTCGGTTGGAATGGACAAAGATACAATATTATTATTACTACAGTGGAAGGAAGCCTGAGGCTTATGCTGCACCAGCCAAAATAAATAGGGTTATCCTGAGAGAGAGAGAGAGAGAGAATCACCAAGAAAGAGAAGAATGATGATATCCAGCTCACGACCCTGGGTGTGCCAAGCCCATACTCACCAGATGTGAGCCCCTGGTATTGTGTTCCTGAATCAGGGTGGATGTTTATTCCCAGTTCCGCATCTGCATCCGCATAATCAACATCTTCGTGGGTTTTTTTCCTTGATTTTTACTGGAAGTTTATGGTGATGTCAGCATTGTTATGGGCACTCCGATTTTGGACGTTCGAGAGCTCCTGTTCCTTGTACTGATTCCTGATTCTAGAACTTCTGAACTCCTTGTTTAGAAGTTCTATCAGGCTCTACAGAGCTAAAGTTCCTTGTACGGGCAGTTCTATCTTCGCCATTCCTTGGATGTCTTAATGTGGACTTGAACACCTCAAACTGGATCTTGAATCGTTTCCTGTCTGTATTCATATTCTTCTTTTCAACTTATTCTTGTTATTACTTGCTTTTGTTTTTTTAAAGTCCTCCCACCCTGCAATTGGGCAAGCAGGAGTGGGGGGAATTGTAATTACCTAAATTTGAATATCAGTGTTCATAAGGTTTTGGCGAGCACCACCTCATACAATAAATAAAAAAATAAAATAATTGAAAATTAATCTTTTTAGCCACATTTTATATTACACTACTGAATATAAAACACAGTAGTTTTCCTAGTTTACTCGAGCGGGCTGATCCGCCTATGCCATCCTCACTTTTTTTCTTTTTTTAGGTTAGGTTAGAGAAAATTATTTAATAAATTCACATGAAATATTGTAGTCACTGAACCACTGATTTGTGTTTTTGCAGTGAATTCACAATTCGAATTTTCCTAACTTAATGTAATAAAAGAGAGTCTGGGTGTAATTTAAACGAATAAAATGGTGTATCAGAGTGGTTAATTGACTTGTGAATCGTGTGTAGTTAATTGAATTAATATGTTATAAAATTATTGAAATCAATTAACATATTATGAATATTGAAAAATGGTTAATTGACTTGTTAATAATGGCAGAGAGCCACCTTTGGAACCACGTAATCTACACATTAAGTTACACCTAAGTAATTATCTACATAACAGCGTTATCGCGCAGATTACCAATCTAATTTTTGGATTTTATAGTCTATACTAAAATATTAATTCTCGCCATATAATAAATTTTTAATTATATTTTTTTAATAATTGAAGACAATTTTGTTTTCCTAAAAATAAATTAACGAAATGAAGTTTATATACATTTGGTGTTCCCACTAATTGGTTACTCATTAAAGTGTTCCTTTACTCAAAAATAGTTCAAAAACGTTGCTCTAAAACGTGCTTATTGTTTTCAGTTATATTCCGTGTAAGTGTTTACCTTGTATTGTTATATTAAATAGAGAGCTGGACATCCTGGTAATCCACAGACTTTGTACACAGTTTGCGACATGCGTCCAACTCACCACGAAACAATATTCATTCTGCCTTATCTCACTGCACTGTCCACTATCAAGAGACATTGCAGAGCTGCTGAACTACCTGGGGCACACGTTGGATTTCTTAGGCAACAAGAGCACTGTAATTACAGCTGATGTCAATGCAAAGTCGATCTACTGGCATTCTCCCACTCCTGATCTGAGAGGGCTTCTAATTGAGGACCTTATCCTCTCTGGAAATCTAACAGTACATAACAACCCAACTAACTGGCCACATACTCCAGCAGCACGCCTAAATAAAACATAGACGTAACCCTCGCAACCAGTGATCTACACACCTGGGTAAACAACTGGGTCACCATACCAGACTGGACCATGAGTGACCATAGGGTCCTACTCTTCCACCTAACACCAAACATACGACTAACCGATTGCCTACTGAATCGAGGGAGTTTATATAAGACAGACTCTCTATTAAATCCGTTTATTGGAAAGCCTTTGACGAGACCATCCAGTTGGACTTCCCAGAACCGAACCTCGTAAAACTTGAATGTCTAATACCAACTCAACTCACTGAGCTCATACAGAACTCCCTAACAAAAGCAGCCTACCACTCAACTAGTACGAAAAAGCCGCACAATAAACTGTGCTCTTGGTGGAACAGGGAACTTCCCAATCTTAGAAGACAAACACATCAGGATAGAAGACACTATCAAACCCACCGAGATTGGCCTACAACTGCTATTGCCACAAGGAAGAGAGAAACCTGGATTACCTTTGTCAAAGAGCCTGGTAATGCAAACCCCTGGGGCGCCTCCGTAGCCAGGTGGGCAGAGCAGCAGTGCGTAGCACATGCTTCTTGATTAGACCGGAGTTCGTTCGAGCCCGTGAGCCACCAAATAAGGAGGATGCGGAAAGGTCAGGGAATGACCACCGCATATCCCCGGAGCAATATGGCCTTAGTTGCTAATGCTCCAAAACAACAACAACAGCAAACCCCTGGGGACTTCTATACAAAATCATAACGGAAAAGACCTACGCTGCAGACATACACGGATCAGTCAGGACGAACCACCAGGAAACAACAAATTGGGCAGACCCCACAAATATTATCCTTGACAGGCTCTTCCCTAATGACAACCCTTCTGAAGACGACACTGACTATTCCGCAATCAGGAAGAGGAATACAGAATATCTCCCTCAACACAATTCGGAACCGTTTACTTTGCAGGAGCTGGAATCAGTCCGCAAAAGAATCAATACGAATAAATGCCCAGGTATTGACTGTATTGAGTATGTATTCATAATGCGCTTCTGTAGACTTAAACCAGAATACATACTCCTGCTTTACAACAAGTGTCTCTCTACCTCGTGCTTCCCCAATTACTGGAAGATGGCACTGATTAAACTCATACCCAAGCCCAATAAACCGCTTACTGGCCCGAAGTCGTTCAGGCCTATTGCGCTGTTAGCTAATCTGGGCAAAATACTAGAACGCCTAATGGCCTTAAGGATCACCGACCTCTTCACTGACAAAGAGCTCATCGCTACTTCACAGTATGGCTTGACCCCAGGAAAGTCTTGTGAGGAAGCACTTATCGATCTTGTTTTCCACCTAAAAATGTATCGGTCTAAAAACGAATTAGCGATCTTCATCGACTTCGAGGGGCCTTTGATAATCTATGGTGGGAGAGAGCCCTGGACCTCCTCCGGGTGGCTGGATGTTCCCTCAACTTGTACAAACTGTTCAGCTCCTATTTCTCCAACAAAACAATAATAGTAAAATCAAGACATCGCCAACTGCAGTGGTCCATCTATTGGGGATGCCCCAAAGGTTCCGTCCTGGGATCCCTGGTATGGAATATGGTCTTACAAGACCAGCTACGTAATACCTTTGACAACACAAAAATCAACCTTTTCTGATGACAACCATCGTAGTCTCAGGAAGGTATCTGCAATAGACAAATGCCCAAAGGCTAATTAATCATCTCATGACCTGGGCTAGAACCAAAAACTACAAATCAACCCTGCCAAATCAAATATGATCATATTCAAAGATACCTAATACTGATACTAGAAATCAGGCGGCCCCCTCAGGTCAAGTTCAACGGCGCCCAACTTCCCCTGGTATTAACACGCCTAACACAAACAAAAGTCTTAGGAATGGTAATTGACCACAAGCTTTCTTTCCTGCCTCACCTGCAGCAAATGGCCACTAAGGTTAAGAGGTTCACCACAGCTATTGTTAGAGTATTCAGAAGTGACTTCGGCCTCTCTAAGAGAACACTCCTGATAAAGCAGTTTTTCTCCCTATTGTATCATACGCGCAGGAGCATGGCTTCACCGAGCGGTCTTGGTAAAAATGAGAGATAAACTCCATACAATCCAGAGAAACATGATTCTTGCCACCTACAGAATCTGTTGCACCATACCACGGCTGCCATTCAAGTAATTGCAGGGACACGTACCCTAGATCTTTTCATTATCTACCGAGGGCTCTGTTTTAGACTCAAGAAAAGAATCCCCACTTACATTCTGGATATGTAGATCTCCCTTGAGGAAGATATAACTAAAGAAAAAACTTGGTGTTTCAACGAGATCGTCAATGTGGGGCAGACCAGATGGGACACCTCGAACCTCGGGACTGTGACTAAAAGATTCTTCCCAGACGTAACGTTTACAATGACTAAAGTAGTGGGAAGGTAGTTTTCACTCAGCCTTCTAACATCTTTCAGTATTTCAGTTGGGACTCTCAAACACGGATCGATGCGGATGTGGGGAAAAAGACAAATGATTCCATACAATCATCGACTGCACTCAATATGAAGAGCAGCAAGCACAAGTGAAAACTATTGTGACAAACCTTGACCCTAGCCATATTGACAAACTTATTATGACGACTGACAACCTCAGGGCCTTCCAAACATTTCCTAAGGAAGTTTTCAAGAGACGCAGACACCTAAACCTGACTAGAACTAATAACCAACAACCTAGGACTTGAGCTGACTGCAAAATGATAAATGTCCTATCATAATTTTTTTTTTCTATTTGTTCTCTCTCTCTCTCTCTCTCTCTTCACATTCTGCTCTGGGTCTGAGATTAGTTCCTGGATCCGGAGTAGCAATAGCACTCGCCTGCTACTCTTTCCTTCTTTGTCCCGCGCGGGATAAAAATCCTTGCGCGGAATGAAAAACTTTTTTTTTAGTATTATATATATATTTTTTCCACCTCCAAGAGCTACAACAGAACAGTTTAAAAGACCTAAATCGGACCAATTCATAATGATGATATCTTTTATCCCTATCTACAAGTTACTGGCACACGCTCGATGCTCCCTTCCTTTCCTTGATCGGGATGAGGGATTTAAAGGAGTTTTTTTTCGTTCTCGCATTCTGCCCTGGCCTGAGACTACAGAAGTCAGGCTAGCAACCTCTCACCCACTCTCGTTTTTTTATTTTTTCCTGAAAATTTGTCCTCGACGGGGGAGTCCCCCTCCTCTTTCGTCCTTCCCCCTCTTCACCTTACTCTAGTTTTCTTTTCTTACCTGAGAAACTCGTTTTCCAGGGAGGAAGGCAAGCAGATAATAGGAGAGGCCTTGCCTTGCTGTGACTAGGGGCAAGTACTTGGAAGTGGAAGTCTAGGTGATCGCTGCTTCCGGGTAGCCAAAAGGCCAATACACAACACAACACAACAACAATACACTATACTACTGCAGCGGTTCACAAACTAGAGTCGGCGGACCCCATGAGGGTCCATAGATCAGTTCCAGGGGGTTTGCGAAATGACCCTCTGGAATTTGGCAAATTATTTAGCATTAGCATTATTAGAGGCATATGATGCAAGAAAGCAAGTTTATGCAGCATCAGCCAAAAAAAAAAAAAAAAAAAAAACACGCTCCCATTTCACCCCTCCGTTCGGTCTAAGTACCTGTCCAGCTCAGCCTTAAATTTATTTAGGCTATCAACTTCCACAACAAAGGATGTAATTCTATTCAACCAACCACCCGCTGGCTAAAGGCAAACTTCCGTACTTCTATTCTGCATCTGTCTTTCCTCAATTTGAATTTATGTCCTCTAAAATGATTATTCTGAGCAAGAGGAAGAATTCCATCAGCATTGAGCATGCTCAAGCAATTCAAGGCTTTATACACCTCAATCAGATCACCTCGCAGGTGCCTAGTCTCCAGACACTGTAATTTGCAAAATTTAAGCCTTTCTTCGTAAGAGCAACCCTTTGTTCCATTCACTAATCTTGTTGCCCTTCTCTGTACTCGTACCAACAGGTCTACATCCTTCTTAAAATGAGGCCAACATACATGTATACAGTACTCAAGGTGTGGCCTAACCATTGCCTTATATAAAGGGATAATCACCTCCTTATCCCTGCTAGAAAAATTCCTGTATATCATGAACAAGACACTATGAGCTACTCTTGCAGACCGTCTGCACTGCTCAGAAAACTTCATATCTGTCTGCACAATTACGTCCAGATCCTTTTTGTTCTCTACCACTGTTAGTGTGATATGGCAGAGTTGATACGTCACTCTGGGGTCGCTGCTTCCCATATGTAGTACTTTACATTTGTCAATGTTAAACTTCATTTGCCACCTCTCAGCCCATCTGCTCAACTTTTCTAGATCCTGTTGCAGCAGCGTACTGTCATTAGTGTCCTTAACAACCTTGCTAATCTTCGTATCGTCTGCAAACTTGGACATTAAGTTTGATATGCCATCATCAGTATCATTTATAAATACAGAAAACAACAATGGACCCAATACTGAACCCTGAGGGACTCCACTAATAACGTTACTCCTCCTATGAGTCCCCTTATCCATAGAAGCAATTTGCCTCCAATGCCACACTGCTCCGATTCGGATTTGTGCAACAGTATCAAAAGACTTTCTAAGATCTAAATATATGATATCAAAGTTATTCCCTGCATCCACTTCCTTTTGTAACCACATCATAGTATCCAATCAAATTGGTCAGGCAAGACTTTCCCTTAACAAAAGCATGCTGTGCCCGAGCTGTAACTGAAGCCTTGTCTACATGATCCTGCAGTGCTTCTTTAACTAGCACCTCCATTAATTTTCCTGGAACAGAAGTTGAACTAACAGGTCTTTAATTATTTGTGTTGCCCTTTGATCCTCCTTTGTGAATTGGGGTCACATTTGAACATCTCCAGTCCATGGGTACCTCCCATGAGTCCAAAGAAGCTCTCATAATAATTGGCTAAGGGTTTGCTTACTTCCTTTGTTGCCTCCTTTAATATAACTGGATAGATCCCATCCACCCCGGGTGCCTTTTTTATGTTTATCTTCAACAATTTCTCCCTCACTTTCCTCAGTTATTACAAAATCATCCAGCTCACTTCCAGAGTTCAACTCACCTCTGGCATTCCCCTCCCTGAACAACTCCTCATGGGTGAATGTAGATGCAAAATACTCATTTAGTTTGTTAGCCCCCTTGATGAGGATCATCAACAGTTGAACCATCAATATCCAGTGGACCAATCTAATTCATCCCTTTCCTTCTAGAGGTTACATAGGTAAAGAACTCTTTGTTGTTTTTCTTTGCATCCTTTGCCGCTCTTTATGATTATGAGATTATGAGAAATCCTTTGCCAAGGATTTCTCATAATCTGCCTTTGCCTGCCTGATCTCCTTTGTGGCTTGGGGGACAGACCAGCTTATATCTATCATAGGCTTCCATGTCAACTATTAATTTACATGTATCCCATGCATTTTTCTTCTCTGCCACATGTCTCACTAGTTCTTCTCACATCCATTTAGGTCTAAAACTTGAAAAATATTTCTTAGTTGGTATGTAAAACCTAGTAGCTTCCAAGATAGTTTCTTTGAATGCTTCCCATTTTGAATTTGCTGTTCGTAACATCGCCAGTTGGTCCCACCGTATAGAATTTAAATACTGTCTCAGACCATCGTAGTCACCTTTACGAAAGCAAAAACCCTTCCCTTTTCCCTTGATGGTAGTTACCTCTTTGAGTAAATCCCACTTCAGTACACTGTGATCACTGCCACCTAGTGGTTCCTTTATCTGCAGATTCTTAATGCATGAAGAATCATTACTTATAATCAGGTCCAGAGTATTACTCCCTCTAGTTACCTCCCGAACATGCTGATGTAGAAAACAATCATCCAATATATCCACAAAAGTCTTGCTAGTGTGTGAGTGACTAGCCCACAATTTCCAGTCAACATCTGGGAAATTAAAATCCCCCATTATAAGACTCTCTGCTTTACTGGCCCACTCTATTTCCCAGTACAGTTCCTTATTATACTCATCAGAGTCATTACGCCTATTGCACACTCCTACTCTCAATTTTGATCTCCCAATGCTTATGTCACACGAAACTGACTTGAGACTGCACTGGCCCGCGATTTCGACTGGCTTTACTTCCTTGGATTTTATGTGTTTTTTAACTTATAATATAACCCCTCCTCCTTTCCTATCTTGTCTATCCTTCCTGTCTGTACTACATTGTACTCCCCAAATTCCAGTTCTGCATTCCTTATGTCTATGTGACACCACGTCTCTGCTATCCCAACAATATGTGCCTTTGATGTCTTGACCAACACTTCAAATTCATCAAATTTATTTATTATACTTCTAGCATTGGTATACATGAAGCGTACATGCTCCTATTCCTAGTTACCCTAGCACATCCCATATACCCACCTATTTCAGGATGACTGTCATCCGTCCCTGAAACCCCCCAACACCCCTCGCTCTAGGTCGCTACTTATTCTAATATAAGTTGTAAGAATCACCTTCACCTCTGCCTGCGGCTACTGTTAAACTATTAGTCCTTGTATCCCTCCAAGCTATCAGTTTTCCGACCCACCTAACACTGCCTCCATAGCATCAGCAAATATTCTTGCACCCTTTCTTAGCCCCACCATTTTTTGAAAACGCGAAGGAATGCCATTGAATTATTTTTCTTCGGAATGATTGAATCATCTGGAGAAACAAAATTATAGCGACATATGACCTCATCATGGGTATAATTAATGTCTCGGTAGAGATCTTTATATGCAGGCCATCCATCACTGATGATTCTTGTACCTGACAATATTCTCTTTCTTATAATTGATAATAGAGTTGTTTTATCTCTATTTTCTACAGGAACGAAAAAAAAACATCGTTTGGTAATTCTTTCGAATGCACCAAAAATCCATTGTGTTCTTATTATTCGTGCTCTATTATTTTATTATTAGCTATACGGTGCAAGGAAGCCTGAGGCTTATGCTGCCCCAGCCGAAAAAAAAAAAATTCTGAATTATTGAGAGAGAGAGAGAGCAGTAGAAGGGAATCACCAAGAAAGAAGAACGATGATGATATCCAGCTCAGGACCCTGGGTATCCCAAGCCCATATTCATCAGATGTGAGTTCCTGGGTTATTATATATTTTCTTTTGAAAAATGCTGATTCATCAATTTCAATTTCGATAGGTATTCCATTTTCTGAAATCCCCCAAGTTAACTATCTTAATCAATTATTGATATCTTGCAGATCTCCCTCAGATCTTTGCATTTTCCAATAACAGTGGTTTTTTTAAATTTTTTTTCTTTTTTTATTGATATTTAAATCAAGAGCTATGCGATCTTGAGACCAATCTTAGGACCAGAAGCATAGAAATAATATATTTTGATCAAAAAATGATTTATGTCTAATACTCTTTGTTTTACGGCAAGGTTTCTTACAACCCCATCTAAACATATCAGTTTTACATTTACTTTTTGTTAGCCGCATTTCAAGTTTGCAAACTTGACCAAAAGCTGTACTTTGCAAAATGTGATTTTGCGCCAACCAAGAAATCGAGTGATTAATATTGCCACTGCATAAATCCATCAACTCCGTTAAACGATAGTTGTTATTTTTGACTTCTTCCTCAGAATAAACTGCATTTGATATGCAATTTGGAGGTTTTGGTCTGGACATAATGTAGGGTTTTAAAATTTTTTATGGCGCCCATTAATAGGATTTAACCCAACTGAAAATTTAAAAAGTTGGCGGGTTAAGTGTTAAAAATAACGGATTTTGAGCATGCGGCTAGCAGGAAGTATTATTAAGAGTTGGCAACATTGTATCTAGTTTGGGATATAACGTTGTATCGTATAACAATGGCGGCAAGTTACGAACGGTAAATCTACAGACACTTAAATATTAATTAACTTCCAAAATCTAGCTGTTTCAATTCAGAATAAATCAAGGATCTTGCCTAGTCTATAAGCTACTTACAGAAAATAATTTAATATAACAATTGGTCAATAAAGCGGCTAACTATAGCTAAAAAACTTCCGGTTCGTCCCCTCTGCAAAATTTGTAAAACACGTGGATTGGATACCCTTACCGATACTAAGTAACAACCTACAAAATCTCTATCTACGTTAAAATAATTTAAACTAAGTATCTTAACTAGGAATATAGAGCTACTCTAGAAAATAAATTGATATGCCAATTCAAGCCAATTTAAGTTAATAAAACAGAAAAAACTTCTCTGTTCCTCAGCCGTAAAAACTTCTTGCACTCTTTTTTTGTTATTTGTTCATGTTATTTGCTCTATGTATAGCAAATTGATAGGATAAATAAAGTTATTATTATACATTTATGTAAAAATAAGAATAAAGTTGAGTTGTTTTAAACGTAAACCATTCCTGCATAACAAGTGCCTGATGACTCGGCGCATTGTCATCTTCGAAGACACCATCGCCATTCGGGAAAAAGTGTAACATAGCCGGGTGTACACAGTCTGCAAGCAGTTGACGATAGCGGAGACCACTGATACGTTATACCACATGCACCAGGGGTACGAATTCCTGCCAATGAAACATGCCCGACACCATACAACCGCCTCCATCGGCCTGCACTTCTGATACCATGCTGTTGGATGAAGAGCCCCATGATGTTGACGCAAAATCCGTACACGATCATCCACAGTATGGAGTAAATAATGTGACTAAGCCGACTAGCACACCTTCTTCCAGTCTTCTATCATCCAACTTGCATGCTCTCTGCATCAGACGAGTCTTTTACGCGGATGAATCTTGGTCAGGAGAGGATGCCGTAGGGGTCGTCTGCTGGTATAGCCCATACGTTAGATGCATGGTCCTGCCAGATATTGTTTCGGATTGGCCAATGTTGTATTGGGTAGTCAACTCTTCAACAGTGCTGCGCCTGTTGGCCTGTACGAGTGATCGAACCCGGCCCTCGCCTCTAACATCAACCTTTCGCTGACCTTTGCAGTTTTGCCGCCGGGTTATTTGCCATCGTTATTTGACCATTTTGACGCCAGTCCTGGTACACTTTAACTACGGCGACTCTCGAACACCCCACCAGTTCAACCGTTTGGGAAATCGAGGCACCAGCTCTTCGAGCACCCACAATATGTCCTTTATCAAAGTCCGATAAATCCTTCCTTTTACCCATCACGCTCGAAATTTTACTACCTACTGAGCCACTGACACCTTATCTATGTAGTACCTAACCCCTAGCATTGTCGCTGTTGTGGGTATTATTGCATCAGGCAATCATGTATCCAATAACTCCCTGCAATAAAGACTTAACTCCGAACTCTCGTACCTCACGTGGTCAACAGGTCGCATTCAGTTTTAATAGGGGTGATCATAATTTAGTGATCACTCGGTGTACACACACACAGAGAAACATATGCATATATATATATGTAGGGGTCCGTAAACTTTTTTTCATTTTTGAAGGGATCCGTAGATCTCAGTTGTTTGGGAACCACAGAACACACAATCTCACAGACAAAATTTTGCTGTCCTATCAATTTCTACCTTGAGGGATGAAAATATCCTATGCGGGATGAAAACTTTTTTTTTCTGCTTCCTTTTCCCCTATCCCAGTTCAACCGGCGCAGAACCCTCTGCCAAGTGCGGGATGGAATTTTTTTTTTTTTTTTTTTTAGTGTACGACATATACTGGCCTTAATTTGAAATTCTGTAAAAACTGAACAGAGCAACGAGGCGGAGATGAACTTCTGTTCTAGGAGCCACCCATACAAAATACAAATGCAATACACAATAAGTGTTTACCTCTTAACTGCGTTTTAAGAATATGTTAAACGCTTCACGAATATCGTGATTATTTTTCATATTGATTCCAATTTATTCCCTCGTCAAGGTAAAAAAAAATTGCAGTCCCCTCGTAGAATCCTTCTGAATAAAACTCTTTCCATTCAATTGGTTATATACCGTAGATCAGATCATAGATGCAGCTGACGGGAAAGAAAGTACAACGAACAATTTTTTAAGAATTACAGTATACTGTTCCCTAGTGATAAAGGTATTTGGGCCCTAAGTTAAACTTCGAATATATATAATATTTTATATAAAATTTTAGATATTATGTTCACAAAATATTGCTAACCTTCAAAGATAATAATCAGATATCATTTTGGTAGGGGGCATGCTTCTTAAATCGCAGGGGCCTGAGAAACAATGTACAATACCTGGTTGATTCGCTGTATAACGCAGATTTTGAGATGAACTCATTCCCCATCTTCCACAAAAAAGCTGAGTCTGTTGTGCTTGTGTAATCTTTGCTGATAGCGGTTTCCGTATCGGATATAAACTGACTTATTTTCTCTGACAGATGAACAGGAAGTAACAGTATTTTGGGCGTTTTTAGAGTTGCATAAAGCTGTCTACAACTTTTAGACTTGCACTTTTTATGTAAAAACTTGTACAGTTTTATGTAAAACCGCCTACCATTAAAAAATCTGGAATTAAAGAAATAAATCTAATTAAAGTGTTGTGTTTAGATTATACGTTGCTGTTGGCATTGATGTTCAAGCTGTAGCTCTTTTACTTCACGGTTAAAAACATTTGGAGTTCGCAAACCTTTAGATTATGTCTTTTTTATACAGTGTCGAAATATGAGTAATTTACTGAGCTTGTGAAATATGATATTTCTCAATTAGATAATTTAGTTCGTTTTAACATCCTATATAAACTAAAGTCAGAAAAAAGGTAGGCTTACTCCTTTCTCACGTCTGGGATACGGAAGTTCGAAAGGATCCGCGCGTGCTCCCTCCACTTGTGATAATAGTATTTTGATTGCCAGTTAGGTAAACGATTCGTTATTGTTTCTCTTATTATTCCATAGGATAAACTCTTCTTTGGTAAGTTTTAAAATGCTTCATCCTTTAATTTTATACGTACTTTGAATGAAGTCTTTATTTTCATTACGTTTCTGTAGGAATATTGCGACGTCTATTCTAGAGGTTGCTTATCGGCCATGTTATGTAATCGTTACCGAAATTAATTGATTGATATAACTAATTTATTTAAATTAATGTGGTTATCTTTGTCATGCTATTCATTAATAGTCATATTATTAATAATATTACTTTTTAAACATGTGGAGGTTAAACTGTTATCTTGTGCATAATCTGGTATTTTCTTAATTTATAATTATGCATAAACAAATTTGTAAATTGGACGAAATAACGTTTACTTGAGCTGTAGCAATTCATTATTTCGAGAATCGCGTTTCCGAACGCACAAATGCCATTTATCTGTATCTCTTATTTTATTTTATGTTGGCGCTGTATTTCGTACACAATATGCCAGCTGACGAACCACGACCTTTTATGTATCATTTATTCAGTATTTTGGGACATTACGAGTAAACTATTTCTAGGATGCGTTTGTGTGTATTGCCAGAAAAGGACTTCAGTACAACAAATGGATCGGGGTAAAATTGGCAGTCCCTCATGCTTTACCTAAACAATTTAGCTTTACACATAAGTGGTGACAGTGAATGGTGAAACTTTTGAAATAATTGAAAAGTTACCAGGGCGAGATTTCGAAAGCTTAAACTGTGTATAACATAATGCATACTCAGAGAAGGGTACCAGCACTTCAAAGGCTGTGAAATCATTGAGGGTGTGCAGACAGTGGGGATATCATGGTGGTAGATTAACTTGTTGCATGCATTAGAATCATTATTTGGTTAGATTGCCATCGTAAACTTAGGCAGCTGAAGTTGGAATATCATATGCTGGTTGCCATGCCTATTTTATATTTTAAACATGAAGAGATTCTGCAGCTTCTTTGTTACCAAGTTTGTAATAGCAGATTAGATATCAACTCACTTCTGAAGTGGGTTGAAATTTGTGATCACGATCTAGGATTTCTAAAAACAGTTTGAGATGAAACTATTGTTTTTAGAAATCCTAGTATTACCTTTGCAACCTGTAGACCAGTGCTGTAGTCATAAAATTAGCAGAGAGTATACTGTGCATATCAAGTTTATTATTCAAATTAGCTTCAGTCGCATAGAACTTGCATAAACTATATTGCCTAAGAATCAAATTCTATTAAATTTATTTTTTAATTTTCAGTAAATATTTTAATAATATATTTTTTTAAGTCTTTCAAAAACCAGAAGGTATATGCTATTCACCTAAAAAAAAATCAAGTGGATATATCAGAAATATCCAGTGTTTTTCAGTAAGAAAAAAAAAAGTGGATTGAAAGGGCTAAAATTATATTTTTTTAATTTGAAACATATTAATAAAAATAAATTATTAATAAACATATTATAATTTATAAAAAATAAAATATTTTTTATTTGAAACACATTAACAAAGGAAGTATAAATTCATTTTGAATTTATACCAGGAGGTTATACTATTAATAGGACTTAATTCTTTGATGATGTCAAAGAATTAAGTCTTTCTCATTCTCCTAGGTATGTCAAGTTTGACTTCCTACCTCGCAGTCTAAAACACTGGTGAAACTGATATTCAGGTGACACTTAAGTCAGGTGGACCTAATTTCAGCAAAGTCCAGTTGGTGTATGACAGCAAAATCCTCTGCTGCTTAGTAATCCTGGGTATAACCCTCATGTGCATGTCCTGAAATATAGCACTTAGCATACTGGAGTTGACCGCCCAGGTACGAACCAACATAAACAGGCGTTTTGGTGTGGCATCTACACCATAGAGAGGAATGTTGCCCCTCCGTGTTACCAGGCAATACTGGGTGGTAGATGACTCATCAACCGGTACAATACCACCTCTTTGCTTATTAGAGGCTTGAAGTGGTGAAACCCATGTTTAGTCTCCAGAACGAAGCTCCAGCAATCTCTCCCCCCCATCTGTTCCATCATGTAGTATGATTGATGTCTTTTGAGTTTATGATGGACATCATGGCGAGATACAGTTTTCCTAACATTTTGAGAGTACAGCTCTAAAGAGGTGTTCACAGGCCGGCCACTAAATAGTCCATCAGACCGAACATATTGGTAACACTCTAGGAGGGGTCCAGATCAGCTAGTGTATAATCTCACTGCCTTTACTCTGCCAGATAGTAATTGAAGGGAGTCAGAGTAGTGTGTATGTGTGGGGGGGGGGCCATTGTTGGGGACATGTTATGTCAAGGAGTGGTGAAAAATTCTTGCCATGTATTTGCTAAATCCAGAAATTTCATTAATTCATACAGCATGTCATCCACACCTTTTCTTGCTACTCAATACATCATGAATTGTCAATCTAATAGCGCAATCTTATATGGGAAAAGATCTAAACCTCACAAACACTTCCTTGTTCAAGTATATGTGGTCTCAGTTCCAATCTTAGTGATGTCCAATTCCATTTGCAGTGTGCTAAACACCATATATTCTTTCTGACAGAATTCAACCACTTCTCATCTAAGGTGTCCAAATTATTTGCTTTATGATTCCTTTTGCTTCAAAAGTGGTACTTGTGCACATATCCGTTCTGATATTCCCCATCAGAGACTTAGTAATTTAGAAAATCTTCTCTTTTCGATCTTCTCTGGCTTAAAATCTCTCTCTATCACATTTTGTCACATTCTTCTGTTGCCCTGTCATTCTACCAACTCCACTAATCACTTGGAAATCTTTGACTTCCTTTCTTTGAAATTTGACTTTCTCCAGTCCGGCTTTCCTAACAGTGAGGTAATTTTCTTTGGTAATTTTAATGTTCTCAACTCCAGCTGCTTCCGTTTTCTAGTCACACGGACTCAGCTACTTTAGATGCTGAAGCTTTTGCATTAGCATTAGCATTAGTAGAGGCATTTGATGCAAGAAATCAAGCTTATGCAGCATCAGCCAAAAAAAAATAAAGTAAAATAAATAAATAAAAAATAACCACTTCCACTTCACCCCTCTGTTAGTCTCCAGTTCGAAATACCTGTCCAGCTGAGCCTTAAACTTATTTAGGCTATCAACTTCCACGACAAGGGATGGAAGTCTGTTCCACCTACCAACCACCCGCTGGCTAAAGGCAAATTTCCGCACATCTATCCTACATCTGTCTTTCCTCAATTTGAATTTATGCCCTCTCAGGTGATTATTCTGAGCAAGAGGAAGAATCCCATCAGCATTGAGCATGCTCAAACCATTCAAGGCTTTGTACACCTCTATCAGATCACCTCGCTGGTGCCTAGTCTCCAGACACTGTAATTCGCAAAACTTAAGCTTTCTTCGTAAGAGCACCCCTTTGTTCCATTCACTAATCTTGTTGCCCTTCTCTGTATTCGTTCCAGCAGCTCTACATCCTTCTTGAAATGAGGCCTCCAGGCCTGTATACAGTACTTTAGGTGTGGCCTGACCATTGCCTTATACAAGGGAATAATCACCTCCTTATCCCTGCTAGAAAAATTCCTATATATCATTGACAATACACCATGAGCTACCCTTGCAGCCCGTCTGCACTGCTCAGAGAACTTCATATCTGCCTGCACAACCACCCCCAGGACCCTTTCATTCTCTACCACTGTCAGTGTAGTACCACAGAGTTGATACGTTGCTCTGGGGTTGATGTTTGCCATATGTAGTACTTTACATTTGTCAATGTTAAACTTCATTTGCCACCTCTCAAGCCCATCTGCTCAACCTTTCCAGATCCTGTTGCAGCAGCATAGTGTCAGTAGTGTCCTTGACAACCCTGCCAACCTTCGTATCATCTGCAAACTTGGACATTAAGCTTGATATACCATCATCAATATCATTTATAAATACAGAAAACAATAAAGGACCCAATACTGAACCCTGAGGTACTCCACTAATAACATTAGACCACGATGAGCAGTGTCCATTGATTACCACTCTCTGTCTTCTCCCCCTCAACCACCCCTTTATCCATAGCAGCAATTTGCCTCCAATGCCACGCCACACTGCTCCAGTTTATGCAGCAGTCTTCCATGTGCAACAGTATCAAAAGCCTTTCTAAGATCCAAGTATATAATATCAAAGTTATTCCCTGCATCCAGTTCTTTTGTGACTGCATCATAGTATCCAATCAAATTGGTCAGGCAAGACTTCCCCTTAACAAAACCATGCTGTGTCCGAGCTATAACTGAAGTCTTGTCTAGATGATCCTGCAGTGCTTCTTTAACCAGTGCCTCCATTAATTTTCCGGGAACAGAAGTTAAACTCACAGGTCTATAATTACTTGTGTCAGCCTTTGATCCTCCTTTGTGAATTGGGGTCACATTTGCACATCTCCAGTCCATGGGTACCTCCCCTGAGTCCAAGGAAGCTCTCATAATTATGGCTAAGGGTTTGCTTACTTCCTTTGCTGCCTCCTTTAATATAACTGGATAGATCCCATCCACCCCAGGTGCCTTTCTTGTGTTTATCTTCAACAATTTCTCCTCCACTTTACTCTCAGTTATTACAAGGTTCTCTAGCTTACTGCCAGAGTTGAATACACCTCTGGCATTCCCCTCGCCGAATAACTCCTCATGTGTGAATGTCGATGCAAAATATTCATTTAGTTTGTTAGCTACCTGAGCAGGATCATCAACAGTTGACCCATCGATATCAAGTGGACCAATCTGATTCATCCCCTTCCTTCTAGAGTTTACATAAGTAAAGAACTCTTTGCTGTTTTTCTTCGCATCCCTTGCCAAGGATTTCTCTAATCTGCCTTCGCCTGCCTAACCTCCTTTGTAACTTGGTTACAGATCAACTTGTATCTATCATAGGCTTCTGTGTCACGTGTTAATTTGTATGTATCCCATGCATTTTTCTTCTCTGCCATATGCCTCATTAGTTCATCTGACATCCATTTAGGCCTAAACCTTGAACAATATTTCTTAGTTGGTATGTAAAGTCTAGTTGCAATTACTAATGACCTCGCATAGACCTGTCAATTACCCACTAGAACACCTGACAATCCTAACCATGAAGCCAACAGATCTAGTTCTCACAACCCTTCTAAGTACATGATCGAGGTGAATGGTCCTCTAGGCACCTCAGATCACAACTTGATGATGTTCTGTTCTCCAGTGGATCCTGTCTCTCATGGCCATTCTCAACCTCTTGTTGTTTGGCATTACAAGGATGCAAAATGGGATGATTTGCCAGATTTCGTTTCTTCTTTTCCTTGGTCAGATTACTGTTCTAAATCTTCTTATGTCAGTGTTTTCTCGGATCATGTCAGTGAAATTATTCTTATAGGGATGGAATCCTTTATTCCAAACTCCATCTTAAAATCTCAAACTTTACCTAAAACTTGGTTTTCCAATAACTAAGGCTGTTCAAGAGAAGAATGTTGCATATCATAATTGGCTTGTATCCACATCCCCAGGTTCATTTTCTGCCTGTACAAAGCTCACAACAATTGTAAAGCAGTTATTAATCAGTCCAAACTAGATTTCAAATAGGATGAGTAGAAAACTTGCTTCTTGTCCAAATTGTAGTCAAGCGTTCTAGTCTCTTGCCAGAGCTGTTGGCTGCAACTTTTGCTCATCTCTGTTCTCACCTTTGTCAAAACCAGACAGTTCTATTGCTACTTCAGCCAAATATATGCAACTGACTTGTTAGCATCATATTTTTCTTCCAACTCGGGTATTGATGATATTGGTAAACTGTCCCACCATTCCCAGTACACTCCATTCAATGACTCCTGTGGTCTTCCATCAAAATGATGTCAGAAGGGTTTTGAACAGTGTGGATGCTAAGAAAGCTCCAGTCCTGATGTTATTTCTGCACTTGTTCGGAAAACCTATGCTTCTGAACTTATTCCTGTTCTGTGTCGCCTTCTTTTAACTTTCTTATTCCAAAGGTGGTTTTCCCTTCTGGATATATGCAAATTTCCTGAAAATTTGCATATATCCAGCCAGTGCATAAAATAGGGTGACATATCACTCCCATCCAATTATCATCTCATTGGAATTACTTTTACTCTTTCTAAAGTAATGGAGAAATCAATTAACTGCCAAATCTTAAACCATCTAGAAACCTTCCATCTGATCAATAATTGCCATTATTAATTCCATCACCATTGATCCCACTTATGTTACCAACTTATGGACAAATTCGATCGAAAAAAATTGGTGAAACTCAAGCAATTGCTCTTGACATTTCAAGGGCTTTTCATTGTGGTTTGGCGCCTCCGTAGCCAGGTGGGAAGGAGCAGCAGGCGTAGCACACGCTTCTTGATTAGACCGAGGTTCGAGCCCGTCACCACCAAATACGGAGGATGCGGAAAGGTCAGGGAATGACCACCGCATATCCCGGAGCAATATGGCCTTAGTTGCTAATGCTCCTAAAAAAAAAAAAAAAACAAATATCATTGTGGTTTTTTTTTTTTTTTTTATGAAAACCCCAAACACGACAGGTATTAGGACCTACAGTACTTAGTACCGTGCTTGGATTAGAGGTTGAGAAGATGAAAGAAGATATTTGTTGACATTAGACTTGAACTTCTGTAGACTCTAATTTTCAGGAAATACATATGAAGGAAGGTTGTTCCAGAAAACAGCAGTAGAATGAATAAACAAGAAAGATGAAAAGTTGGTTCTGTGAGTTTGAAGTTGGACAGTAAATGGATGTTGGCTGATGGCGGCACATGTTCGGACTGTTTTGAAAAAGAGAGCGGGAATTATAGAAGCCAATTCAGAAGAACAGTGCCCATGGAACTATCTGTAGAAAAGGCATGCAGCAGAGACAGTACATCTATGAGAGAGCAAGTGGAGAGACTCTGTTAGAGATGAGTCATTAATTAACTTAACTGCCCTCTTCTGAATCAAATCTAGAAGCTTGAGTGGTTTTGGGGGCACCACCCCAGATGTGGAAACAATATTCCATGGTAGGGCAGATTTGTACAGAGTGAACAGCTGTTTGGAAGAAAAGTATCGCCAAGAACGAAAGAGAAAACCAAGTTTTTTAGATTCAGAGGAAGCAATATTTGCAATGTGCTTGTACCAAGAGAGATTAGAAGTCAGATTAATCCCCAAAAGAAATATATCATTTTGCCTAGAAATCGGAGTGCCACCAAAGATAAACATATGAGCAGAAGAATCCTTTTTGCGAGATATAAGACAAGACTGAGTTTGAAAAGGATTGAAATGAACTAAGTTGTCTTTACCCCACTGGAAAATTACCTGGAGATCAGCATTTACGGAATTGGTAGCAGATATTCGAGAAGTTGAAGCTGATTGAACAGGACAAGGTTTCTCAAAATGTAATGTGGAATGTAATGTGCTATCATCGGCAAAACTACGGATAGGATTTGCGGTCAATAGAAGGATATTGATATACAAGAGGAAAAGAGTGGGGGGAAGAACTGAACCTTGGGGGACACCAGAATTAGTGGAGAAGTTAGAAGACAGAGCTATCTACCATTACCATCAGTGAGCGATCAGAGAGAAAACTGGATAACCAATTACAAAAACAGTTGGCAAACCATAAGATGGAAGCTTGTTTAGAAGACCTTTATGCCAAATACAATCGAAAGCCTTTGAGATGTCAAGAGCAACTGCTTGTGTTTCACCAGACATTTCCATTGAATTTGTCCATAAGTGAGTAAAATAAGACAGAATATTGCCAGTGAATCGACACTGACAGAATCCATACTGGCGATCATTGATCAGACGGAAGGTTTCTAGGTAGTTTAAGAGTTGGCAGTTAATTGATTTCTCCATTACTTTAGAAAGAGTAGAAGTAATTGCAATAGGATGAAAATTGGATGGGAGGGATTTGTCACCCTCTTTAGGAACTGGCTGGATATGAGCAAATTTCCAAGCAAAAGGAAAAACACCTTTGGAATAAGAAAGTGAAAAAAGGGGGCAAAGAACAGGAGTAAGTTCAGGAGCACAGGTTTTGAGAACAAGTGGAGAAATACCATCAGAACCTGGAGCTTTCTTAGCATCAAGATTTGTCAAAATCCTTCTGACATCCTTTTGACGGAAGACCACAGGAGGAATTGAATAGAGCGTGTTGGGAATGGTGGGAGGTGTTTTCCCAAGATCATTAATACATGAGTTGGAAGAAAAATGGGATGCTAGCAGGTGAGCTTTATCTTTGACTGAAGTGACAACAGAACCATCTGGTTTTGACAGAGGTGGGAGCAGAGATGGGCAAAACTTGCGGCCAATAGCTTTGGCAAGAGACCAGAATGCTTGGCTACCATTAGGGCAATAAGCAAGTTTTCTACTCTGTCTGTTCAAAATATAGTTTGGATTGATTAATAACTGCTTTATAATTGTTGCGAGCTTTGGTGTATGCAGAAAATGAAAGTGAACAATTGAAAACAAGCCAATTACGATATGCAACGTTCTTCTCTTGAACAGCCTTAGCACATTTATTGGGAAACCAAGGTTAGATAAAGAACGAGATTTTACAGTTGAGTGTGGAATAAAGGATTCCATTCCTACAAGGATAATTTCACTGACGTGATCTGAGCAAACTTTGACATCAGAAGTTTTGAAACAGTAATCAGACCAAGGAAAAGAAGAAAACTCTTGCAGGTCATCCCATTTTGCATTCTTGTAATGCCAAACAACATCAGGTTGGAATAGCCATGAGATAAAGGCTCCATTCGAGAAGAGACCATCACAAAGTTGTGATCTGAGGTGCCTAAAGGACCACTCACTTCAACCGTGTACTTAAAGGGTTGTTTGTGCAAAAAAGATAAAGCGTGTTGGCTGTATGGTTAGGATTGTCTGATATCCTTGTAGGTAAATGAATAATCTGTGCAAGGTCATTAGTAATTGCAAAAGCCTCAGCATCTCGACCAGCTGGGTCAATGTGACTTGAAAATGGAAGCCAGCTGGAGTTGTGAACATTAAAATCACCAAAGAAAATTACCTCACTGTTAGGAAAGTTGGACTGGAGAAAGTCATGTTGCAAAGAGAGGAGAACGGTGGAGACAACAGATGAATTTGACACAATGAGGTAGAGAGATTTTAAGCCAGAGAAGATCGAAAAGAGGAGATTCCAAATTACCAAGTCTCTGACAGGGAATATCGGAACGGACATATGCACAAGTACCACCTTTGAGGTAAAAGGAATCGTACAGCGAATAATTTGGGGAACTGAGATGAGCAGTAGTTGATTCAACCGATAACTGAGATTCTGTCAGAAAAAGTACATGGGGTTTGGCAAACTGCAAGTGGAAATGGACGTCGTTGAGATTAGAATTAATACCATGTATATTTGTGAAATGAACTAGGAAGTGTTTGGCGTAAAGGTCTTCTAAATAAGCTTCCACCTTATGGTTTGCCATCTGTGTTTTGTAATAGGTTATCCATTTTTCTCTCTGACCACTCACTGTGGATGGTTCTCTGTCTTTTAATTTCTCCACTAATTCTTGTATTCCTCAAGGTTCAATTTCTCTCCCCACTCCTTTTCCCCCCCTCTTGTATATTAATGACTTCTTCCGTTGGCCAGAAATTGCATTCCACCTTCCTGTCTGAAAAACCTTGTCCTGCACAAACATCTTCAGTTTCTCAATTATCCACTACCAATTCTGGCACCTTCATAGCCAGGTGGGCAGGAACAGTAGTGCATAGCACACATCTTGATTAGACCGGGGTTCGAGCCCGTGACAACCAAATACGAGGATGCGGAAAAGTCAGGGAATGACCACCGCATATCCGGTGCTCCTAAAAACCAAATAACAACAACTACCAATTCCTTAAATACCGATATCCAGTGGGGCAAAGATAACTTTTAGTTGTTTTCAATCCTTCTAAAACTCAGTCCTGCCTTCTATCTCACAAAAATATGCTACTGCTTTTCTTTGATGACACTGACTTCTAGGCAAAATCATTTATTTCTATCGGGATTATCTCACCTTCTAATCTCTCTCTTGACATAAGCATATTACAAATATTGCTTCCTCTGCATCTAAAAAACTGTTTTCGCTCTCGTTGTTACTTTTCTTCCAAACAGCTGTTCGTGTTGTACAAGTCGCGAATCTGCCCTACCATGGAATATTGTTCCCACATCTGGGGTGATGTCCCCAAAACCTCTCTCAGGCTTCTAGATTCCATTCAGAAGAGGGTGTTTAGGTTAATTAATGATTCATCTCTAACAGAGTCTCTCCCCTCCCAGTCTGATAGACTTTCTGTTTCTGCTGCATGCCTTTTCTTTAGGTACTTCCATGGGCACTGTTCTTCCGAATTGGCTTCTATAATTCCTGCTCTCTCTTCCAAAGCAGTCTGAACATGTGCCAGAACCAGTCAGTGGCCTTTTACTGTCTGACTTCTAACTCACAAAACTAACTTTTCTTCTTCCTCATTCATTCATTCAACTTCTGTTTTCTGGAACAACCTTCAGTCATATGTTTTTCATGAAAATTGCAATCTAAAGTAGTTTAAGTCTAATGTCAACATGTATCTTCTTTCATCTTCTCAACCTTCAGCCCATGCATTTGTACTAAGTACTATAGGTTTTAATGTCATGTTTGTGGTTTTTATAATAATAAAAAAAAAAAAAAAAAATCATCAAATGCTTTACAGTTGCAATCAGAAAAATAGAGACCTGATTTTGGGCAGGGAAAAAAAAATTGGACATTACTTATTATTGCTTCTGCTGATTGTGCACTAATTTCTATATAGCTCTCCACTCTCTCATACAACAGCAACTTTATTCATTTGAACTTGTACCAACATTATCCCTCCCTCCTTGCCAAACTGTGTTTTTGCCAGCATAAATTATGGCAGCTAAAATGAATTGAGTTTTGCAAGTTCAAAAAAGACAGTTTTATAGCAATTGTGTAACCAATGGAAAGATTGTGTGAATAGCCAAAGTGATTGTTTTGAAAAATTTTACTTGTAATATCTTAATATTGCATTTGTTTAAACAAATTTAGTCTTAGAACTTTTATTATTAGCCATATGGTGCAAGGAAGCCCGAGGCTTATGCTGCACCAGCCAAAAAAAATTCCCAAGTTACCCTGAGAGAGAGAGAGAGAGAGAGGTAGAAAAGAATCACCAAGAAAGAGAATGATGATGATGATATCCAGCTCAGGACCCTGGGTGTGCCAAGCCCATGCCCTACTTATGTGAAAAATAGTGAATAAGTTTGCTCTGAGAATAAAAATTACACCCTTCAGAAGAAATGCAAATGAGCATAAAAAGTTTTCATAAGTAGAATTACAACTATTATTAATTCTTAATGTGTAAATGAATACATACTCATATAAATTATGCTTAATTAGCTTAATTTTCACAAAATTTAAATTTAAAGGTCACACTAAAACAAATCCTTCAAACTAAATTAATTCAAGCACATAGCAGCCAGAAGTGAAAGAAACAGGTATGCAGGAATTAAAAAAATGTATTCGTGTAACACTGCTTGTGTTGAAAACAGAAAGAAAATTATTAGATTGGATAGGTGATGTGGGAAGTGTGTTTTTTTTTTTTTTTTTTTTGTTGTTGATGCTTGCGTTCTTGCATCATTTGGCATTATTATTAATAAATTTTTTGGAATTATATGAAAAGTTTACATAGCATGATGAGAATACCTTGTCTTCTTTATGGCTTGTACTTTCCTAAGTTTTTTTTTTTTTTTTTTTAATTTGTGAACTAAAATGCCAAAAGATAAATAAAAATATCACCTGGGAAAGGAGGATTTGATCTGCTGCCAGCACTATCCCATCAGGAACAATAAGGCATTTGAAACAACATAGCATTTCAGAAACCTCTAAAACTACCTAAGGGCTTGGTTGTAAAAGTCTGTGGTCTTGTGTTAGTTATCAAATCATTAACAAAGTGATTATATATCAAGTGAAGGGAGATGATCAAAAGAAGCACCTGAAAAGAAATTTTGCAAAGAACATCCCCTCTTCCCATCAATGGATGATTTTTTTGTATGATTCCAAAATAATCAATTCTGTTTCAGTGCAGATCAGCTTTATGCAAATAAACATAACACTGCTGAAATTGACATACATCTAGTACGGCAGTTAATGTTTTGGAACCTCCTTAGGCTCCCTTTTCAAAATATAACTAGATAGATAAAAGAAATCAATTTGGTTGATATTTTAGTATCCTTAATTTTAGATTAATATGTTAAAACTTTAAGAATCCAAAAAAAAATATAAGAATTAGCTAATTACAAAGGATTATCAGAATGAAAATGGTACAAAATTGAGGAACTAGCCAACACTGAAGTCTACGTGAGTAATGGTGCATAGTTCTATGAAAAACTAAAAGGAATAGTATGAGGAAAAGAGAGGAAAGGTTTGAGAATAATTTGTTACTGGCCGAATAAAATGAGTAGAACCTGTAAGAATGAATAGAATTGGGGGGAAATGGGAATGACTGTATGGAATTAGGATAGTTGCTTGGTCACCAGCAACCAAGAATGAATGAAATTTGGCCAGTAAGCGGGGGTTAAACCCCAAGGAAAATGAGCAGGGAATATGGAGATGACAGAATATTCAAAAAATGTGAAACATACAATATATGTATAATATAGCGCTGAACTGGGCAGATGGGATTACAGGTGTCCAGCATGATTTCAGCAATGTCATGCTCTTTGTTTTCTTGATCCACACCACTGAAATTCCCAATAGCTGTCAGCAAAAGCATTTTTCTCTGATTTTTTTTTTTTTTTTTCCATTAAATTTTAGAAATTGTTCTCTGGCTTTGTGACATTGAAGCATCTGGTTGGTGTCCAGATGTTTCAGTGTCACAAAGTGTGAAAGTGTGTATAGCAGCTTCAACTGTTATGCTCTCTCTCTATATATATAGCTTCCTCAATGGCTGGCTGTTGTCCAAATGTTATAGTGTGTGAGGCTTTTGATTACATTTTGCTTTCCAATAGAACTAAAGTTCACCAAAATACGAAGGATGCGGGAAGGTCAGGGAATGACCACCGCATATCCTGGAGCAATATGGCCTTAGTTGCTAATGCTCCTAAAAACCAAATAACAAACAAACAAGATCTAAAGTTCAGCAAAATGGGTTGTATTTTCAAAAAAAATAAGTAAAAAATATACATTTTTAACTTAAATGAATTTTTCATGTGTACATAATAGATTGAAATTGAAGGAGTATAAAAAATTGAACAATTTGGAATTACTTCTTGGTTGATTTTTACAATTGTGTGCATGTAGGGTCATTTAGAGCTCTGTGCCTAGGGGAGTAGCAAATTTTTTATTGGTTATGGGTTAAAACATTTTAGCCTTGAGATAGGGATATGCTCTTAAGAGCGACTGTGAACTACTAGGAATTCCTAGTGTGAAATATTAAATCACAGTAGATATTTCTAGAAAAGAATACCTACTGTGATCTCTCAGTTAAATACTCTTATTTTTGTGAACCTTTTTCTTTCTCCTAATTACCACTCTTTGTTCTTAACATTCCTTTGATTTCTTGTTTTATAATAAATAAAGATCTGTGCAATCTTTATTTATTATTATCATTAGCCATATGGTGCAAGGAAGCCTGAGGCTTTTGCTGAGGCTTGAGCCAAAAAAAAAAATTCTGCATTACACACACACTCTCTCTCTCTCTCTCTCTCTCTCTCCCTCCCCCTCCCTCCCTCCCCTGTGTGTGTGACAGAGAAGTAAAAGGGAATCACCAAGGAAGAGAAGAATGATTATATCCAGCTCAGGACCCTGGGTGTGCCAAGCCCATACTCACCAGATGTGATCTCCTGGTTTTAATAGGAAGGAAGTAAAACAAATTACTATACACTGCTTAGAAAGCAATATAATGAAATTGTATTACTTAAAAAAAAAAAAAAAAACCCTTCTTTTGGCTTAGGTCTTCCTTATCACCTGCCACCTCTCAGCAGATGGGCTGAGAGGTGGCAAATGAAGTTTAACATTGACAAATGTAAAGTACTACACATGGGAAACAGCAACCCCAGAGCAACGTATCAACTCTGTGGTACAACACTGACAGTGGTAGAGAATGAAAGGGACTTGGGGGTGGTTGTGCAGGCAGATATGAAGTTCTCTGAGCAGTGCAAATGGGCTGCAAGAGTAGCTCATGGAGTATTGTCAATGATATACAGGAATTTTTCCAGCAGGGATAAGGAGGTGATTATTCCATTGTATAAGGCGATGGTCAGGCCACACCTAGAGTACTGTATACAGGTCTGGAGGCCTCATTTCAAGGAGGATTGTTTGTTATTTAGCTTTTAGGAGCATTAGCAACTAAGGCCATATTGCTCCGGGATATGCGGTGGTCATTCCCTGACCTTTCCGCATCCTCCGTATTTGGTGGTGACGGGCTCGAACCCCGGTCTAATCAAGAAGCGTGTGCTATGCACTGCTGCTCCTTCCCACCTGGCTACGGGGGCGCCTTCAAGGAGGATGTAGAGCTGCTGGAACGAGTACAGAGAAGGGCAACAAGATTAGTGAATGGAACAAAGGGGTGCTCTTACGAAGAAAGGCTTAAGTTTTGCAAATTACAGTGTCTGGAGACTAGGCACCAGCGAGGTGATCTGATAGAGGTGTATAAAGCCTTGAATGGTTTAAGCATGCTCAATGCTGATGGGATTCTTCCTCTAGCTCAGAAAAATCACCTGAGAGGGCATAAATTCAAATTGAGGAAAGACAGATGTAGGATAGACGTGCGGAAATTTGCCTTTAGCCAGCGGGTGGTTGGTTGGTGGAACAGACTTCCATCCCTTGTGGTGGAGGTTGATAGCTTAAATAAGTTTAAGGCTCAGCTGGACAGGTATTTTGAACGAACAGAGGGGTGAAGTGGAAGTGGTTTTTTTTTTTTTTTTTTTTTTTGGCTGATGCTGCATAAGCTTGCTTTCTTGCATCAAATGCCTCTACTAATGCTAATGCTAATGCTAACCTGTCTTCTTTTATTCATGGATATCTTTTGAAATAGGTATGTCAGATGATTTTGGCATGTGTTTTTAATTTGAAGCTTACACTCAGAAATTGAAAAGCTAATTAAGAGATTAATGTGGCAGCTAGGTGCCTCAGATAGTATCACTCAGTTACCTTCTTGAGGTACCCAGTTTTCAAGCTCTGCCATTCCATATGGGTGGCCAGTGCAGTGGTGAGTCAGTTTGGTGTGACATAACCACTACAAAAACTAGAATGTTAATAGGAGCCCTAATAGTCCAAATGACTGTGTGAAGTATGAATTATTAACTGTAATGAAAATTTAAAAATAGAAAATAAAGTCACGTTTCCTGATGCACATAGGCAAGTTATGTCAAGCATGTTAATAATAACTGCTCGATCCTACACCAACCGTTATTAAATAAAATAAATAAATAGCGTTGTGTTATATTAAAATAATAATGATATAAATAAATCAGAGTGTCTTATAATGGGAGATTTTAATTTCCCAGATATTGACTGGAATTTGGGGGCTGGTTACTCACACACTAGCAGGGCTTTTGTGGATTTATTGGATGATTGTTTTCTACATCAGCATGTTCGGGAGGCAACTAGAGGGAGTAATACTCTTGATTTAATTATCAGCAGTGATTCTTCATGCATTAAGAATCTGCAGATAAATGAACCACTAGGTGGCAGTGATCACAGTGTGCTGAAGTGGGATTTACTCAAAGAGGTAACTACCATTAGGGGTAAAGGGAAGGGTTATTGCTTCCGTAAAGGCGACTACAATGGACTGAGACAGTATTTAAATTCTATACGGTGGGACCAACTGATGATGTTACCAACAGCAAATTCAAAATGGGAAGCATTCAAAGAACTTATCTTGGAAGCTACTAGGCTTTACATACCAACTAAGAAATATTGTTCAAGGTTTAGGCCAAAATGGATGTCAGATGAACTAATGAGGCATATGGCAGAGAAGAAAAATGAATGGGATACTTACAAATTAACACATGACACAGAAGCCTATGATAGATACAAGTTGATATGCAACCAAGTTACAAAGGAGGTTAGGCAGGCGAAGGCAGATTACGAGAAATCCTTGGCAAGGGATGCAAAGAAAAACAGCAAAGAGTTCTTTACTTATGTAAACTCTAGAAGGAAGGGGATGAATCAGATTGGTCCACTTGATATTGATGGGTCAAGTGTTGATGATCCTGCTCAGGTAGCTAACAAACTAAATGAATATTTTGCATCGACATTCACACATGAGGAGTTATTCAGCGAGGGGAATGCCAGAGGTGTATTCAACTCTAGCAGTAAGCTACAGAATCTTGAAATAACTGGGAGTAAAGTGGAGGAGAAACTGTTGAAGATAAACACAAGAAAGGCACCCGGGGTGGATGGGATCTATCCAGTTATATTAAAGGAGGCAGCAAAGGAAGTAAGCAAACCCTTAGCCATAATTATGAGAGCTTCCTTGGACTCAGGGGAGGTACCCATAGACTGGAAATGTGCAAATGTGACCCCAATTCACAAAGGAGGATCAAAGGCTGACACAAGTAATTATAGACCTGTGAGCTTAACTTCTGTTCCAGGAAAATTAATGGAGGCACTGGTTAAAGAAGCACTGCAGGATCATTTAGACAAGACTTCAGTTATAGCTCAGACACAGCATGGTTTTGTTAAGGGGAAGTCTTGCCTGACCAACTTGATTGGATACTATGATGCAGTCACAAAAGAACTAGATGCAGGGAATAACTTTGATATTATATACTTGGATCTTAGAAAGGCTTTTGATACTGTTGCACATGGAAGACTGCTACACAAATTGGAGCAGTGTGACATTGGAGGCAAATTGCTGCTATGGATAAAGGGGTGGTTGAGGGGGAGAAGACAGAGAGTGGTAATCAATGGACACTGCTCATCGTGGACTGATGTTATTAGTGGAGTCCCTCAGGGCTCAGTGTTGGGTCCATTATTGTTTTCTGTATTTATAAATGATATTGATGATGGTATATCGGGCTTAATGTCCAAGTTTGCAGACGATACAAAGGTTGGCAGGGTTGTCAAGGACACTACTGACACTATCCTGCTGCAACAGGATCTGGAAAGGTTGAGCAGATGGGCTGAGAGGTGGCAAATGAAGTTCAACATTGACAAATGTAAAGTACTACACATGGGAAACAGCAACCCCAGAGCAACGTATCAACTCTGTGGTACTACACTGACAGTGGTAGAGAATGAAAGGGACTTGTGCAGGCAGATATGAAGTTCTCTGAGCAGTGCAGATGGGCTGCAAGAGTAGCTCATGGAGTATTGTCAATGATATACAGGAATTTTTCCAGCAGGGATAAGGAGGTGATTATTCCATTGTATAAGGCGATGGTCAGGCCACACCTAGAGTACTGTATACAGGTCTGGAGGCCTCATTTCAAGAAGGATGTAGAGCTGCTGGAACGAGTACAGAGAAGGGCAACAAGATTAGTGAATGGAACAAAGGGGTGCTCTTACGAAGAAAGGCTTAAGTTTTGCAAATTACAGTGTCTGGAGACTAGGCACCAGCGAGGTGATCTGATAGAGGTGTATAAAGCCTTGAATGGTTTAAGCAAGCTCAATGCTGATGGGATTCTTCCTCTAGCTCAGAAAAATCACCTGAGAGGGCATAAATTCAAATTGAGGAAAGACAGATGTAGGATAGACGTGCGGAAATTTGCCTTTAGCCAGCGGGTGGTTGGTTGGTGGAACAGACTTCCATTCCTTGTGGTGGAGGGTGATAGCCTAAATAAGTTTAAGGCTCAGCTGGACAGGTATTTTGAACGAACAGAGGGGTGAAGTGGAAGTGGTTTTTTTTTTTTTTTTTTTTTTTTGGCTGATGCTGCATAAGCTTGCTTTCTTGCATCAAATGCCTCTACTAATGCTAATGCTAAAAAATAGAATGATATAATTCCACCGGATAAAAAGGTAACTGTCTGTACAATAAAATATGAAATTTTAAACTGCAATGAATAGATTACAATAAACAATGTAGATAAAACACAGGATAATAAAAGCGCTAAAACACCATAGCTTTCAGAGGCATCTGCCTCCTTTTTTGACAGTGAGGTTTATCATACAGCACATCCTTAAATATCAACAGGCTCACGGTTCTCAGCACATGTTTCTACAGGAGCATGGGCAGTATTCTCCCCACATGCACTGGAACTGGAAATGGCTCGGGAGTGTGCCAGGCGGAACCGCTCATCCCGGCCAAGAACCACCGCCTCGAAGAGGGAATGAATGTGGATTCCCCTGTCTATTAATGGTATTGCCCTCAGATTTTGGGACTGCAAATGGCTCGAGAGCTTGCGGATTTGCTCCTCTATGTGCCCGGTCGAAGATAACAGCTTTGTTTGGGGAGATTTGATAGTGCTCCTCCCAAAAATGTTCTGCCACAGCAGATGTCCCATAATCCACAGTCTTTATCACGTTCATATGCTCCCCCAGATGATCATGATCTTTAAACAGAGTTTCTTTTCACCAACATAACATTCCCCACAATCCGGGCACCTTATCTCATACACGACCCCACTTGTACATTCCCTTGGTATGGGGTCCTGTGACACAACTGTGTGCAACCTCCACTCTAGCAGCTGCACACAATGTGTCTGGCAATCGTGCAATACTTAAGCTATACACTCAGGCCTGGATAGTAGGGAATGTATGCGGTGGCAACTGGTGTAAATGGTTCTCTTCGTCCATGCTCTGCTTCTCAGATATATTTATCTATGATCCTCTGGGGGTAGCCACATTTTCTGAGATCTGCTGTGACACGTTTAATTTCTTCTTTGCTATCCTCGGAGGTGCTGCAATGGGACCCAGCCTTATCCAACAATGCCCTAATAAGACTGTTCTTATGATGGTTGGTTTGTGCAGTATTGTAATGTGTATTTATTTATTTATAGATAAACGCACATTAATAAATAAATGTATTTATTCATTTATTTGCATCATTATTATTTTAATATAACACAACACTATTTATTTATTTTATTTAATAACGGTTGGTGTAGGATTGTGCAGTTATTATGAATATTCCCAACCCCAGAGGCCTATTTGAAGATATGTTAAGCATGGCTTGTAGTTCTTATGCTGCTCGCACTTGAAACTTCCTACTGCGGCTCAAGTGGATATATCAATTCTGCCTAACACCTGTCTGGCTAATTGGGTCACATCTACGCTTGCCAATCTAAAAAAAAATCCTTTTGGATATATCTATTTAGAGAGATTCTTCAAATATCTCTCCAAATAGAGATTTTATCCTCAAAAGAAAATTAGCAAAGCTATAAATACCCCAGTCAGCTTCCCAAGTAATACTCCTTTGGTCTCATACGATGCAGAGCAATCAAAAACTGATAAAGACTCAAAAAACATCGAATCTCGCACCAACAGTAGAAGTGGATGATCATTTAGATAACGATGAACCCGTTTTAGAAATCTATGTGAATGGCACTGTGGATTCTGGATGCCATTTTTTTTTTTCACAAAAAAAAGACAAGACAGACAAATGCTCTGTTTACAAAAAACAGTCAGACCAAGCCGTCACAACTAAACCTAAATAATGTCTAGTAACATACAGTGGAACTGCAGAGGACTGAACAGCAATTCTAGTGACTTAAGAGAATTACTCATTCATTTCAATCTGATAGGAATGTGTCTTCAGGAAATATTCTTGTCATCATGTGCTTCACCAAAATTTACAAATTATACCATGTATAGAAAAGATAGGAGCTCAGTCTCCTGCTCATAGAGGAGTAGCTGTTCTTGTAATTGAATTACAAGCTACCCTAAAACTGTGGTAGCTCATATTTCAATTGATATATCAATTACCCTAGTTTCCATTTATATTTCACACTCTCAACAATTCTCCAATACAGAACTTGATAATCTTACTATGCAACTCCCACCTTCAGTCTGCCTTTATTGGTGACTTTGATGACCACCAGCCCTTATTGGGATCACCTGCAATGGATACAAGAGGCACATGGATTGAAACATTCTTGAATAATAATAACCTAACTATACTAAACACTGAATCTTCCACCTATATTCACCTACTTACAGGATGTACCTCTGCTATAGACTTATTGATCTGCTGACCATCAATTTTTCCAAGTGTGATATGGTCAGTGATAAATGATTCCCTACATAGCGATCACTTCCTGATCATTTGCTCATTACAAACATGGATAACTCCATCTCTTAAACAATGATCCACTTATAAGTTTAACAAGGTGAACTTAGATAGCTACTACATCCAAATCCATTTAGACAGGATATATGTTCAACAACAACCAATTGATGATATAACTATCTACATTACTAATCAGATTCTAACTGTAGCAAAAGCTTCCATTCAAAAATTACATTACCTGTGTTCCCACTGAAACCACTGGTGTAATACAGATTGCTCTGATGCCAAGTTGGAGAAAAACTATGCTTGAAACAACTTCTGCAAGTTTTCTACTGCCAGTAATCTAATTGAATATAAAAGGGCTAAAGCAAAACAAATAAGGTGGAAAGCCAAATGGGACTCCTGGATCGCATTGCCTCAACTATCACCAAAGATATTAACCCACAGTTCTTCTGGAGAAGAATAGAACTGATAAATGGAAAATCCCTTTGGCAACCCTCTCCAGTATTTTGCTGGAATGGTAAAGATCTGTCTGCACCTAAAGAAATCGCCAGAGCATTAGCAGAATCAGTCTCTACAATATTCTTCCTTTTCCTATACTGTCTGCTTTCAATGCATCAAAGCAGATGTAGAGAACTCCTCCACATATCTTTCCAGAAATTAAGAAATCTTCAAATAGTGCTGCCAACCCAGATGGCATTCATTACATTATGCTGAAACACTTACTTGAAGAGGACTTGTGTACTCTACTGATTTTTTTATAATCAGAACTTCTTTGAAAACTTTTATCCTCTTTTCTGGTGCTGTTCTTTCATTCTTGCTCTACTAAAACAAGCCAAAGATCTTTTCGTTGGTCCAGAATTATAGGCCAATAACTCTTACAAGCTGTGTGGGAAAAATTTTTGAAAGAATCGTTCATACGAGGCTTGCATGGATCGTGGCATCAGCAAATCTTATATCAGATCATCAGTATTGGTTTCATAAGAACAGAGCCACCCTGGATGTACTCATCAAAGCTGAATCCCATATATTTGCAATGCCTTTGTCATGAAACTATCTAATCATGATCAACTTAGATATTGAAAAGGCATTTGACACTACCTGGAAATATGGTATTAATGTGGACCATTACTAGTGCTAAGGGGTTATCTTTCTGAGTAATTCAGAATTATAAAGAATTTTCTACACCTGGGCTGTTTTCAGGTCTGCTGTCAAAACATACTGTCTATATCTCATATTCAGGAAGAATGAGTACCACAGGGTTCTATGCTCATCACAACCTTATTCTTGGTTTCAGTCAACAATATGACACAAGATCCCTAAAACTGTTGAGGCTTACATGTATGCAGATAACCTCACCATTTCCTGCCAGTTGCAAAGCACAGACGTGGGATGGTATTAGATACCCCAGCTAAAGTTGCAGATGAACTCAACAGTTACTTTGCATTGATATTTACAGAAGAAAAACCCTTTATGTCAATGATGAATTATGGGAGCGAAGTTGAAAAAAATTTAATTAATGATGTTGAAATTTCATATGTTTATTTAATAAAAACTTTTTAGCCTACAGGCCAGTAAGGTTCCTGGGGTTGATGGCATATACCCTATAATCTTAAGGGAGTGCATTAAACCATTGAGTCTAATTATGAGAGCATCACTGGACTCGGGAGTGATTCTGTTAGGTTGGAAAAGTGCCATTGTATCTCCAATACATAAGGACAATTCTAAGAATGTAGTGGAAAATCATGGACACAATGATCAAGGGTGAAATTCAGGATCATTTAGATAGAAATGGAATTCTGAAGGATACTCAGCATGTTTGTGTACAGGGAAAATCATGTTTTATGGTTACTATTTTGACAGGGTCACTCAAGAGCTGGAATTAGGGAATAATTTTGACTTTGTTTATTTGGATTTCAGAAAAGCATTTGATTCAGTCCCACATTAGAGGTTACTTTATAAGCTGGAACATGTTGGAATCACAGGGAAAATCCTTAGATGGATAGCTGAATGGCTTCGGGGCAGGAGGTTATGGTAAATGGTTATTCCTCAGATTGGGTTGATGTAAGAAGTGTGGTTCCCCAAGGATCAGTATTAGGACTGTTTTTGATTTTCATAAATGACATAAATGAAGGGATAGAGGGCATGATGTATGAATTTGCAGATGATGTAAAGGTTGGTAGAATAGTTAATGATCACCGCCAAGCAGAGCTACTTCAGTATTGGTCAGAAAAATGGCAGCTGTGCTTTAATCCGCAAAGTGTAAGGTATTGCACCTGGGAAACAGTAATCCCAAAATAACTTATACACTTGGTAGAGTTGAACTAAAGCTGGTAGTGGAGGAAAGGGACTTGAGTATTACGATACGGTCCGACATGGAGTTCTCTAAGCATTGTAGACTGGTTGCAAGTTAGGCCCATGGTGTCCTATCAATGATTTTTCGAACGATTTCTGGTAGAGATAAGGGTGTCGTAATCCCATTATATAAGGCTATTGTTAGACCACACTTGGAATACTGTGTTCAAGTATGGAGACTGCATCTAAAGAAAGAAAGACATGATTCTTCTTGAAAGGGTCCAAAGATGAGTAACTTGCCTGGTGAGATCAGCAAAAGGGTGTCCATATGAGGAAAAACTTCGAATATGTGGGTTGCAGAGCTTGGAAACTAGGCACCTTAGAGGACACTTGATTGACGTGTTTAAGGCTCTGAGAGGCATAAGAAAAATGAATGAGGATGAAATTTTCACGGTTATAAATGATTCTAGAACAAGGGGCCATCATTTCAAAGTTACGGGTGGGGGGTGATGTTTAGACTGGATTGCAGGAAGTTTTATTTTAGCCAGCGAGTTATAAATTACTGGAATAACTTACCTACATGGGTGATAGAGGCTGACAGTTTGGGAAAATTCAAAGGTCACCGGAATAATTACCTACAAGAGGAGGGAAATGTATAGGTTGTCTATTTCCTTTTCTCTTATTATTTTTTTATTATTATCATTATTTGATAGTATGAACAAGAGCTGTAATGCTCAATATGTTCTACGTTGATATCAATATTTGTAAAATAATGAGAAGTTTACCTCAATATAATATGTAGAACACTTCCTTATGATACTCTCCAGCAATTTAAAACGAAAAAATCGAAAATCTTACATTACAGTAAAAAATAAAAAATAATTAAAAATCAATTGAACACAATTAAAAATCAATCTAATGCAATTAAAAATTAATTAATTAAAAGAAATTTAACGAAAAAATTGCAAAAATGATTTTCCTTCTTGAAGCTTACAACGCTTTTCGATCATATGTAGTGATCACAGAAATGAAAATTACCGAATAAGGGTGAGCATGAAACTTAAATAGCGATTATTTGTCTTCGCGCATGTGCATAAAAGTTCATGAATCGGAGATTAGAAATGGCTGCTGAACATTAACAGAATTCTCATATACTTTAATTTCAGCAGTTTCTGCAATTAATAGTCTGATATAATTATGTTGGACCCTAAGTGTTTTGGCCTCATTAAATAAAAGTGTTTTTCGTTAACCGTATGAAAGGCTAATTCTGGCGCTGCTGAACGAAAAGCACGAACCAAAGCCACGTGTTGATTTACACGAAAATTCAGAGGAAAACACATAGAACCTTGGTACAACGAGTTGCAATCCCCGCAAGAAATGTATACCAGGTAATTTATTTGTGTTGCGAACGAGGAAAGGACTGAGCGATTTTTCAGTATAGTGTGTAGTTTCCGTATTGGTCTGGCCACAATTTTAAATTCGGTATCTGTTAAGTTGTTTGTGCCACTGTTCAACATATGGGACAGAAATAAAGTATATTTTTTAATATTACGATTGTTGGTTAATGTAGTATTTTGTATCCTATCCTTAGCTTGTACCCTAATTCGGTTTATTCTAGCAAGGGGATAACCCCTGTTTAAGAATCTGCTGGTTAATATTTGTATTTCTGAGCCCAAAGCAGATTCTTTCGTTGAATATTTATAGGCATTTAGAAATTGATTAAAGATAATAGATCTCTTGTAGGAGAATGGGTGATAGCTGTTATAATGCAGAGGCATACTGGTGCTTGTAGATGTTAAATTGGATTTTATTCGAGTCCCGAGTAAGCATGAAATTTAGAAAATTTAATTACTTTGTATCCGTACCCTCCCTTTCCAATGTAAATTTGAGTCTAGATTGAATATTATTAAACGAATGTAAAATGTCTTGGATAGTACTACTGTCAGTAATAACTAGAACATCGTCTAAATACCTCCCATAGTAAGTGATACGGGGTAGAAAAGGCATCAAATGTATATGCTCATTCGTTGAGAGATAATCTCTGATATTAAGCTGCTAAAGCTCAATCCCATCAGCAAACCAAAAATTTGTTTGTATACTTTGTCTCGAAAGATGATATAGTTGGCCCCAACTAAGAGTTTTAATTAAGTGAAAAATTTCTTTAATAGGAAGCTTCGTATAATTAATCGGTATAGAGTTATTATTTAACATATCCCAAATAATATCTAATGTGTATTCAACATTTACTTGATGATAATTTATTCTCACTAGATGTTACCCCGTATATAACGAGGTAACATCTAGTGAGAATAAATTATCATTATCATCAAGTCCACAGTCCTTAAGGTTATTAAGTAGTGTTTATTACAGAAACTCAGCATTTTTATCCTTGGTCACACATGTATATAGCATTATAAAACCCTTTAGACAGGTGATACAATTTGGGATTAAGAACTACGATACACTATTTAATAACCTTAAGAACTGTAGACTTGGCGATAATGATAATTTATTCTCACTAGATGTTACCTCGTTATATACGAATGTAAACGTTGAATACACATTAGATATTATTTGGGATATGTTAAATAATAACTCTATACCGATTAATTATACGAAGCTTCCTATTAAAGAAATTTTCCACTTAATTAAACTCTTGGTTGAGGCCCAACTATATCATCTTTCTAGACAAAGTATACAAACAAACATTTTTG